>NC_142799.1:51768286-52081895 GCF_049724085.1 Artemia sp. Qi Xiang Cuo | reverse complement strand
TGCCCCGCTGTTTCCCGAAAAAATCGGCCCCAAAAAAAAATTGGCGTGGCGTCAGGGTCATTTTCAAAAATTCGACAGCGAATTTCGGGTGCACCCCACATCGAGTGATTAAATTAGCGATGATAAGAGGCGTGGCTTCGTGACGTTGTTTAGGGGGCGTCCCAGCTTCGACAAAAAGTTACTAAAATGTAGCCTATTCCGTTCCAGCTGACGTTATTTCATACCTAGAACGACAGAAAAGCTACTTCGAAGTTACTTTTTCAGTAACTTTTATTAAAGATAGTTAACGAGCATCTTCAGCAAGTAACGTAACATTATTATTATCATCATATCAAATTCTATGATGGATAACACTGAAAATTATGAAGATTACGAGCCTGTGCCCAGGGAAGATAATGAAACTGCAATTGTTCAAAGAAACAGTGATGGTAAATAATCCTATTTTGACATTTAAATATTTTTTAGTAAAAAATTGATTGGTAAAATTGAAGAACTAATGTTCTCTGCTAGGCCTATTCAAAAAAGCTTGATTGATCATATTTTGTTGAGGAGTGAGGTCTAAGTAAATTCCTGCAATCCCTGGACAGTGACTATTGAAGGACTGTGGGACATTGTTTTGTTGAGATGAGCTAGAGCAAGTAGGCGATCTGACAGCTAAGTGACAATGTTTCATTATGAGGATTTTTTATGTTAAGGGGTGCGAGTTTCAGGCAATTATCAGCCCTTTTTCTTAGGCTAGTCAAATTCCATGGGAAAGCTACAGAAGTAGAAAATGTTGGCAACATTACTCGATGTTGGATGAATTGATAATCAAATGTTGGATACATTTTTAAACCCGTTATTTAAGTTAATCTATGGTTGCTATTGGTACTTCCATGATTAGGTGAATTTATACGTGCTAATTTTCTACTAGTCCCCAGGACAAAGAGAAGTATTTGCCATGACAAAAACCATTAAATACCACACTCACGCAGATTTTGTCCACGGCACTAATTACGATCCCCATTTTAAGCGTTCATTTCCAGATACATCAAACTCTTAGACCTCAAAGACTAAGAGAAAAATGGTTTCAACAAAATCTCCTTGCCTACAACGAACTTTATCATTATTTATACCAAAACCTCCAAAAATAGCATGTATTCACAAAATCTTTACCAGAAGTATCAATTGCCACGGTTTCACATTGCAACTAAGTTGCCTACACTAAGTGGGTACTAAAAAAGGAGTAGATCCGGCTGTATCCCAAAGGAATATGCATACTAAGCTACGAGTTCGACTTAAAATCCCTCTAAAGAAAGAGGAAATGGCAAAGCCACTGGATATACTGAAATATATTATATTTTCTGTGTTTGTCTGTTTATTTTTGTGTCCCCGTGGTGCAATGACCTCTCACACTCCTCCTGCCCAGAATTTCTTTATTTCTTTGTTTTTTACGTTTTTGTTGTTTTTTTGTACCGCATTTGCTATTATTATGACTTGCTATTATTATTTGCTATTATTATAGTATTTCTTTTATACGTCGTACTATGTGTTTGCCCCAACTTCACGAGCCCTGCTCTCCGTTTGAGGTTAATGATTTGTTTTTGTATCTTTAAATGTACTAAATAAAACAATTAAAACAGTTATTTGCAATGACAAGATTCAGAATGCAAGAACGATTAAGTTTTTGTGCAAAAATGAATGTAATGAACATAACCACCATACAGGATGAACTAAAAGCATTTTGTCAACTATACAGAAGGATATCTGAAATACGTGAAAACAAACGAATGGATTTTTCAAAAAGGAAGAAACGTGCAAAAATTATTTTCAAAAAGTCAGAAACACGTGAACATACACGAACAGATTTTTCAAAAAGACAGAAACATGCGAGCCAAATTTTCAAAAAGTCAGAAGGACACGAACAGAAACTTAAAAAGGTTGAAAACACGCAAAAAGTAGCAAACGTATGATCAAAATTTTCAAAAAAGTCAAAAACACGTGAAAACACAAGAATAGATTTTCAAAAAGTCAGAGATATGCGAAGATAACATTTAAAAAAGTCAAAAACACAAGAAAAGGAACTTGAAAAAATCGAAAACACGCGAACAGAAACTTGAAAAGATTAAAGACACACAAAACGAATTTTCAAATGTTATAAGCACACAAACAGAGTCAGAAACACGTGACCAAAATTTTCAAAAAATTTCAGAATTTTCAAAGGAATAAATTTTCAAAAAGTCAGAAACACGCGAACACCATTTTCAAAATCAGACACATGTGAACATACACGAGTAGATTTTACAAAAAAGTCAAAATTTTCAAAAAGTCAGAAACGTACGAAAAGAAAGTTAAAAAGGTAAAAAACAGACCAAAATAATTTTCAAAGTCAGAAACACGTGAGCATAGACGAATAGAGTTTTCAAAATTAGAAAACATGTTAACATAAGTCAGAAATGTGAACCAAATTATTTAAAAGTCAGAAACAATAACAGTCAGATGCGTCCAGAATTTTCAAAGTCAGAAATCGACGAACAGATTTTTCAAAATGTCAGAAACATGCAAACATAATTTTCAAAAATTCAAGAACACGTGAAAATGCACGAATATATTTTTTCAAAAATTCAGACAAATACTTACAGAATTTTCAAAAAGTTAAAAACATATGAACATAAACGAACAGATTTTTCAAAAAGTCCAAAACATAATCTAGGAACTAATTTTAGATTTCATTAGCCTAGGTTGGATTAACCTAAGCTAGCTGTTAACTATTTTAACTTAAGTTACATAGCCCCAAGTTAGCTTTTGAAACACACAAACAGAGTTTTAATGAAGTCAGAAAAACACCTAAAGATAATCAAAAAGGTTAGTTTTAAGTTCTATTAACCTAGGTTAGATTAACCTACGTTTCTTTCCCCAAATTATCTTTTTAACCTTTTTAAATTTAGATTAATTTAATATAAGTTGGCGCGCCAGCGTAACCTAAAGTAACCCAACTTGGATCATCTAACTTAACCAGCTAAATTGCTGAAAGTGCTGAAAGCTCAGTAATTCAAGATTTTACTTCACTGTAATTTTATTTTTACATTTCAATGATGTAAATAAAAATATATCAGTAATATAATTCGTTTTCAGTAAAGTGCAAATGACGCAGTAGTCTTTAGACTTTTAAGTTTAGGAGAGGAAGAAGGGCGCAGCAGCCAAACTCCTGTTTGCAGTGGTTTTTGTTTGTTTTAAGTTTGATTTGAAAATTTAATCTTACTTTACTCGTTTTAAAATTTATTTATTCCTTTATTTAGTGCCGGTTATCTGTATGTTTGATATGTTTTGAAAAAAAGGTGAAGATTTGGTGATTTCACACAAGATTTTAATCTTATTCCTCTCGACTCTCCAAAATCCAAGCGACTTTCCTGGAACGAAACTAAGAAAGTAACATCAGTTTCTGACCCAAAACAAGTTATTCGTTTGTTGAATTTACTGTTTTGCATCGTTGTGTCCTGTTTTATTTTTCAACCTTTTTTTCAGCGAAGTTCAATAGCGAGCAAAAAATAAAATAAGCAAAATGGTCTCTTGGTTGTAAGAGTTCAAGAATATACTTTCAACTCACGGCTTGTTAGAAATATTAACTTAGTATCTTTGGTCTGAGCTAAAGTTTTTACCTACGTATTAAAACAAAAATGACAATCGAAGGTCCCCCTAGTTTTTAGTACAAAAAATTCCAAACAAATCAAAATCCTATGGCTTTTTCAATACCATCATAGATCCAAGCAGTTCAAATCTTAGCTAAATATAGTTTTTTCAAGTGAAAGTAAGGAGCAACATTAAAACTTACAACGAACAGAGTTTATTAAGTATATAAGGGAGGGTCACTCCCTTCTCAATACCTCACTCTTTAAGCTAAAGTTTGTTAGTGCTAAAAAAAATTATGATTCTAATTAAACAGCCCTCGTATTTCCGGAGTCGCTCTTAAAAATTGGAACGAAAAGCAAACTTGTAGCGTAAAGAGCGAGGCACCAAAAGACAAAAATCGATGACCCACCAAACAGTCTTGTAGTATTCTTTCTAGAAACTATTTCATTATGCAATAGTAACTAAACTAAAACCAAATGTATTGATACTCTGTCAATACCCCAAGACTTATATAACAAGGCTTCTAAGTTATGCCCAGGGGAATTTAACGTTTTTATGGAAGGGATGGTTGTATAAACTTTAGAGGTGGCTCATTTAGTTGAAAAATGGAAGTTCTAGTTGCCTTTTAGGAGCCAAAAGTGATGTAGGGCAACTGCACCCCCTCTACCCCTATTTTCACCAGATGCATCTAATTGGCATCGTAAAATAGCAATCATGTTCAAAATAGTCCAAAAAACATTTAACAATGCCTCCGGTGTTGACACAACCCCCCGAGCCCTGCGGCAAGGGCTGTAAGTTATTCCCTGGGGGTATGTAAGGTTCTACGGAAATGAAGTTATATAAACTTCAAATGGGGCTCAATTGATTTTAAATTGGAAGTTATAGTGCCCTTTCTAAGAGCCAAAAGTGATTTGAGAGCAACCAGCCCCCCTCCCCTCACGCCCATCATTTCCCAAAACAAACACCCAAACTAAGTTTTGAGACATCAATTTTTCAGCGTTGTCCAGTAATTATGCGTTTGAGGATGCCCCCCCCCCAAGGACTCAGGGCAAGGGCTGTAAGTTAGGAAATTTGTTCATTGTATACATACAGTATATGCTATTGAGAAAAAATATGCATGTTTGACTTCTAGTGTTCCAAAATACGAAGGGCATTAAGGTGAGCCTTTCAGGAAATGTAAAGGGGAGTGTTGAACTAAATCAAAACATGTTTTATGTATATTGGTTGTCAAAAGGGCCTAACTCAGGAATGACTAAGTATATTAATTTCGAATTTTCAGTAAATGATAAGGGAGGTGATCAATTGACCAAAAAGGCAATATTTGCACGTTACTACAACTACAACTACCACTGCTTCTACTGTTATCTAAACTACTACTGCTACTACCACTATTATCTAAACTACTACTGCTACCACCACTGCTATAACTAAAACTGCTACTTGCTACTAAGGCTAATGATATTGAAATTAGCATCTTAGGAAACGCTGAGGGGACAGTTGAACTAAATAAAAACATGCTATGAGCATAGAGATTGCTGGTTCGGGCGTATCAGCAACATTTTGGAACAGCTTATCGTATCAAGAGGAAACCTCAGGGGGCACCATGAGTGGGATGTTCAGTTGACCATGAGGTGAAATGTACCTGCTACTATCGCTATCAATACTGCTGCTACTACTGTTACTACTAATAATTATAATACACTATTACTGCTACTATTGTTCTACTATTACCATTACTACTATGATACTAGTATAACTAGGGCTACGCGTACGAAGGTGAAAATTTGACAGAATATCGAGGGAGAATTTGAATTAAATCAAAACACACTATGCAGATTGTCAAAAGGACGTATAACAAGAATAAATTTGTGTATTAAGTTGGAACTTTCAGAGGATACTTAAAGGGGAAGATCAATTTACAAAAAGCTAATATATGCATGGCACTACTAACACTACTACCATTGCTACTATTACTAACACTACTACTGGTACTAAACTACTCCAACTACTAATAAAATTGCTGCAACTTGTAGGGCTTAGAGTATTAAGATGAAAAGGGCGTAAAAATAGAACATTAGCAACATTTTTTGAACCGCTTACCGTGTCAACGTGAAACTTCCGGGGGATCATGAAAGGGATGTTCAACTGACCAAAAGGCAAGATGTACATTCTACTACCGCTATTGATACTGCTGCTACTACTGTTACTACTACTACTACTAATACAACATTAATACTGCAACTATTTCTCCTATTACCACCGCAACTACTTTGATACTAGTACTATTAAGGCTAAGTCTATGAAGGTAAAACTTGAGAGAATATTGATGACACATTCAAACTCACAAAAGACACTATGTGCATTTTGATTGTCAAAAGAGCGTACATTAAGAATTGATTTGTGTAATAAGATGGAACCCTCAGAGAATGCTTAAAGGGTCATTGACCACAAAGCAATACGTGCACACTACTTATAATACTACTGCTACGGCCACGTTTACTAGTTCTACTACTACTATTACTATTGTTCCAACTACTACTTCTATTAAAACTACTAGTAACGCTAAGAGCATTAAGACGAAAAGTTCAAGAAGTATACAAATATACAGGTTGTCAAAAGGACATGTCAAAAAATTTCATAGCAGTGGCTAAATGTGTTAACCTGAGTACTAATACTATCGCTGTGACTACTTTTAGAACTATACCTGGATATAAAGGTGAAATTTTCAGAAAAGTTTTAGGGGGAAAGGTAAACTGAATCACAACATGCCATCCGTATGCAAGTTGTCAAAAGGGCTGATCAGCAAAATCTTAGGAATAGTTTTGTGTGTGAAATTAAAACTTACAAGGCTTGTTGTAGGGGATGTCAAACTAACCAAAAGACAATATTTGCATGATAATACTACTGCTCCTACTCCTAAAACTACTACTACAGCTACTATTATTGTTACTGCTACTACTACTACTGCTGCTAAAGCTAACACTGCTACTATTAATTCTACTGCCATTACTACTACTGCTACTGCAATAATTACTGGTGCTACTACTACTACTACTGAAGCCAAGGGTATTAAGGAGAAAATGTTGGACATTATTGAAATTGTATTGAACTAAATCGAAACACACTGTAGACACATAAGTTGCCAAGAAGACGTATCAGCAATGTTTCAGGAACGGTTGATGGTATTAAGTTGAAACTTTCATCGTTTGCTGAAGAGGATGTTGAAGAAAACAAAGGTGCATTTGCATACTGCTACTAAAGCTACTACTGCTACTACAGCTATTGCTAATACACAAGCTAGGGGTATTAAGGTGAAGCTTTCAAAGAATATTTAGGCGGATGTTGAACTAAATCAAAATGAACTATGATCATGTAGATTGTCAAAAGGGTGACAAAGCAATATCACAATAATGGCTTACATCTTTCAGGTACATCGTTAGATCTTTCAGGGTCAGTTGTGGCGGATTTTGAACTAACCAGAAGACACTATGTGTATACTTTTAATAATACGTCTACGATAACTGTAGCTAATGATACTAAAGGCCATTAAGTCGAAACTTTTAGGGAACGTCTCGAGGAAGTTTCAATTAAACGAAAAAACTATACGCAAGCAGGTTTTAAAAGGGCATGTAAGCAATGTCATAGGCAGCGCTGATGTAACATAGCTAGAAATATCATTGATATTTTAAAGGAGCTAGTTGGATTGGAAATTAAAAGTACTAGTACCCTTTTTAAGAGTCAAAAGTTATTGGAGGTCAATCAACCCTCTTCTTTAGCTCAGTTTTCCAAACACTTCCAATCAAAATTTAAGATAGCCATTTTATTCAGCATAGCTGAACGGTCTAGTAACTATATCTCTAGCGTAATTGGGTAAGTCAGCCCTCCACAATTATGTAATTTTCCCATTATGCTTAAAAACTAAATGTTGCTTTAAAACTAAATCAAAACGCACTGTGTGTATGCTGGTTGCCAATAAGACATCTCATATATATCCTGTGAACGACTGAGGGTATGAAGTTGAAACTTTCGGGGCTACTTCTATTACTATTTCTGCTCTTAAACTTCAACTAAATCAAAAAAGTGCAAATGTATCCAGGCTGTCAAACAGCATAGAGAAAAATTTTTGGGGAATGGTATTAAGTTTTATTTTTCAGGTCAACTAGTGGATGTATAAAACTAAAATAAACACTACTTTTTGTGTCAAGATTTTCAAAATGGTGTATGTTGTTCAAAATAGTTGAAAAAGTTTCTCCAGCATACAAATAGGAGGCCAAACTATAATTTTTTAAAGAAAAACCTGAAAATATTTAAACTATTGTTTTCTTTTACCTGAAAAAGACTGTCAATATAAAACGAACAGAAATTATTTAAAAAAATAAATTTTCCCACGAAATAAGTTTTTCAAAGAAAAGCAATGAACTCCATTAAACCAAAAATGAGCAAAATATAATCAAATGATCTACCAAGCGTAAAACTTCCGCAAATCAGCCTCAATAAATAAATGAAACCCAAAACAAAGAGAAACTACAATAATAACCGAGTCAAATTCAAAACGAGGAGAAATTAACAAGAGTAGGGCTCATAACCCCTATGCCTTCTAGGCCAGACCATAATTTGCACTTTACAAAAAAAAATACAAATGAATTATTTCTTAAAATCTTAATATTTTTTATTTGTGAGTGAAAACATTTAGTGAAAACAAAAGTGAAAACATTTAAATTTTTTCCAGTAAAGTGCAAATTATATTCTAGGCTTGAGAAGGCATAGGAGTTGAGAGCCCTACTTTTGTTAATTTATGCTCGTTTTGAGTTTTAATCGGTTATTTATTATAATTTCTATCCGTTCTGGATTTCATTTATTTATTGAGGCTGATTTGTGGAAGTTTTACGCTTGGTAGATTATTTGATCTTATTTTTGCTCATTTTTGTTTAATGGAGTTCTTTACTTTTCTTTGAAAAACTTATTTCGTGGGAAGTTTTTTTGTTAATTAATCTGTTAATAAAGCGCCTTTAGCGTTTCATATTCCTCTATTTAAGCATTTTCTTGTAGTAAGTTCAGTTGTTATTTTAACTGTTGATGCAATTATACATAATATCACGAACAGATGATTAAACATTCATTACAACCAAATAGAGGACCAGTATAAAAATTATATAAAATTATATAAAAATTGCTAATATCCTTCATTCGTCCAACTTATATTTGTGTAATCTGGATATTTTACTTTCAGCAATTCGCAAGTTTTCGAGTGATCTGCTAAGCCAAACCCCTGGAAAAGGAACAACTTTGTCATTAGAAGGTAAAAATAAATTTTCAAATAATTTTTAAGATACAATAGAGCAAATTTAGCTGTTATTAGCTAATATATTTTTCAGTATCATGCATAAAATAGGTTACATAAGAGGGAGGGAGGGTTTGGTCCCAGACTTCCACAATAATTCACAATTCTAGCAGGCTACTGGAAAGTCACTGAAAGCCAAATAAAAGCAAATATGAAAGCTAATGTTAATTTCAGCATTAATTTTGAAAATCAGCAATGATATCGTGATGTTCAGCGCCATTTTTGACCATTTGGTGCCCGAAAACAACATGTTTTGGCCAGATAAAAGGCAAAATATCGTCTCGAAGTAAACTCTGAGAAAATCAATGGATTCAACATTGTTGAAATTCTACATGTTTTACTTCACGGCATTGAGAATATACTACCATGTGGTGGCAGATTCGCTTGTAAGGTTTTAATGCCTGATTTCCCGTTGAAAAATGCTCGTGATTCGATAATAATTCCATTCTATCACCTTATTTGTTAGTTTCGGCCACCCAACCCCCTTCTGAAAAATGTAATGTAGTACTACTCTCATCTCTGAGTAGTACCAAAAGGTGCAATATTTTAAAAATCTTGACATCAATTTTCAATGTAAAAGCAAAGACATTACTTCCTAATAGAACAATCTTAAAAATTGAGTTTACAGCAAAATTTTGATGGGGGACAGAAAACGTTCCTACCCTCTAGCTGACCGAACAAGACCTCCACTACAACAAACTATTACTTCACCCCAGTCTTCACCCATTATGCTAAAACTTTACACAGAAAAAAATAACAGTAACAAAAAAATCCAAGACAAGAATACAAGATTCCAACAGCAAGAGACAGCTATATATTATCACCATTATAATGTCACATACGTCGGCGCAGTGGGTTGCGTAGGTCCGGTACAATATTGCGTGGGTCTTAGTTTAGCGATAATAGGCACATTCATGCCTAAACTTAAAAGAGTATCAGCTTGGGCATGCACAACATTATCGAAATACCAGATAGGGCTTACGTATATCGAGTAGACGAAAAATGGAGCTCAATCAGAAAAGGCATTTTTCATCAGTTGGCTCAGGACATAAGCATGCACGCAATCCTCCCAATTACTAAGACCTAACTGAAACGAAGAGACGTTACACTTTTCTTACGTGCCTGGGATTAGAATATACTTTGAAATTTCACATAAAAATGTACCAAAACAACAATGGGGCAATAAGATGAATAAGGTTTACGGTATCTGCCACGCTTTAAAACGGAATTAACATTACCAGTGACTAACATACACGCATCTGAAATAAAACTGTGCAAGATTAAAAATAAGGGCATAACCAACATTAAAATTATTCAAACAAACCACCGTCGTTGGCCAGACCCAGAGAATACGCTTAATTTTCTTAAAAGCGTAATCCAAGTCATTAAAATCCCGGTCGCACGTATACTTCCCTAGACATTGATTTCTAGCCCTTTGTGTTTGGACAAATCAGGGCTGCTTATAAAAGAGGAAACAAACTATGATTGGCAGATAATGATTGTGCTAGACACTGATGTCTAGCTAAGTACCTATGGGAATAGGACTTTCCAGTCAGTTACACGTTGGCTTGCAATTGTTTAACTTCGAGATGACAGAGTTTTATGTCTAATAATTGGCAACTTTTTTCCGTTTTTTTAAAATTCTTCTTAACTTAAGGTTGTTTTTATAATATCTTCATGGTCAAGCAAACTAACCATTGCCCATATGTTTGTAACTTATTTAGAAGCCTCTTATATGTATTTTCACTGTGTAGCATTTCCGATTGAACGTTTATTCCAGCATCAAATACTACATAAAAAAAGCTTTTAAGCTTATTACCTGACTTTAAAAATAAAGTTATAATTTAGCTTTAAAATTAAAGGACAGGGCCCTCAATTGATCGTAGCTTCCACTTTCTTTTTTCATAAAAAAAATTGCATGGATAAAAGTGCGCAGAACTTACATAAGAAAAAACATTTTTTGAATGCAGAGCGCTATTGAAAATTAAAACGAGTAAAAGTTACAATGAAAAGCGAGACAACTGTTTCCCATTTCTGCACCCCACTTATAACGAATAAGTGATTGCAAACCTTTGGTTTCTTAAAAAAGATGAAGAATTTTGATGTTCTCAACAAAAGTACAGAAGGCTTTTTTGTTTTCAGTAAAGTAACAGTAACTCCTAGATCCTTATGAGTGGGGGGTTGAGGACGTCAACAGCTCTCTACTGTAGAAGGTAATTTTGCTTGTCTGAACTTTTAATGTCGCCCTTTACTTGCGTTTACTTGTATTGTATTTTGTGCCTAAATATAGCTCGATAAAATTGGTTCTATATCTGTGTAGAAGCCTAATTCAATTAAAGTTTATTAAAAAAAATTCCCCTCATTAGTATTTTTCCCTTGTATTTTACTTTATTTAAATTCTGTCCGTTTTGATATCGCGTCCAGATTATTTTCAATAAAAGGCGGCCTTCCCCTTTCGTTAACCCTAAATCTGTGTGATAAAGAAACTTCGACATAATACTACTTCAAAACTGAAAATCTCCCATAAAAATTTTCACTTCTTTAATCTTAATTGAGGAGGGAGGGGTCTGAAATGTCACTAGTTTTTTGTTAAACTTAAAGTGGAAAGCAATTATGCAAGCTGATATCTGCACTGAAGTTTAAATTTATGTTTTACGGTAGAATGAATGCTCTTAGGAACCAGTAGATAGAGTTTCAATTAGGACATATCAGGCTCTATATCAGGTTTTCACATCAGGTTTTAAGTAAACCACTTTAGCCTTAAATAAGCTATCAAATAAAAGTGTCAAAACTAAATAGCAACGTAAACAGGATGGGGCTGTCACCCTTTCCCTCACTCACTACATTACAGTTTAATTATGAATATGATTACTGTACATAATATGTAGGAACTTAAGCTTAAAGACCACACAAGCTGGGGATGGGGATAACACCCCCAAATCTACATCATAATTAATGCCCTTTCTAAGTCTCTGTTCAAGTCTAGTTGAAAAACTGTTGTTTGATTTTTTTTTTTTTTTTTTTTTTTTTTAGTCTAGACTACATACTACTCGTATTTAAATGACCAATGAATCTTCATCTTACCTAAAACTGGATGGAATGTTCAACACAAAAGTAAACACGAACGGTTCGAGATATCTTATTTTGATTACTTAAAAATGAGAAGTAAAAATGCACCGTTAGAAAAAGAGAGCTAATGGGAAAAACCCCCTATGGTTTCACCTCATTTGTGCCTAAAAACTTCTATTAGTATAAGAAAAGAAAGTTTACGAAAGTTTAATAAACAAGGAGATATTTTTTTTCGAAACTTTAATATGTAAATTAATAGTGTAAACACGACACACTAGTTTTAGTTGAGGTGATACTGGGGTATGAAAAAAATACAAAAAAGGATTGCTAATAACAAACTTTCACTAACCATTGCAAACATACTTCTACTACTACTACTACTAACAACTCACCGGGGGGGGGGGGGTCAAAAATATAAGGAAGTGAACTGATAGGATGATACCCCATCCCTAAATGAAATGGATACAAAATAAAACCGCAAAACAGGATTTTTGAGCTGTTTTGTACTTGCTTCTTATATTTTGTCAAATAGAATAATTGTACTCGCCTCTTGCTCTGTACTTGCTTCTTTTAAGCAAAGGAAAACTGAAAAAAGTCTTCCCATTTATCTTTTCTTTTTAGCATATAATCCAAAGACTAAACAACGATGAAAATAAGAAATGTATTAGCAATAGACATATTCCTTCTTTTTTGCGCTATAAGCAAGGTGTTAATGAGCATATAACTTGTTGATTACAAATAAAATGGAACTACCTTAAAAACTATTAGCAACTTGTCATTATTTTAGATTTTACAATCCCTGTATTTTCTGGTTACAATTTGTCCATACAAAAGCTCATCCAAAGGAAAACCATTGACAGATGTGAATAGTTATTACGTTCTATTGAGTTTTATGAATTCCTTTTCTGTTTTAAGCATCTAAGAATTGCTGGAATATACGGTTTACTATGTAATATACTATTTTAACAGGAAGGTTTATTACTCTATTATTATTTTTATGCTTTATGGTTTTATTACTATAATTTTTTTTATGTTATTCTTTTCCTCTTAATAGCAAAAAATAAGAATAAAAACAATTACTGTCTCAATAAATACTTTTCTTCATCAGCAGGAATATTTTTAAGATGAATCAACTTTGCATTATGAAATTAATTTGTCCTGACCAGAAAATTAGGGGAAAATCATATCCCTGATTTTTTAATCTTACTGGAAGTGTTCAATTTGTTTAGCAGGTAGGTAGAATCTTGTTTTAGTTGGAAATTAGCAATTATTTTTCTTTGTTTTTTATGGACAATGACACTATATTTCGTGTATATTTTTGCTACTAAAGTGCGAAATTTTCAGCGGGAAACCAGTTTAAGCGAGTAATTTGAATACTTAATCGTGCTTAGTCTGCTTAAATTATTTTCTATTTTAATAGCTGTTATATTATTCAGGTAAGGGGAGTTTACCAGGTTTGACCCCCCCCCCCCGAAAAAAAGAAAATTCTCCAAACCGTAAATTGTTCTAAAAAATTCAGGTAAAAATTATTAAAATTAAATACTAATTATAATAATTTAACAAAAAACATTTTGGCACCCTACTATGCCTAAATGCACTTTCAAATTACAGTTTTCAGGACTTGGGATACAATTTCTATTTTGGCATGACTTTATTCAAAATATTCCTCTGAAGTCGCTAACAAAGGTTTGATTTAAAACCTTTGCTAAACTGCGCTTGAAATTCATCAAACAAACTCCATGCTTAAAAAAAACAGTTAAGGCAATTCCTCGGAGAGGTGATCAATATCTTATTTCCTGATCCTTGGATCCCATCCTACTAATGATGATCCCCAACTTATGTCGTGCCAAATTTATAGATGAAATTATTTCAGTACGCTCCATAATCTTCCTAGAAGGAACTTTTTATACTATTAGCCTTTTAAAAAGACTTTATTCCGCCTTTAACACAGTCTACTAAATTCGGTAGATTTTAATCAGAAATTCAAAGGCCCTTTCAATCACTCAAAGGCTCAAACCCGTTGCATCATTACCCCTAAAATTCATCCAGGGTACGTATATCTGAAACTGAATAAATCTAATCTCTCTAAACATGATAAATGAGTGGAATTATGTGGATACCAGACAGTTTATCTTCGATTCGTAGCCCAAAAGGAGATGGTCTACTTAGTAACTTCAAATCCGAAGATCACACAAGATAATAAGAAGGCATCCATTACAGCTGGAGACATCTACACCCCTGCATGAATCAAAACCAACATGCCAATCTTTCTGCCAAAAAGGCTGGAAGGAATGAGCAAAGGGAGAGGGGTGTTGGAGAGGGAAGGGTCAACGTTCTTAAATCCGATTGAAATAAGGTGGAACATGCCTACCTTTTAGCTAAAAAAATTGGCTTGGGAGAGGTGGGGGAATGTTGAAGGGGCCATTGGGCTATTTTTATTTTGTCATAATACAGATTGATAATTTTCGCGATTCTGGCTCAAGGAAGATGCAACATGCAATTATTTCTGCTAAGAATCTGGAGAAAGGCGGGGGGGGGGAGCCCAAAAAAACAGTTATGCTCCAATAATAGAGATTGAGAAGGCTTACATATTTACTAGTCAAACAAGGTGCTACCTGTCTATCATTCTGCTACTAAGCTGGCATTGGGAAAGGACGAAGTACATAATAGTCGTTTTTACACCGTAGTAGAATAAAACTTATTTTTTCATCGATTCAACATCTAGTCCGTTTTTGCATTGATTTTTTCGTTCCGTTTTAAAAAGTTTTTGCTTACTACTACACAGAAATATACCGATAATTTATAGATACAAAATTGCAGATACTGAAGTAGTTATCTCTTGAAACATTGAAAAACATAATAAAAAAGTGGCCGGTGTTTGGTTTTTGTTTGTTTACGAATTTATTTTGTGTTGTTTTTCATGCTGTATGTTTTTTACTATTGTCATGTTTTTTACTTTTTTCTAGTTACTTGCTTTGTCTTTTCATGTGACTAAGTTTTTCAGTGAAGAAGCAATAAATGAAAATTTCATTAAACAATTTCTCCCCCCGCCCCAGAAAAGAACTAAACCCATAAAAAACGTATCTTTGAAATTTTGGATTATAACAGAAATCAGGCATTAACAGAAAATAAAATCTTAAATTGCAAAAATGAAAAACAAATTTAGGATTTTACCATAGAATATCCATAAACCTTGATTGTTTTATTAACTGAATCGTGCAGAATACGTCCACCTCCGAGACACTCAGTTTCGTATCCTAGTTTTGACAATTCTTCCTCTGCGCTGTCATAAATATCAGCTAAAAATAAAGAGTCATTTTAAAATCAAGCACAAGAATACTAATAGTCTTATCAAAAATAAATTATATGCACCGCAGGTTACAATATGTGTCTTTTGGGTCCTTGAAAACCATTTTAACTCTGAGTAATGATCCTTCACAACGAACTTATAAAACAAAGGTTTTATTACGCAAATAAAGAGCAAAATTGAAGCTTAAAACAAGCAAAAATGTTTTATTATTCAATATATATCTTGAAATTAGCTAAACCATGCTGACTCAAGATATTTTCCTCCATCTGTAGAATTCTAAAAGCTAACGCTTTACTGAAAACACAAAGCTGACCCGTCAATAAACAAGACGTTCACTTAGGGGCAGAAAATTCCATAAGTATCCTGCAGAAAATAGAAGATTAATTTATAAGCCTCTTAGTAGTCTTAAACCGGCCATGACATCGATGACCTTTAATATACAATTGTAAGTCTTTAGAAAACTTAACTAAGAACAGTCTTTAGTTACGTGCTAGTTTTTCGAATTTTACAGATACTGTAAAATTTCGCGAGACAGAATAATTGAGCTAGTTTTGTAAATGTATCTTTCGTAATCGACAAATTAACTTTAAGTTTCAAGTTCGGTTTAAGTTTTAACTTGGCTTTTTATTTCGGTAAAAGATTATGTTTAAAATTAATTTTTGCTCGGTTTTGTTTTATTAAATATACAGAAAATTTTAGTATAAAAAATATACCAAAGATTTTAATTAAAGAAATCAACAAAATTAGTAAAGAAACGAAGAGAAATTATTTAATTAAAGAAATTACAAAAAAAAATTAGTTTACCCTAGGCGACGAAACTAAAGAAGTCAACATTTTTTTTTTTTTTTTTTTTTTTTTTTTTTACGGGGCATTAAATATTGACTTCATTTCTTGCCTGTCGTAAACTTTGCACAAGATATGCGCAACTTTGCCACATAAATATAGAGTTCAAATTTTCCTATTGGAAATTCAATTATTCTAGCGAAAAAATAAATAAATGACGGTTTTCATCAGACAGTTATTTTCCAGTTTACACTTACTAGGGAGCTGTGAGGGGGATTATACGACAGGGAGATTTGGGATTTTCGATTATCGAACTTACAATGATGCCCTTGTCATGCTTGCCAGCCTTCCACTCTAGAAATGGTACCAAAAGGTGACATATGGCTCTTCACGACTGAGTTACTAAGCCAAATTTATTAGAGACAGTAGGTTTTAAACACAGTTTATATGATTATCCAGTAAGTTTACAGCAGATGGTTTCTTGCTCTTCATTCTCGGTGCGAACAAAAAGCTCCTCCCACTTATTTCTGCACTTATTGTCCACTTATTGGTGAGCCGGCCAAGTGGTTTTGTCAGTACTTGTTCCGTAGGTGATTATTCTTTGTCTACCCGTGAAAAGATCTAATGCCGCTTATGTTTATACCGGTTTATACATTCTCTGGAGCAATCGCACCTCGGTCCGGGTTTTTATAATGGGTGAGATAGGGAAAGATCATACTGCTAATTATATAAACTGTGGTTTTAAATGACACATCAAATATATTTCTGCGATCTTGCGGTAGTCTGCTAGTCCTGGTAGAGAAAAAAAAAATAAGGTACTGTATGCTAACTTAATTATATACCTAACTAACAGTTTACTCTTAGCTACATATACATGTCGTTCTTTACTTACAGATCATTACCACGAACTGTTTATACTTTATCTAAATCCAGCACAAACACCTGTTTAGTCACCCGTTTTCAAATTCCACTTCATGCTTTCATGCTTCGTGGGTTTAAAACTTCAAATTGACGGTAAAAGGTTGCATTCCCCAGCCCTCTGAACCCCTTTTAGCAAAAAAAAAAAATGTTTTGTGGCACAAAATGGCAGAAAACACCACTTTGCTACGGCGTGACATTTATTGTTACTTAAAACAGGCATTAGATGTTGATATTTTTTGTCAAATGAACCCTCTCCCAATAATCCACGAAAGCTTGTTCGATACGATCAACCCTGGAGGAAGAGACATATCAGTTCTACCCATACAAGAAAGGAATTTTCTTTCTTGTTCAAGGTTCAAGGCAGTATTTCTCCTGTCTAAGGTTTTTAACCACGGCGATTCCAGTTGTGCACTTTTTAATTTGAATACGTCGCCATTTTGAGGAATTTCAAGCTTTTTTGGAACTCCCATAAATTTGTTTTCGTAATAAATTATTAGCATTAATCGACACAATAAGCACCGTCACTGAATCAATTTCAAATGGGAATTTTGCTCACTAGATATTTTTTTTTCAAAAAGCGTTTTTAAACCTTTTGTTATTATGGGCCCTCATTTGCTCTTTACTAGGTTGCTGCTATCCCTGCAACCATAAAGATTAGTCCTAAGGGAGGACCTTGGGGCCCCTTAGGAATGATCCTCATGGCCCTTATGTAGGCCATTATGGAATGATCTTGATGGATTAAAATTTAACCACTCCAAGATATTTAAGATGAGACTAGCCTAAATTGAAACTCATTAAGTAATTTTTTTCATAAATAGCGCATGATTTCCCCCAAAATTGACTTGTAAGGATTCCTGGGCTCGCTGATTATAAAATCTGACGCTAGGATTGAAAATATAGAACAAAAAAAAATACGTCAGGTAAATGTTTCAGCATGTTTGATATCTGAGTCACGGACAAGATTTTCAATCCGTATAACAAGAGATTTAAAGCTGGGACCCTTGGTGTCAATGCGCCTTCACCCTTGGCCCTATATTACATATACAATAATATTTTACTACTTTTGAGTAATAATCATTCAGACAATATTTGGATTGGTCCAAAATTAACACATTTTAATGACTAAGATCATAAAGATCAGTGGCACGAATTCACAAACATTTATGGTGGAGAAGGGAAAAAGTATCTATCAAAATCTAGGGGGAAGGGAAATTTGTCGTTTTAAAATTGTTTCAATGATAATAACAAAAAGGAATTTTTCAATGACAATACCCCAAAGAGGATTTTTTAAAACAAAGGGGAGGAAGGGTGTAAAAAGTCCCAGGGAAACATGCCCCCAAATCGATGCCATCGATAAAGAGCCCAATGTCAACGTCCTGGGTCCAAACACACTAAAAACATTTTTGTCCCGGGGCATCCAACTTTCACCGAAATTAGTAACTAAGGGATTCTGGCACCTTCATCCTGCCTTAGTAAAACTGCTAAAAGAGCCAGCTATGCAAATAAAAGTAGGCTATTATCATCTTGTATCAATAGAACTAAATGGCTAGCATCCAATAGACAAATAAATCATTTTTAAGATTTCGGTCTTTTTTTCCAACTACTTGTTTTTCTTCCCTTCTTTCCTGTCCCTTTGTTTTTTATTTCACAATTGACAATTCCACCACATTCAGGAATTTAAAGGCTCTCCGGATAAAAAAATATATATATATATATATATATATATATATATATATATATATATATATATATATATATATATATATATATATATATATATATATATATATATATATATATATATATATATATATATATATATATATATATATATATATATATATATATATATATATATATATATATATATATATATATATATATATATATATATATATATATATATATATATATATATATATATATATATATATATATATATATATATATATATATATATATATATATATATATATATATATATATATATATATATATATATATATCCTTAAACTATCCTTTGTTTAATATTCATTAAGTTAGTTGGACTTTTAAAAAGTTTGGGAAAGTTCATTTTTAGAATGCTATCTTACGGCAACGCAAGGCATCGTATATTTGAAGCCCGAAACTTTTAAGAAACTATCAACTGAGAGCGTAAAAACCACAGTTTATGGAATTATCCAGTAAGTTTATCGCAGATCATTTCTGGTGTTCATTCTCGGTGCAAACAAAAAGCTCCTCCCACTTATTTCTGCATTAGCGGGTTAGTCTGTTTCG
This sequence comes from Artemia sp. Qi Xiang Cuo, assembly GCF_049724085.1. Classification (NCBI taxonomy): domain Eukaryota; kingdom Metazoa; phylum Arthropoda; class Branchiopoda; order Anostraca; family Artemiidae; genus Artemia; species Artemia sp. Qi Xiang Cuo. The sequence goes on along the minus strand of NC_142799.1, from coordinate 52,062,585 downwards.
GTCAATCAATGAGAAATGGTTACAAAGTGCATTATTTGTAATTGCGGGTTTCCAATTGTTTCGTGTCCAAGAGAAATCTGACTTGTCTACCCTTGAAAAGATCTAATGCCGCCTATGTTTATATCTGCAAAAACGTTCTCTGGAGCACTCGCACCTTGGTCCGGGTTTTCATAATGGGTGAGATAGGGTATGATCATACTGCTAATTCTATAAACTGTGGTAAAAACTTACAAATGGCAAGAAAGCATAACTTAGAGTCATGTTTGTAACGCCCCTGTTACAAAGTGCAACATAGAATGTTCTAAGAAATAAATAGCTACCAACACAAGTAGTATTAATCCAGGCCCGTACATAGAAACTGGCATTCACCTCCTGAAATCACATATACACGCCTACTTTTCTGCATAATCTTCTAAATTTTTCATACAATTTCCCTATTTACTGTATTTTTAGAGCCCCCCCCCCCAAAAAAAAAAACAACAACAAAAGAACAAAAAATAAACAAAAAAAAATGACAAACTAATGCCGCTTTTCCTGAGTAGAGTAATAAGATGACAATCCCGAAACCTAATAGAATAAAAAGCATTCCAGAGGCCAAGTTTGTGGAAGGATTAAATAAAAGCAAATTGTTATTCTTAAGTGAACTTTCTTGGTCAATAAGAGTGTTGCTCTTCCTTTCCCATGAAAGATTTTTTTTTTTTGCAACGAAGCAAATAAAGAAAAATACTGCTTGATTGCCATAAGCATTTGTAAAGCGCATGTGCCAGTTTTTGAATAAAACATCAAGGCAAGACACGAAAAAAGAAACAGTCTCTTTTGCTTTTGCTATTACAATAGGCTTCCAACTTTCACCGAAATTAGTAACTAAGGGATTCTGGCACCTTCATCCTGCCTTAGTAAAACTGCTAAAAGAGCCAGCTATGCAAATAAAAGTAGGCTATTATCATCTTGTATCAATAGAACTAAATGGCTAGCATCCAATAGACAAATAAATCATTTTTAAGATTTCGGTCTTTTTTTCCAACTACTTGTTTTTCTTCCCTTCTTTCCTGTCCCTTTGTTTCTTATTTCACAATTGACAATTCCACCACATTCAGGAATTTAAAGGCTCTCCGGATAAAAAAAAAAAGTATATATATATATATATATATATATATATATATATATATATATATATATATATATATATATATATATATCATATATATATATATATATATATATATATATATATATATATATATATATATATATATATATATATATATATATATATATATATATATATATATATATATATATATATATATATATATATATATATATATATATATATATATATATATATATATATATATATATATATATATATATATATATATATATATATATATATATATATATATATATATATATATATATCCTTAAACTATCCTTTGTTTAATATTCATTAAGTTAGTTGGACTTTAAAAAGTTTGGGAAAGTTCATTTTTAGAATGCTATCTTACGGCAACGCAAGGCATCGTATATTTGAAGCCCGAAACTTTTAAGAAACTATCAACTGAGAGCGTAAAAACCACAGTTTATGGAATTATCCAGTAAGTTTATCGCAGATCATTTCTGGTCTTCATTCTCGGTACGAACAAAAAGCTCCTCCCACTTATTTCTGCATTAGCGGGTTAGTCTGTTTCGGTCAATCAATGAGAAATGGTTACAAAGTGCATTATTCGTAATAGCGGGTTTCCACTTGATTCGTGTCCAAGAGAAATCTGACTTGTCTACCCGTGAAAAGATCTAATGCCGCTTATGTTTATATCTGCAAAAACGTTCTCTGGAGCACTCGCACCTTGGTCCGGGTTTTTATAATGGGTGAGATAGGGTATGATCATACTGCTAATTCTATAAACTGTGGTAAAAACTTACAAATGGCAAGAAAGCATAACTTAGAGTCATGTTTGTAACGCCCCTGTTACAAAGTGCAACATAGAATGTTCTAAGAAATAAATAGCTACCAACACAAGTAGTATTAATCCAGGCCGGTACATAGAAACTGGCATTCACCTCCTGAAATCACATATACACGCCTACTTTTCTGCATAATCTTCTAAATTTTTCATACAATTTCCCTATTTACTGTATTTTTAGAGCCCCCCCCCCCAAAAAAAAAAAAACAACAACAAAAGAACAAAAAATAAACAAACAAAAAATGACAAACTAATGCCGCTTTTCCTGAGTAGAGTAATAAGATGACAATCCCGAAACCTAATAGAATAAAAAGCATTCCAGAGGCCAAGTTTGTGGAAGGATTAAATAAAAGCAAATTGTTATTCTTAAGTGAACTTTCTTGGTCAATAAGAGTGTTGCTCTTCCTTTCCCATGAAACGATTTTTTTTTTTTTGCAACGAAGCAAATAAAGAAAAATACTGCTTGATTGCCATAAGCATTTGTAAAGCGCATGTGCCAGTTTTTGAATAAAACATCAAGGCAAGACACGAAAAAAGAAACAGTCTCTTTTGCTTTTGCTATTACAATAGGCTTTACCTTAAGAAAAGTCTTAGCCTTTCATGTTTCAGGAGATGAGGATGCTACTATATGAGCAAATGAAGGAGTTTCTCAATATACTATGAACACATACACATCAGTGTAAAAGTAAGCAGCTTGATAAAGTATGGAAAAGTTAAAGAAAAAGAGGTTTCAACAAGTCGTCCAAACGGTTACTAATATAATGAGTGTTACAAAGACTTTTAAAAGTTACCCAGACTTTATGGAGGGAAGAATACAAAAGGACAATGTGCTAAAAGCATCTACCAGTGATACGTACGAGGCTTTACCGCACCTTAATGGCAAAAGGCAAGTGCATCTTTCTTTTTCATACTGTTTTAGAGAAAGTGCACTTATACTTCCGCTTTGTTTTTTTTTTTAATATATTTTGAATATAAAAAATACTGAATACAAGTAAAACGTTCTTGTTGGTTTCCAGTTTTTTACTGGCTTAAGCTGTGGCGTCAATTGGTATGGGAGAGGCCAGGGAGCATGCACACACCGTAGATTTTTTGTCCCATTCCCCCGAATTTTGAAAAAATACCCTTTTAGGGGGGATATCTATTGGAAAATGCTTTTTTTGTATTTTCACTGCAAATACTTGAAAAACGACAAACTTACCCCTCCCCCCGAGATTTTGAAAATACAGTCAAATGACAAGGTCAAAATTTTTCTGTCTGTTTCTTGCATACTTTTCGAGATTCAATCTACAGAAATAAAAGCAAATTTCACTCGTTTTTCACAGCTAAAACCTAGTACGGACACACTAGAATTACAAGTATAGCATCAACGTCCAGCAATAGAAACTGACAGTCTCTCAATAGTCTTTCAGCGACTATAATATCGATAGCTTTTAGTAGGCAATTATAATACTCCCAAACTCAAGCATGCTCAGTTTTCAGTAAAGCAGTGGTTTTTAGAATTCCACAGAAATTGGGGAATATCACGAGTAAATTTATTTGAGCTGGTTTTGTAAATATGTCTTGCATAATCGACACAGCATTAGTTTTTGTTGGTTTTAAATTTCAACATCATTCTTTAATTCCGTATGAAAAACATGGTTTTTAAAATTAACTTTTGCTCGTTGATTAAAAAAAAACTTAAGAAAATATATATTTTACTTGGGCGATGAAACTAAATAAGTCAACTTTGCCACGAAAACTAAGAATCTAAGAGGTATGTCATTATTACTACCTCTAAGATTTTGCACATAAAAGATCAATTATTTTCACAAAAATGAAAATAAATGTAAAAAAAAGTACCATTTTATCCATTAGGTTTTTTTTCCGAAGTGTTTTTTTTTTCGGGTAAGGATGTTCCACCATGGAGATTGCAATAGTACCCTCGTTATGCTTCTCAGCCTTTCCAATCCAAAAGTTGCACCAAAAAGCGCCATAAGGTATTTTGACCCTCTTTAGGGGAAAATTGTGGTTTTGTGGTACAAGATGGCAGAAAGCACCACTTTGCTGTGGTTTGTCAAGACGGAGAGGGGGATCAAAGCCTCCCGTTTAGGTTTTTAGACCATGAGTTGCTATTTCAGAATTTCCAATCTCTGGGATTTGATGCTTGGTGGCACAAAATGGCAGAAACCGTCACTTAGCTGTGGCACGATCCCCTTTGTTACTTGAAACGGTACTGGTGCATTATGTGGGCACCGCTATATACTGTATGTGGAATGTCAAACGGGGTATCAAGGAAACGAGAGACGAAACCCGCCAAACGGGTATCTGCAATAGAGAAATGGAATGCAAAGCGTAGTTTTCATTGCGTTTACGATATTTAAACTGCTGTTTTTGGGGGGTTTAGGGGGGATTGAGGTACCTAGAATAGGTTAGGTTATGTATTTAATGTATGCTATGCTATATCCCTCCCACCCCTAATGTGCAAATATATAACCCAAATTTGTTTCTAAACTGTTATATATTCATCCTATTTTATTATATTTCATTAGCATAAACCAAACTTGACTTCTTTTGTCTCTCCCGTTTGACTGTAGCATTTCCTGTTTGACATTCCACATACAGTATATAGCGGTGCCCGCATAATGCGCCAGTACCCTTGAAACAGCCATCATCTAGTGACAGTTTATCATAAACCAAAATAATCACTGCAACATTCCTGTCATTATCAGTGGACAATTTAAGAATAAAAACGTAGTTCAGGGCAGCATTCACATCATACTTTAGAGCTCCCGGCAATTTGGTTCTATTTGGGGAGAACTTGATGTTTTGTGGCACAAAATGACAGAAAACGCCACTTTGCTGTGATTTGTCAAGACGGGGAGAAGAAACCCGGTCTAGGGTTTCAGGCTGTGAAAAATCGATTAGGTATTTTAGATTTTCTATTCTCTTGGAATTGATGTTTGGTGGCACAAAATGGCTGACAATACCACTGTGCTGTGATACGGTCTCTTTTGACAATTAAATGGGGCACTAAACAAGTCAATTTCCTTTAAAACAAACCCTCCACCAACATCCTACAACAACTAGTTAAATGGTACTGGAAATTCACTACAGTTTTTAACACAGGTATTTTTTACAGGAATATCGACTAATTGTAATCTTATGTATAAATGTAAATATATAAACTGTTCATTGAGAGTAATGTTATTTTGGTACTTTTGGAATTAAAATATTTGCAACTTATTTAGCATATAAACGTTTTAATATATTTAGTCTTAGCATTTATTGCTAATGTATCTACACTTCAAAAGCAGTTATCTACAACATCAATGTTAAAATACAAAGTTTTTTCTCACGGAAGTAAAGAGCAAAGTTGAAACTTAAAACGAGCAAAAATATTGCTTTGCAGATTACGCAAGATATACTTAAAAAATTAGCTTAAATAAACGGACTCCTGATATTTTCCAATATCAGAAGTATTCTAAAAACTACTGAAAACTGAGCCTGGTTGAGGTTTTTAAGAGAAGATTATGAATAAATCTTATCTTTGGAATCCTACACATATTGGAAAAATTACGAGTCACTTTATTTAAGCCAGTTTTTAAGACATAGCTTGTGGAGTCAGCAAAGCAATAACTTTAATTCATTTTTAGTTTCAATTTCACTCTTTACTTCCATAAGAAAAACTTTTTTTTTAATTAAGTTTGACCCTTTTCTAGATATTCTTTTTTGGAGACCACACTGATAAAGCATGCCAAGATGAGAAAAATATATATGTAAATCTTTTCCAAAATTCATCTTACTGGAAATTAAATTAAAAAAAAAAATGTTTTTAGACTGAAAGTAAGGAGAAACATTAAAACTTAAAACGAATAGAAATTATTCTGTACATGAAGGGGACTGCCGCTTGCTCGTCCCTCATTCTTTACGCTAAAGTCTTCAAAAATACTTCTCATTTAAATTCAACGGTCCTTACGTTTCAGGAGTCATTATTAAAGAATTGGGCCAACATTCAAACTTTAGCGTAAAGAGCAAGGGATGAGGGAGGGACAGCCTCCTCATATACGGAATAATTTATGTTCGTTTTAAGTTTTATTATTGCTCCTTAATTTCAGCTGAAAAAATTGTTCGATTTTATTTAATTTCTGACCATTTTTCAAATCATACCGAGAGATCCCCCAGTGTAAACTTTATCCTAAAAAACTCCTCCCAGAAAATTCCCTCCCCGCGGACCCCCCCCCCAAAAAAAAAAACCCCAAATATTTCCCAATAACCAATATTATATGTAAACAACGGGCAAATGGCAGAACTTACAGCCCTCTTCGGGGGTTGTGGGGGTCCTGTCATCTGCAGAGGCATAGTCATTGAGCCTTTTAACTTTGGTGAACCAAATGTTTATTTCAAAATTTTGAGCGAATGTCTTTGTGGAAAAAAGGGGCGTGGGAGGGTGGGCTAGTTGCCTTCCACTCTTTTTAGTCCCTTAAAAAGGGTACTAGAGTCTTTATTTTCCGTTCGAAAGAGTCCTCTCCCAATCTTCTAGGGCCAATGGTTCGGTACGATCACCCTTGAAAAAAGAAATATACGCATAACTGGGACCTTTTTTATGGCTAAGAATACAAAATTTCACTTTTTTGTAGATAGGAGCTTGAAACCACCACAGTAGGGTTGTCTGATATACTGAACCTGACGATGTGACTTTCATACAGTTCGCTTCACTTGTATGAATATTTGCCCCCCCTTTCGATAATCAGGCAAATTCTGAAAACTAAACCATTAAAATCACCATTGTCAAAAAACCCAATTCAGGAAAATTATAGCTCCCTACCTTGAACAACAAGGAAAATCATTTTTTTTTTGCACGAGTAGCACTGATGCGTCCTCTTTTCTCTTTTTTCTGTTTTTTTTTTCTTAGTCGCTAGCGGGGCACTGGAAGATCGTAGAGAACTGTTAAAGGGTTCATTACAAAGCTAGTTTATATATATATATATATATATATATATATATATATATATATATATATATATATATATATATATATATCGAGCCAATCTTCGTTTGGTTCGATATAATGGTGCTGAGTTCCCTAAAAGTGCAGTACAATGGAAAGAAGTCAGTAATAGTTCTAAATTTGATTCATTAGGGACCAGTGATGTTATCCCAGATTCGTCTTGGCTTGGGCATTATAAAAATTTTTTTGTAACATTGAGTATAGTGTTCACTATCAAAGTTTTGCCTAAAGTTTTGCAACGTCATGTTATTCCCGTCTCAACTAAAAGTATTGTTAATTGTATGCTTAAACTTAAGTCAAAATCAAGTGATCTTGGTGGGATTAGCGCTCACTATTTACGTTGTGATTGTCCGTCACTAGTCGCTCAGCTCCAGTCACTTTTTCAGTTCTGTTTATGTTAGTCAATGGTGTCTGAGTCTTTCATTTGTGGAACAGTAACTTCGATTCTTAAACGTGCAAGAGACCAATTTGATTGCTGTTCATATAGGCCCATCATTGTTGCTTGCAATATTGTAAGATTTTTGAATATGTTCTGCTCCCATATATTATTGAACGAACTGCGAAAAACTCAAGCCAATTTGGATTTCAACCTCGTATTGGGTGTCAACATGCACATAATGTTTTAGCTTCAACTCTATATGATGCCCAGTCTAAAGGTTATGAATTACATATTTGCGCTTTGGATTTATCTAAAGCCTTCGATAGTATTTGCCATGCACAAATGTGGCACTCTTTGTAAGAGTCTGGAGTGAACCCTTTTGTCATACATGTACTTAAATTTTGGTATAGTAATTCGTTTCTTCGTTTAAAATCTGGTACAGGGTACTGCGGTAATATACCAGTTCAATCTGGAGTACGACAGGGTGGGGTTCTGTCACCTTATCTATTTACTGCTTGCATTCAAAATGTGTTATTTGGAATCAAGCCTTCGTAGTTTTATAGTTCATCTAATGTGTCTTGTATTTCGTATGCGAATGACCTGCTAGTTTTAAGCCGAACCAAGTCTATTTTGGCATTATCGGTGCAACGTATTTCTATGATGTTTTGGGATGTTGGTATGATTTTGAATGTTGATAAATGCGAATATTTAGTTTTCAATCCCATCAGCATCCCATCCCATTATCAGCTCATAATTTGTCCTGTGGATCCTCAGTAATTCGCAATGTTACGAGTTTACGGTGGTTAGGAATTAGTATTTGTTCTGCACTCACTTTTTTCCGACTTCAAGTTCTCAGAGATGTTAAAGAAAAGTTGAAGATCGGATATGCAAAAATTGTACCTAACCGTGGAAAATATTCACGCCGAGCTTTAGCTAAAATGTATTCCACATATTGTGACCATTCTGTCTTGTTTTTAAGTGGAATGTATTCGTCATTGAATAAGAACGATTTGCGCCAGATCCGTATTGGTTATTTTAGATATTGCAAATTTTTACTGTACCTTCCCAATTTATATAGCAATACGCGTTTTATTGAGAAGTATGGTGCTACCGACATTATCCAATAGATCGAATTGCTTAGTACTAATTTAACAAGACATACCTTTGTCTGCCTAGGCCCAAAGCATAATATTGTCTGTGTTTTTTTATTACTGATTAACGTTTAAGTTATCTTTGTTTTTGTGTATTTGATTTTTTTTTTTTCCTTTTTAGTGTACTTTACTCCGCTTGTTTTGTATAAAAGTGGGTTATAAATAAATTATTATTATTTCCAATAAAGAATAAATGAAACCCAAAACGAACAGAAATTAAATAAACAATCATAGCAAAAAACATACAACAAGTAATAACATAAATGAAAAAATAGATCTTAAAGCGAGTAATACTTAGATTGAATATGAAAATCAAGCTTAAAACAAAAAACAATATTTTGCTATTGAAGTATAAATGAAAGTTAAAACGAACAGAAATTAAATAATTAACCAATGCAAACAAACACACAATATATATTAATGAAAATTAATAAATAAATCTTAAAACGAGTGAAACTTAAATTGAATATGCAAATCAAGCTTGAAATGAACAAAAATCCCTACAACAAGAGTTTGGGTATCGCCTCCTTCTCTCACTGTAAAAGTCTAAAACCTACTGCGCACTAGCCCTTTGAATTTCAAATCGAATTAGCCCTTTTTGAAGTTTCTACGACAAAGCTTTCTATGCAAACCTTATATGCCCCCAGGGCATAACTTACAACCCTTGCTCTGAGGGCTGTGGGGGGAGTGTCCTTCTCAAAAACATAATTTCTATCTGGAAATAAACTACGTAGAAAAAAGGGCTTGGGGAAATGGTGGGCATGGAAGGGATGTTAGTTGCCTTCCAATCACTTTTGACCCTTAAAAAGAGCAGTAGAACTGTCGATTTCCAATCGAATGGGTCTCCTTTAAAGTTTACACGACGACCCCTTCCATATGAAGTGCCTCTGGGAAAAGAATTATAATATATATATATATATATATATATATATATATATATATATATATATATATATATATATATATATATATATATATATATATATATATATACATATATATATATATATATATACAGGCAACATTTTGTGGATTTATAGTGGAAAAGAGTATTAAAAAGCCTTATTGTCTGAAATTTCTACCAGGCAGTAAATTTATGATTTGAAAGAGCAAATGGTATAAAGCAGACGCTTTAATCTAGTGGTTACGGTTCACCCTTGTGGTTTTGGTGACAGAAGTTTCAATCTTGGATAGAACATGTTCTTTGAAGTGTTGATGCCCAATTTTGGTAAAACTTATATTATTTTCATCAGTTTCTTTGCCAAAGACTTATTGTCACTATTCTTAAAACATAAAGAATATAACAAATTATTTAAAACAAAGTTGTTCTGATGAAATAGTTTTTGAAAAACTATTTCAAATAAACTGGCTAATGATATTTCCTTAAATTTATCGAATTCCGAAAAACTAGCGTTCTACTGAAAATACAAAACAGACGCGATAAAAAAGAAATAGAAACATGAAAACCCTTAAGTGGCCTGCAGAAAATAAAAGAACAATTCATAAAGCTCTCAACAATCTTTTACCAGCTATGAAATCAATAATTTTTATGACACGATTTTAACTCTCTAAAAGACTAAAAAAACCTTAGTTTTCAGGTACGTAATTCATAATTACGTACCATAATTACGTATACATAATTACGTAATCAGGTTCATAATTCTACGAGTATAGGGAAATATTGCGAGTCAGTTTGTTTGATTTTCAACAATATGTTGCATAAACCGCGAAGCAGTAATTAGTGTTCATTTTTAGGTTCAACTTCGCTCTTTACTTTCATCAGAAAAACTTTTGTTTTAAATTAATTAAATATAGGTTTTACTAAAAATAGTCTTAGAATATATTTTTTTTTCCAAATGCTTTTTTAGACATTCGGTTGCTATAGACCGCTTTTTACAAGGTTGCACCTATTGCTGCAACCATGACGATCTCCGTCGTGTTATTGTCAAAGATAGTTTCATTGTTTAAAAAAGTGCTTGAGGATATTTCTTTAACAAACATGGTTTTGCCATTTAGTCGCATATGTAGCGCTTAAATCTTCTCTAGAAAAAATGGCCTTAGGTTTTCACACCTTGGAATTTTCTTTATCCTGGGGTAAAGTATGAAAATCCCCTAACCTTGAATCCCATCTCCTAGCGCCGAGTCAAAATTATAGATACAGTCCACGGGGGTGGTGAAGAGTTATTGTTGGACTCATATAGAAAGACTACAGTTTAATGGGGGAAGCAACAATAACAAGAAAAAAAGAAAGAGAAAAACTAGAATTTAAATATACATAGAAATAGTTGTCAATATATCCTCAGGAAATTTACTCCTTTTATGAATCCTTAGCCAATAAATAAATCGAAAAAAAGAGAAGTGGATTCGCTTCACTGATAAGGATACTATTTGTCTCTCGTATTAAAGAAAGAGGCTTTCTGAAAATGAAGAGAAATAGAAAGGAGCAAACTAATAAATAAAAATGGTCATTCAGCAGGTAAAAAGGCGTATGGGGGACGGGGGCTGTGCAACCCCTGAAACTGGCTTGGTGTTCTCAACGAGTACTTGTATTTTTCCTCTAGTTTGACCCTCTTCTTGGGTTTATCATATCCCCTTCTCCAAAATTGACTTTTACGCATGCGTCTGCCATTTATATAACTACATAAAACTACATGCTTATAAAACTACAAAAGATATTTTCAGACCTAAGAGAACTATTTGTTCAGTAATCAGGCGTTTACTACCATCATCAAATTTCTTTCCCCTCTGATCAGGGATATGAGTTTGGTGAATATATCATCAAAGTTCTCATCAAGGGATTTCCAACTGGTGGAAAGATTAGACCTAATCCTCAACAAAAGTGATTGGTATTAATGATGCTATTTAGGCTATCCCTATTTAGTAAGATCTTTGGCGCTATTTCATCCATGTCAGAGAGCGCAGGGCTAGGTGAAAAAAATATAATAGAATAGCTTTATTCCAAGAAGTGACGCTTTGGCCATCCTCTTTCCAGCGCTAGGTAGTTCGAAGCATATTCGAAGAGGAAAGACAAGTAGAATAGCCAAGGCTCAGGGTGTTTTTTCACAATTAAAAAAAGTTTGGAAGGATAGGAAGATAAGTCTACAAACCAAGATTAGAATATTAGAAGCTACAGTGACGACAGTAGTCAAATATGGCTCTGAAGCTTGGGCGATTCGAAAAGCGGATGAAGATTTGCTAGATGTCTTCCAGAGAAATTGCTTAAGGATTGTTCTGGGTACCCTGATGACTAACCGTATTTCAATCAATAGGCTGTACGAAAAATGTGGTCCAATACCGCTCTCTAGGGCTATAATGAAAGAAAGGTTGAGATGGCTAGGGCACGTTGTGCGGATGAAGGATGACAGATTGCCGAAGATTGTTCTTTTCGACCAACCGTCAAGGGCTAAACGGAAAGCAGGTCGTCCTCGTCTGGGGTGGGAGGACGTCATAAAGAAAGATTTAAAGGAAATGAAACTTCATGGGAGGGTGTAAAAAGGGAGACTTTGAATAGATTGCAATGGAGGAGTAGAGTGCGTAGCTGTGTTGGCCTCTGGCGGCATGGTGCTGCGGTGAGTTGTTGTTAGTAAAGGGTATGCTACGGCCAATACCAAGAAAAACCGACCTAAGTTTTTAATATTATAATGCCTTAAACATTAAAATATTATACTTATTCTTGTGGTCATTAATTTAAATGTTAACGAACACTATGTATTCACTTCTTTCTTTTAAAGAGCTTCCACGAGGGTATTCCTGAAAGTAAAGACAATTTTTGGCACAACTAAATAAAAATAAACCGTAAACTAAGAACTTTATTTGCAGTCACAGGTCCTTAGTCTATTTTCCAATGTAGTCACCGTAGCTGTCATGTGGGATCAATCTTTCAATTGCAATGTTATGTTCTCCTATTGCTAAAAGATTCGAGTCAGAATTTCTCTTCTTGATCTTGGTTTTCACCACTTGGCCAAGTTTTTTTTCCCATCCAAATATTGCCGTAAGTCCTGTCTTAATTCTTGTGCTCGCTTGTCTTAATTAACGACTATGTACTATAAGGATCCTCCACTATGGGGCAATAAAGTGAATAAGGCTGATAGCGCTAATAACGCTAAGTACCAAGGATTTTTCTTTTTAAACCTCTAAATGGCTATAAAGGAAAGACAGGTGAATATAAAAAATGAAGTTATTTTATTACAAAGAGTAATCTATAATCAAGCATACTTCTTTACATAATCCCCTTGATGATTGACGCATTTGCCATATCTGTGCAAAAGCTTTGTAATACACTCATCACAAAACGAATTTTTTCTTACAGAAGTAAACGGCGAAGTTGAAAGTTTAAACGAACAAGGAATGTTGTTTCGCAGATTGGGCAAAATATATCTACAAAACTAGCTCAAATCAACTGTCTCGTTATATTTTCGAAAATCTGCAGAAACCTTAAAACTAGCGCTTTGCTAAAAACCCATAACAGATCCTAAAAACAGGATGTTCCCATAATAGCAGAAAATTCCACAAAAAAAACGTACAGAAAATAGAAAACTAATTCATAAGGCTTTCAATATTCTTTCACCGGCCCTGTCACCAGTAACTTTTAGCATATAATTATAATTATCTAAAAATCGTAGGCAAGCTCAGTTTCCAGAAAAGTGCTAGTTTTTAGAATTCTAGAGATATTGGAATATATCATGAGTCAGCTTATTAAGCGAGTTTTGAAGATGTATCTTACATAATCGGCGAAGCAATATATTTTTGCTTTAAATTTCAACTTCGCCCTTCACTTCCGTAAGAAAAACTCCGTTTTTTAATTACTTTATTCCAATTTTTATTAATTTTAAATATACATAATGAGTTTTGTTTGAGAAGATGCATGTAATTCTTCACGTTACATGCTCATTAACGCTAAATCACTAGTCGCCTTTTGCCTGAGGCACGTTTTGATCTGATGCACGTTAATATTAATTTCAATTTACTCAAAGTATAAACACATACTGCCCAAGTACTGACAAAACTCCAAAAGTGACCCCGCGTACCTCAGCGCCTCCAGAGGGTAAATGTTGTACTACTTAATCGCTCCGAGCCAATAAATTAAATTTAATACAGCTTTTACGGAACATTGCAATCTCTAATAATATTTGACAGACAACTCTTACGTTTGTGAAGACTACCCTTCATCTCCGGATTGCACAATTAATTACAAGACATCTATAGGTTTCTTTGAGGAAATGTGTTGGTGTTGAATTAATTTTTTCATATCTTGAACTCCGTGGAATAACTGAATGGGATCTAAATCATCGCAATATTTTTCACCAAGTTTGAGGCAATTCGCTTTAATATCATCAACATTCGTGCCATCTTAAAATAACTCTTTAGTATTAATTAAAAACTCAAAATTTGTGTTCAAATCTGACAATGTTCTGAATCAGTCATTGGTTTCTACAATCATAAAACAGTTCCTGGTAACAAAGTGTAAATAAAGAGCCACGATGCTTTTCCGGGGTAAATTTTCACGGGACTAAATTATTTAGAGGTTCTTTCCATGGAGGGGAAGCCAGATTTCCCGGCATTATTTAAAAAAAACGATCAGAAATTAAATAGAAACAATTAGTTTTCAACCGAAAGCTAGGAGCAACATTAAAACGAGAAGAAATTATTCTGTTCGTTGAGGGTGTTGCCCACTTCTCAATACCTCGCTCTTTACGCTAAAGTTTGACTTTTGTCCAAATTCTTTAAGACCGAATCCTGAAACACAAGAGTTGTTTAATTAGAATAAGAAGCTTTTTTAAAAGTTCTAAAATACTCAAGCGTGACGGGCGAGGTATTGAGGAGGGGGTAACCCCCTCATATACGGAATAATTTCTTTTCGTTTTAAGCTTTAATGTTGCTCCTTACTTTGAGGAGAAAAAACTTGTTTTATTTTATTTAATTTTATCAAGACTGACACCAGATTTTTTCTAAACATTAAAATTATTTAAATTTGGCCTACTTACTTTTATTTTCAAGGAATGGTGATGAATATATGGAAAAAAAGAAACATTTCGGATTCAATCCCCTTATACTTACTGCCAGCTGCGCCCTTTACTTTATTTCAATAGAAGTAAAACTAAAAAAAAATACAAATGATTAAAACCTGCGTCCCCGGCGAGTGCCCCCTCTGCTCCCTAAAACTGCCTCTGCAAGATATGTGGATCTTTGTCACGTAACTAAAGAGTCCGAGAGGCATGTTACCTCTTACTTATTTGAGAATTTACGCATAATAAATTCAGTTATTTTTTCGAAAATTAAAATACATAATGAAATTTTTCTTGAAGTATTTTTTTTCTTAAACACGATTTTTACTTTTCACTAGCTAAGGGGGCTAAAAGATGAAGAATACAAAAGGGGCGATTGTAAACCTCTGACTACTTTGACCATGGAGGTCACAATGGTACCCTTATTGTGCTTCCCCGACTTTCCAATCCAGAAATGCCCTGTAAAAGTGCAATTTTCTGCGCCATTTGGCACTTTGCAATAGAAGGCCCGTTCCTTTTCACTAAGATCTTACATCTAAGATTTCACATCTTTCTGCAGATTTCCGTTCTTTTAACTCATCTTAGTTGTAAGATTTTACAGCTCACTGATGTTAGCAAAAAATATGAAAGACGCCATCTTTCTGCCATATAGAACAATGATGATAGAACTTTGATGACATACTCATCATTGTTCTTAGACCGCTGATCAGAGCGGAATGATGAAAGACGTTTGCAAAAGAACGCTAGAAGATGTAAGATCTTTGCGCTAAGACTTCACTTTTAAGCGTTATTTGTTAAAAGATGTAAGATCTTAGCACAAAGATGAGTAAAAGAACGGCCCTAGAGTAAGCAAGGAGAATTTATGAGACGCATGTAGATAGGGGCAATAGCTTTTAAGGTAACCCATCAAGCATCTCTTTACGATCATTCGGTTTCCTGCCAGCTTTAGTAGAAAAAAGAATTCGAAAAAAATAAAAAGACGCATCCTAACCAGATAAAAGAGCAACTTTTATATTTATTCGAGGTCGGAAGGGGGGAAGGGTCGAAACCTCCTATTGATAGTTTTAAATCCGGACATGCCGATTGGGTATATTAGAATTTGCATTCTTCTGCATTCGATCCTTGATGGTTTATGGCCAAAAATGGCCGGAAATGCCACCTTGCTAAGGCACTATCTATTTTATTACTCGAAATGTCATGTCATATTGTAAGGCTTGATCCACATATTGTACAGCCTTTTTCAAGGTGAGGGGCTCGAAACATCCTGTCTGAGGTTTTAGACTATTACAGGTCAATTGTCCATCTCAGAATTTCCATTTCCCGGTATTTTAACCCTCTTTGAACAGATATTATTGTTCTGAGGCACAAAATGGCAGAAGATACCGTTTTGCAGTTGTACGATGTCTTTTTTTTACTTAAAAAGGGCGCTGGACATTGCAATTTAATTTCTAATGAGCCCTCTCCCAACATTCTACTACCACTGGCAGACAAGGTCTTCCCTACGATACAAAGAGAAAATGAGGGAAAATCTTAGTGCTTCCCATACAAAAAAGTGATTTTGTTGTTGTTGTCCAAGATGGCGTGCAGCAATTCTCTTAGAGAGGATTTTTTCGACCATGGTAGTTCCGATGGTCCATTTTCCATTTCGATCCAACGCCCTTTCCGAAAGGTTTCAGGCTGTTTTTTGAACTTCCCATAAATCTGTCTTCACAATAACTTTTACTATTAAGATTAATACAAAATAATAGTTACCATTTCTAAACCAGCCTCAAATGACATTTTTTTTTCTTACAACACGGTTCCTTTCAAAACGTGTTTTCAAACTTTTGTTTACTATGGGCCGTAGTTTGCTCTTTACTAGGTTACAGCTACCCCTTCAACAATGATTGCAGGTACCTCTGCGACCATGATTGCAGCTATCCCTACAACCATGATGTCTCTTTCAATGATATGAAGTGAGGGTTTCGGAATGTTTGCAATGTCTCAACTTATCTCTTCAAACAGTCTGCAAAACCTCGTCGATTTTCGTTAGAATCCTTTTTATCGGAGACCTATCAATAATTATCCACCCAAAATAGTTTTGAGATCTTTTTTTTTTTTGTCGGAAGATGGATTGGGAATTCGGTAGGTCTTCCAAAAAAACGGTAGAGGTGAAAACGCTGACTGGTTGACGGTTTCTTTGAGCTCATCGTCAATTTTGAAGCGCTGCCCTCAACCTACTCTTCAACTGAGGGAAAAGATGAGAATCGTTCAGGGCTAAGTAAAAAATACATAGTGGGAGTTCGAGAATACACAACAATGGATTCATACAAGTTCCCCTAACAAACCCAAATGTTCAAACGATCATTCAACTGCAGCAAGGTTATGCCAAATGTTTTTGGGACGAAAAACGTGCAGTATTTGTCGAGTTTATATAGCGGGCAACAATTACTGCAGATTTTTACTGTGAAAATTTTGCAACACCAAAGAGTTACTTAAAAGAAGAGTCTTGTTGACTTTTGGAATTGTTTTAATTCCTGGCAATGTCCGTTCTCAAAACACTAAATGCAACTCAAAGGCTCCCTGAGCAATTTAGATGGAAAGTTTTTGAAAACCCACCACACAGTCTCGACTGAGTGCAGAGTGAATTCTATCTTTTCCTTGAATTGAAGAAGCCGCTTGGGGAGGAAGAGGCTATAAAGCAATGAGGAGCTCAAAGAAACCGCCACAAACAAATTCAAATCATTGGCGAGAATATTATATAAAGCTGTTATGAAGTTTGTTGACAGACCTGACAGACGATACAATCGTTATGATCACGCACAGGAGTAACCTTGACTCTGCATTACTTTTGGTAATAAGATTTTTTTTTTTTGTATTCATCGGTTTTTCTTTATAGCAAATTTGTGGTTAAAAAAGCCTTGAAGAGCACCGCTTAATTTTCTTTGTTCATCTTAGAAATGAAAAAAACATTTTACGAGGCCAAAATCAATATTGGTTCGAAAGAAGAGTTGAACACCGTTTGTTCTAATGCTCTTATGCATGAATTAAAACATGTTAAATCAGACTCCAAGGTTTAAGCACAAGGGCGCCGGCAGAAAATTTTCCGGGAGGGAGACAGACGCCAAAATAGCAGTGGTGGTTGGGTGACAGGGTATATAATTCAGGATTTTTTTTGTTTTGTAGGAGGAGGTTTATTTCTAAATACTTTTAGGAAAAAAACTTTCGAATAAAAGAGCAATTAGATTGAATGCAAAATGAAACAAAATACAGTAAATTTTAAGCAACAAGGATTCCTGGCAAAGGGATCACTTTATTTAATCACTAATATATTTAATTATTATGTATTTAATCTTTAAAGAAAATCAGACTCAAACCAAAATTACAGGAAAATTTATTGCTTCTGTAGATTATAACAGAGGTTGACTTGTCTTTGTGCAATTTCCTACGCCTTAGAATAGTTTACAGAAATAGTAAACAGATACTCAAAGATCATCCTGTCTGCATAGATACCACGTTTTGATTTTATACCCGCCATGTAAAATGCACCTCTTTCATAGCAGGACAATTCTCCCCCTCGAATTTAAATCCCTTATATATCCAGACATAAAAAAAAAACAGAATAGCGAAAGAAAAACAAAATTTAAACTTACTATCCAGCTGTCAAATTGACACCCTTTCTTTTTATTAGCCTGTTCAACTAAATAAAATGAACAGGTTCAAAAAAAATCCATCATAGGAGAATCTTATCAAATAGTTTGCGATAAAAAACTGGAATTAAAAACTGGCTTGGGCCAATATTCACCAAAACTAAAAATGGAATTCTCATGACAATTGGTAAACCAACAGTATTGACTTTTTCTGCTGATTCTAAATATATAAAATTATTTCAGTTTCTTCTTATTCTCCTTCTAATTCACAGCAGCCGGGCTATTCAGTTGGTACTATTTAGCCCTCTTCTTTTTGCTGCACTCTGTGGGCTACAGAGCTACTGTCTTGGTTGTCTCTTATTTATTAGATATTCTCAGATATCTTTCTGTAGATCTTTTGACTCAAGGAGTTCAAATATAAGACGATAGATATCGATTTCTGTGCTCTGTGTGCAGGTATAGTTGGCTAGGCTCTTGGCTGATAGTGAGATTTTGTGGTGTTTGAAGCATTTTAACAGTTGTTTACAAAGCAAGGTATGTTGTGCAGACGTCGGCATATTACATTCAAATAGGCAATGGTCAATTGTTTCATTATTCATATTACAATGCCTGCAAAGAGGGGACAGGGGAATTGAACCACTTGAATTAGAAAACTTATATGAGAATGCAAGGAAATTTAGTCCATTTGTTCAAGAAAGAGTTCTATGATAAATTTTAGAAAGATACTTATTGGGAAAGGGGGAAAGGATAGGATTAATCCTATTAAAATTAATATCTGATAGCCTCCATCGGTAAATATCTCTAATTGGGACTGGTCTCCCACTTGGCTGGTCAATATTTATAGCATTTTTTGCTATTTCATCAACCTGATGATTACCACTTATGCCAGAGTGGCTAGGAATATACTGAAAATAAGTTTTTATGCCACTTGAAGCAAGATTATCAATAATACTGAGACTATGATAAGTGTCAATGTCCAACTTATATTGAGGAGCTGAGGCCAGCAACTCAAGGCTTAATAGAGAGTTGGAATATATTATAATATTATTTGAATTTGCAATCAAAGGTTGGTTTTCCTTAAGGTGTTCTAATGCCATGATTATGACATTTAACTCAGCAGACATTATAGATAAATTATTATATAATCTCTTGCCCATTGCAATTTTCAGGTCAGGAAGGAAAACACCACTTGCAACCTTCTCATTCATTTTTGACCCATCAACAAATACTTGGAAGGGATTTTTATACGTAATTGTATAAAGTTCTGCAACTTTTTTCTGGAAAAAAGCAATGGGGGTTAAATCTTTATTCCACTTTGAGAACTCATTATTTATTATGGGACTTGAACAATTCCATGGGGGGGATCGGGGGAAAGTGGGTGCAATAGATTTTGCTGGTATAAGGAACTTCTTCTGAATATTGGCATACTCATCTGCAATGCCTCTATACATGGCTGGATTTCTTAACCAATTATGTAGTGTGTGTGTGAGCTATTTGATTCAATTTTTGTAAGATGTTTTGTCAAGAGAAAGCTACGTCTCTCCCTTATTGTTGTTAATCCACTCTCCATAAGCAGAAACTTGGTGCTTGTGGGTTTCCTAAGACCAAATATGAGCCGTATTATATCATTTTGTGTTGTTTCAATTTTTTGCATCTGGGTCTTTGCACATACACAATAGACGATGAGCCCATAGTCAATATGGGGTCTTATATGGGATTTGTAAAATTGGAGTAAGGTTTTCTCCTTACAACCTCAGCGTGTGGAAAGAAGTCTTTTTAGTATATTTGCTTTTTTATAGCATTTTTTTATTGTGTTTGAAATGTGGAGGTGGAAATTAAGTTTTTGGTCAAGCATGAGACCTAGGTAATTAATAAGATTATCTTCTGGAATAGTTGTTTTATTTAGAGTTAGTTTTGCATTAACATGGTTTCGCTTCCGGTGAAATTGGATTATTTTTGACTTGGTGGGTGCAATGGCTAAATCTGAATGTTGAGAGAATTTTTCAAACTTGAAAAGTGACTTTTGCAGATTTGACTGTGCTATCTGGAAGGTGTTGCCAGATGACCATAGCACCAGATCATCAGCATATTGTAGATTTGTGTGGGGTAGGTTCATATCCCAGAGATATAGGGCAAATAGGAGGCAACTGAGGATTGCTCCCTGAGGTAGGCCTTTGGTTATTGTCTTTTGGGGTGAAGAGGCTGAACCAACATAAATGATGAAACTTCGCACTTCTATGAAGCATTTAATAAAAGATACTAGCTTAGGGGGTACTCCAAGGTTTGCAAGTTTGTTTAAAAGGATTTGGTGGTTCACATTGTCATATGCCCCTTCAAAATCTAGGAAAGCTGCAACTAGGAGATTATTTTTTGAGAAAGATTCATTTATTGCAGTTGTTAGCAAAATGAAAGCATCTGTTGAGGAGTGGTGTTTCCTGAAACCAGTTTGAGTGTGAGGGATCATATTATTTTTTTCAACAAACCAGAGGAGTCTGTGATAGATCATTTTCTCCATTATTTTCCCCATCACAGGAGTAATCATTATGGGTCTATAAGACTCAGGGTTATCTTTGGGTATATTTTTCTTTAGGATTGGTAGGAGGGACGAACATTTCCATATATTGGGGAACATAGAAGATGCCCAAGCGTGATTATAACAATTTAGCAGTTCTTGTTTGTATGAAGCTGTGAGATACTTTATCCATGTAGTGTGTATATTGTCACAGCTGCCGCTAGTTTTGGTCCTAATATGATGTATTGCATTATTCAATTCCTGGATTTAAAATGGATTAGTTATACACTCGGATCCTGGGCGTGGTTGGTAGTTTGGGTTCATAGGAATTGGGGAAAGTTTGCTTTGATTATTTGATGTTAGCTTATTAACAAAGAGTTGCCAACAGCTTAGGTTTTTCAATATCATTGTCATAATGGTTATTATTATGTAGTCTTTTTCCCAGAGATGTGGCTTATGACTTTTTGCATAATTGGCTCATGAGTTTCTCTGGAGAGATTATTTGCAAAATTATTCCAGTAATTATATTTAGCATATATTATAGTCCTTTTTAGATTAGATTCTGCTTGTAATTTTTTTAAATATGTAGTAGTTGATGGTTTTTTATGAACTCTGTCCTATCAGCTTTTTTTATTTTCCATTTATTTAAGCACTCATTTGTCAAAAATGCTTTAGGAATTTGTTCAGTGAATGTTTTCTTAGGTGTTGTCATGGGGCTAGCATGATTAGCTGATTTTATTGGTAAACACGTCCAGGCTTCAGCATGTGTGTCAACTGTAGTGCTTGAAGTGCATGAAATTTGAGTGAAACTTGTAATTTCATCATTTAGCTTATTTTGGAACATAGACCAATTTGCTTTAGTGTTGATATACTTGGAGGTATGAGATAGAGTTTCAGCAGGTTCATTTAGGGAGCAAACTATAGCAAAGTGGTCAGTACATAGACTACCAATTTTATTTATGTAAATTTTGTTCAAAAAATTTAATGACACAATTTTTAGGTCAATTTTGGAGAATCTGCCACTTTTGGGGTCGAAATATGTATTCAGGTTTGGAGGGGTAGCAACAGCTAATTCATTATTATTTGAAGTCATATGCTCAATGAATTTATCAGCTTTATTTGCTGGTTTATTCCCCCACAAAAGGCTGTGGGCATTGAAATCTCCACAGATAATGATATTTTTTAACATATTAGAATTATTTATATAATTAAAGAAATCCTTGGCATCTGCTCTTTGGCCAGTATGGCAATAAAAACTTATAATATAGGTTCTTATATTATTCAGCAAAACATTTATATCAACTACATGAACATCAGTTGCAAAATCGGTAAAATTTATACCACAAAATTTATTATGTTTTTAAATAATAGAGCTACCATGCCTTCTTTTCTCTTTAAGATCTATCGTTTCTGAGGATAGTATATCCCACAGACTTAATTTGTTGATTTTGGGTTAAATGAGTTTCCTGGAGGCAAGCAATATTAATGGAATTATTATTCATAAAAGATATTAGTTCATTCTGTGAGTGATCTTACAGTCCATTGAAGAATTGATATATGTTGTGTCGTTAATTTAATTTCCATATTGCTCAGTATTATTGTTCAGCTTTATTAAAAGAAAAGCAAAATGTCTTTTTGCTTGAATAAATTTATAATTTGGTATGTAGTTTATGTCAAATTCTACAATTATTTTTGTTTTCTGTAGTTGATGTTTTCTCGTATGTTCATGACCTGAACTGCATTACAGTTTAGAATGAATAAGTATATATTTGGGGATTGCGTTTTTGGTTGTGCATCCTGTTTGATGGTTACGGAATTAATTCTTGGTAGTATTTCTGGTTTGTTTCTTCTTGGGAGGGGGGGCCGGAATAACCTCATCGTACCGGATAAGGAGGCGTGCTGGCTTGGCGATTCCTTCTCATGGGGAGTTGAGCTGGGGGGCTTAGAAGATGGTGTTTTATATGGGGTGCGTGATGCCTTGGGAGCGATTGACTTTGGGGTTCTGGTTGGTTTCATTACAGGCTTTATTTGGTATTGTTGGGGAGCATTTGCTTTCATTGCTGCAAAGGGGTATAGGATGGCTTTCTCTGTTGATATTTGGATTGTTTGAAATCTTTTCTTGTAAGCAGGGCTTAACGATTTATTTGTAGACTCATGAGGGCTTTTGTAATTGATGCATGTAGGCTGATTGTTGTTGCAAGTTGTCAACTCTTTAGGATGGAAAGCTTTGCAATTACTACACTTTTGGATAATTTCATTGCATTTATTTGTCGTGTGTCCCAGTTTGAGACAATTCTGACACTGGATAGGCTTAGGTTTGTATTCCTTGTGTGGTTTGATTTGTCCAAATAGGAATAATTTTTCTGGGATATTAATTTTTTCCTTCAGTGTGAATAAGAAGGATCTACTAGTTTTTAGGCCATTAGAGTTAGGTTTGCCAAGTTGGGTAACATCCTTAACTGGGATTGTGTTTCCAGCCCTATCTGAGAGGCCTTCTTTTAACTCCTGAGTGGATATCTCTTGGGGAACCTTATGAACAACTATTTTTGTTTGTGATCGTTTTGGGTTCCAATTAGATGCAATAAGTTGGGTATTTAGAAAGCATTTTAGGTTGATTATTGCATTCGCTGATTTCTGATCTTCTACAGCTATTAGCAGAGATCCATCACAGTTAATATTAAGAGAAAACATTGATTTTAACAATTTAAAAATTGCAACTCTTATTGCAGAGATCATTTTTATTTCAAAGGGGGTAGTAGGAGTAATTTTAAGGTAAATTCCTAAGTTTTTGGAGGGAGGATCTTGGGCAGGGAGAGGGGAAATGCTTTTGATTGGGGAGATTTTTTTCCTTTTTTTAGAGCTTCTAGAGAGCACCTCTTGAAACCCATTATCATCATTTATGGTTACATTAGCTCCTACACTTATCATTAGCCCCTACACTAGCTCCAATTCTCCGAATTAGAGCTATCATTTGAACTTTGAGATAGTGTGCTTGACCAGCCATGATGGGTATCTTTCACTATGGCACTTTCACTGGAATTTGATTTTGGATCTGGTGGGACTTTTTTTTTGGAGAACTTCTAAACATTGCCTATTGGAAAAAGCTTTAAAAAAAAAAACTAAAACAAGAAGGGAAAATACAATGATATCAAACCGTCTGCACTATACTATGGGGAGGAGAAACACCACAGTATAGCTCTGAGGATGAGTTGAGCAGGATTGGTTTGGTACAACTGCTGATTAGAAGCGATAATAATTCACAAGAAAATATATTTTAATTTTCTTATATGGTTGCTGTTGACCCACCCAAAACTAAAAATTTTGGGTTGCTGTCTTGTTACCCACCCAAAACTAAAAATTTTAGAAAATTTGCCTGATTTTTGAAAAAAGGGGAAGCAGCCCCCAAAAAAGCAAGCGATCTTACTGAAAATCCTTTATTAGATACATCATATCAGAGAACCCGTAGAGGTTTCAAGCTCCAATCTTCAAAATGTGGAGTTTTGCATTGTTTTTCAGAAGAAACATCGTCGATGCATGTTTATTTGTTTTGGTTTTTCCCAGGGGTGATTGTATGAAACCGAAGGTCCAAGATAATTGGAGGGAGCTCATTCAAACAAAAACTTAAAGCTCTTTTTTAAGCGACCATACAGATTGGGCCAATGGAAAGTCTAGTTTTCTGCCATTTTAGGGCACCAAACTACGACTTCACTCCAAAGAGGGCGAATTTGCAATCAATTAGAATTCTGAGAAGCTAATTGATTTAAAAGTATATATAACTATATTTTAGGCTAACATTTCAACCAAGTTGATTCGCTTTATTTGTAATAAAATTAGGATATGTTTGGTGATCTGTAATTTCGTATCAGCTATAAGGAGGGGGAGTGAGTCATTGTTTAGGTGGGGATAAAACAGGTTCCTAAAAAAGTACATTTTAATGGACAAACCACTTACTCTTCATGAGGCTTCAGATAAATGTTGAAAGATGTAGGGGGGGAGTAGTATTAATTAAAATGTTTCTCTATACAGCTAAAATATTACATTCCTACATCTACCAGCACAGAAGTGGAAAAGGCAAGGCAGACCATCATCAGCCCCGCCAGGAAATTTCTGTGGGGTGGCAAATACTGCTAGGAACTTAGTTTTCAGCAATTTTAAATGGTAATATTTTCTTTTTCTATTTATATGAAGTACTTCAATGTATTTAAAGAAATGTATGTAAGGTATTTAATGATAAGAAAATCCTATGCTATAGGTTGTGATGGCTTCAGCTATGTAGAAGACCAAAGGTCTAAAAGAATTTCCATCCATACAAACAATAATACTCCTTTTCATCCAACCGAAATTCTTTAGTAGTAATATTAACAAGGCTATTAATTGCCAATTTTTAAGTATATTCAAATTTAATCCAAAATTGAAATTGCAAATTTAAACGTAGGACGGTACTAATCAACGTACAATTATTGGTTTACACATTTTAAAAGCAATTAACCGGGCATTTAAGCCTTGGCGGATCCAGGGGGCGAGGGGAGCAACCCCCCCCCCCACCTAACGTAGACTAAAGTAGTTTAATTTACTTAATTAACGCAAGTTTGCGTTAATCAAACTTGTTCCTAACGCATGTTTACCGGATCAACCTAATTTGCGCCCCCCTGAAAAAAAATCCTGGATCCGCCCCTGTAATGGACCGGTGCCTCAAATTATGTCTTGCTGAGCCCTGGTTATGATTTTGAAAACAAATCAGAAATTGAATCAAAAAGAGAACAGAAAGCAAGGAACAGATTTGAAACCTATTTGAACAGATTATTCTTTATGTGAAGGGGGCCGTTTCCTTCTTAGCTCCTTACTCTTTACTGTAAAGTTTGGCTTTTGTCCAAATTTTTAAAGAAAATTTGCAATTGAAAGGAAAAAGATTTTTCAAAGCACTAAAAAAACTTTTGTTTAATGAGCAAGGTGTTGAGAAGGGGGCGGTTCCCCTTATATACAGAGTAATTTCAATTTGTTTTAAGTTTTAAACTTGTTCCTTAATTTAGTTGGAAAACCTTTTCTATTTATTTAATTATATCTGATGAAACTGTAAAGATTTACGAATACTATACTTTTGGTAAGGCAGAAAAACGACCAATATTTCAATGATCACCGCTTATATTTTGTTTGGTAATCAAACGGTTCGAGGTAAAGAACTGTAATTAAGGAGAAATTATTAAGTATATGACGGGGGTTGCCCCCTCCTCAACACCTCGCTCTTTACGCTAAAGTTGAAATTTTGTCCCAATTCTTCAAAAACGACTCCTGTAACACAAGGGTCGTTTAATTAGAGCAATACGTAACTTGTTTTTTAAAGTCCCGAAAAAATGCAGCGTGAAGATTGAGGTGTTAAGGAGGGGGCAACCCCGCTCATATACGTAATAATTTCTGTTCGTTTTAAATTTCAATGTTGCTCTTTACTTTCCGTTGAAAATTATTTTTTTTTTATTTAATGAAGCGTAGAGAGAAACATTTTTCTAAAGGCATTGGAAAAAGTATGTCAATTAAAGTAAAAGTATTTAAAGATGAAAAAAGAAAGTAATTACAAAAAATACACAAAACAATAGCCTACATACAAAAACTAAGATATAAACCTCTAGCAATCAGTTCTGTTGAACAATGCCGAAGCGTTGGACGGATATTTTTTAACAATATCGACAGTTTTGGACTTGGTTACCAGACACCAAAATATTTAATGCCTTTAGACTCAATTGCTTATAAGAAGTAACGCATTATCCAAGTAGTTTGTTCAAAGTAAAACATTAAAACTAATATTAAGAAAATCAAATAATTTTTTTTTAATTCAATATTTTTTATTTAATTTTGAATACCAAAAACCAATATATTTGACACCTGTATACTTCATAGCTGTAAAAAATTAAATCTTTTTGAAAGTAAAAACTAGATATATACAATCACTCCTGAAAAAAAAAATGATAATAGAAGACAAAAAACGTATCCGTTCAGGGGGAAAACACAGAAATTCCCAGCATTCAGTTCATGGGTACTCTGGCAATGCAAGCAAAAGTTGACGACATATTTTTTACCGAAATGCCCCTTATTAAATTGTTTTCTATTATTATACGAACCCCTTATTAAATTGTTTTCTATTATTATACGAACTTTCTTGTTTACTAATAACTGCACTAATTACTAATAAACAAATACATATTTAGAATCACCACAAAAAGCTGATTCTTTGATTTAATCTTAATCAATAGTTAGTTGTTGCTCCAACCAAATCATATTAAAAAATGTTTCTGGAAATCCAGAAAGGGGTCACTCAGTCACAAATTAGAATTTGTATTTTCTTTAATCTATTTCTGGGTCAAAATCTATTGGCAGGCAGCCAACAATGGGACAGCACACATTTTGTGCATGGTTTCCCCCTATTCTGTTCTCTTTCCTTTGGTTTCCTTATAATTACTTCACAGTCCCAAATTTCCAGGGGGACATGCCCCTCCTGCCGGCACCCATGCTTATGCACAAGCTTTCTTGGACGTATAATCGTTTTGACCCTTACTCTAACAAATAAAACAGATTATTAGTTGCAAGAACAAGTGACAACCGTTTAGAATAAGCCAGGACTGTCCAGGAGAGTGTTATAAAACTGTCCGTTCAAGACCTTGAACTTCTTGCTATGCTCGTGCTGATACATAAGATTCTTTATTATCACGAAATAACTCATTTACCGACAACATATCAATTCTCTTATTTCATGGCATTTCTAAGCTGTAAGAGTTTCAGCCTCTGAGTTGATTGTAATTTCTCTTGTCGCACACTTCGCATGGTTTAAACGCTTTCGATTGGGATTTTTGGTTGGGACATTTGGTGAATTTTTTTTAATGTAAAAAAAATTATGCAAAGCCATGCAAAAGTTCATGTTACTACCAAATAAGCGGATGTTAATAATATAGATGCACATAGGAACAGGGAGCTCTGAGACTGGTAGTAAAGATCCCCCGAAAAAAAAGAGTGAAGAATAAGACTTCTAAACATGAACTTTGAGTCGGAGTTATACATATATTTCTTTTCCTCTTTAAACGTTTATTTCTCCCGAAAAAATTTCCTTACTGACCAATACTAACCTCGCTTTAATGGAAACCAAGTTTTTTGTTGATTGCTAAAATAGGGTTTAATACGTTTAATTATCATTTCTTCCCGATTCTATATTCGAATCAAGTGAATTTCTTACAAGAGCAGGATTTTACAAGAGCAGGATTTTACAAGAGCAGGATTTATTTTCATTTCTTCCCTTTTCCTGTTTACAAAATAAAATGGTTCCTTAGGATTTCCTCTGAAAACTCGGTAAGACTGGCTGTAAATTTCTATAGACAGAGATAGGGTACTAACTCTTATTTTCTACCCAAAATTATTTTCTACAACCCTCTAGTAAATGTCGCGATGAAATGGATTTAGGGACCCTATAGCCATGGAGGTTAATGTGGGTACGATAGACCCCCGTCCATCTTCGAAACACTACTGAGACCTAGTACTTCTGATCAATTTCGGTTGAGATCCGATAACTCTTTGTGCTAGCTGTCTCGATGACATGAGTTTGGGTACCCTCCCCTTTCCCTTCCCCAAAAGGTTGCATCGGTTCTAGATTCTCAAAAAGCATAACTAAAACACTTGCTTTTACTTCCAAAGTTGGAATTAAATGCGACACTAAAGGGGCCAACTAGGATACTTGCTCTAACTTTCCCCTAAGTTTGGTTGAGATCCAATGCCTCTTTTTGGTAGAAGTTCTGAAGAAGAAGAAAAAAAAAGACAGATTAAGCTTTTCAGAATTATTTCCTATTAATCTAGAGGGTATATGAAACCTCCGGTATCGAAGAAATGATTTCATGTTCCACATCACTCTGAAATAATATGATCCTTAAGAGGTTTACTTTCGAAGCTAGGACGGTTTTGTTTTTTCTATTTAATTTACGGGGAAACAAACTACCGTTACTGCGCTACAGATCACTCATCGAATAAAAAAGAAAAAACGACAAAACCTTTGATACTCTAAACATAATTGATACTTTTGTTCAGAACCTATAAGAATAGATGCTTCAAAATGAATTTTTCGAGTGGAAGTTTATTTTTTTGAATCTCTTTTTTGGCAAGGACAATTGGAACTTCACCGATACTTGAGTCTCTAACCACACATCAAACATTCACTGTGCTTGAAAGTCTTAGTTTTATGGGCCTAACTATAAAAGGGCTTCTTCTTTAAAAAAGGGCTAAATATAAAAGGGCTTAAATATAAGGGCTAAAAGGGTTTTTAATTGTGGAAAATAACATTCCTGCAATGTCATTTGAATGAACAAGACGCGATATTGTCAGCTTAGATTTGGAAGGAGGGAACGCCAGCTTTGTGTTTCGTATTGGTGGCAGCATTTACAAAATCAGCGCAAGACCACTTAAATCTAAAACTGCTTTACCGATTAATGCAAATCCCAGGCACATAGAATTTTAACCAAATCCTTTAAGGGTTCGGTAGGTATTTTCACCTTCAATTTTTTTTTTGCATGAAATCTCATTTTTTTTTTTATTTTAGAGGGATAGTCTCTAAAAATATGTAAAATTTTCCTAAGAACCTTAGAGGATATCTTGAAAAAAAAATCAAACTGAAAATAGCGAAAAAATCATAAAAGGATTTGGTTATGATCTTATTCGTTTGAAATTAGCATAAAAGGGTAAAAAACTTCCATTCTGTGCTTAAAATCTCGAGATCAATGTCAGGGAAACATTCGTTAAATCACTTAAAGAGAAGTACAACGGATTCATTCGCCTGACAAGCTAGAAAAATCAGCTATCCATTCCATACAGGCGTATTGCCAACTTTCGAACAAAGAATTCTTTCTGGATTAAGTCTCATTTTCAGCCTTTCTACGCTGACTTATTTGAGCAAGGGATTGGAAATTTGACATCTATTCAGCTTACAACTTTCGGAATTCACTTTAAAAAATATCGATTCAACAATTTTGAGCATCGTAGGGAAAAGGTAATATTTTCAGAAACGTAATATCAGTAGTAACCTCGACGTAAGCAATGGAAAGACCTGATTGTTTCTAATATTATCATGGTGGTGAGGCATCTGTGTCAGAGCCTTTCTTTACTTTTCGCATTACCCTTGTATTTTGGCCGTTTAAACAATAATTATTTTATTTTTGTCAGAAATGCGATGTCATAGAGTTTATATAACCATAGCACTTAAAAACTATCCCACCCGTATATACAATCCATTAGGTTCTCTCTACTTTATCATATTCTTTGCATTAGCCTATAAATTAGGGAGAGGAAACAAACTAGTCAGTTGCCTCATTAAGAGTAACGGTTTTCTAATTGTAATACCGTTTACACAACTAACATGGGCATTAATTTCCAATCAACATCTTGCAAGGGCCTATCTAATTTTTTCTCGCTACGAGGGAATTCGGTTCTAAGAATGGTAAAATAATAAAAAACACAGGTTTGTTCGATTACAGCATCATTCGATTCTAGTTCATTAAGACTAAAAATTTATAATTAAACATAGAGGTGGATTAAAAAGGAGAATAATAGTTAAGAGTGACGAGCTGATGAATTATAGATTTATTCCTATATTCTTCGGTCCAAAATCAGAACCACTTTATCACATAATACAGGTTTTAGTATTTATTCCTAGATGCTGTTTTCTGTTGTTGTTTTTTGTCTGGAAAACATGTTTCGAGAGTAAAAAAAATATAACGATTAGGAGCATGAAAATATATTTCAACATTCCTATTGTCATATCTTCAAAATCTATATAACGACAAATTTATTTGATATACAACTCCAATACTGATAATGATATTGAATTTGAAATTTATCAAAAAAAAGTGTAAGTGCAATAGTTTGGACCGCACTTACTCGATTCATCTTTGGTCGGCTTCACCGACTAAAGTGTTGCAGAAGCAACAATTTGGTTCTGTTTCCTGTTTAGTTGTCGAGCCCTAAGAAATTTTAAAATGGTAAGCTATGCAATAAGAAGAATTTTTTCTAAAAGAAATCTAATATTTATTCAAACGTGTTTATTTCAAAAACATGTTGCATGGGTAAGCTAAGGCTATACTTTACCTCACGACATAGCCTCTATTATTT
This sequence comes from Artemia sp. Qi Xiang Cuo, assembly GCF_049724085.1. Taxonomy (NCBI): domain Eukaryota; kingdom Metazoa; phylum Arthropoda; class Branchiopoda; order Anostraca; family Artemiidae; genus Artemia; species Artemia sp. Qi Xiang Cuo. The sequence goes on along the minus strand of NC_142799.1, from coordinate 52,031,824 downwards.
GTTTTAGATGTATTTGATGGTAAAGGAAGATTTGATTCTATCACTAAGTGATTGTTACATAAACACTTAACTAACAATTGCTAAACAACGTCACTGCCTTTTAATATTCACATGTGTGCATGAAGACCAATTTCCCTATGTATCTAAATGTGAGGAAACAAATAGGATGTAGACCAATTAGCACACTGATGCAGCCCTTCGTTCCTGGATCACTAATGAACAAACCCAGAAGAGAGTGAGTAAGACACAGACCGTAGTCTGCTATAACTGGATACCTAAAAAGGATACCAATTTAAGGTGTTACGTCGAAAAAAAACTGGGAGTATTTTTTTAATACGATTTTTACCCAGGGGGGGGGGGTCATGTTGAGCAAGTGATAGTTCCTCATATAGAATCTTACCCTGGTATCCAATCATTTTAGAGGTATCGAACACCCTTGCTTAAAAGGACATGATGGACGTACTGCCGGCAATTGTTTGTTGGATACTGCCACGCAGCGTAGCATTTCATCACTAAACATATAAGCCTGTGTGGTTCAATATGAAATGGGCAGTTACTAACAAAAAAACTTGAAATTCCATTCTACAGTTTTTTTTTGTTAAAAACTTGTATGCACATTATTTAACAATCACAAATCCATGTTTAAGAGAAAGTCAATGGATCTCTAATTGGGGGGGACGTCATAAAGCATCAATAGGTGTATTTTAGGTTTAAATTTCATAGCAGCATAGAAAGGGAGGGGGTCAATTCACATCAAACCTTCCTTCAATTGAAACAATATTAACGAAGAAATACCCTTTCATCGAAGGAAGGGTAAATTCAGAGTTGACTAAGTGGAGTAATGCCCTTTTATTGTTGAGACAAATAAGTAGTTATGATTGTTTTAAAGCAGTTTTCAGGATTTTGGTCAGCATTTTCTACTGGCGAATAATAAGCAACAGGGTACTGCTTTAAGGACCTCTTTAAGAGATTAATTGACGATGAAATCAGTTAGAATATTAAGAAAAGCACCAAAAGACGCATTTACTGGTGTGTTCACGTTCAACCTTGCTACGTAATAGAAAATACTCAAAACTTAAATAACTCACACTCCAATTTTTTCCACGATGCATCACAGCATAGAAGTTGTCAACCCATTAAAATTTTCAAAATAATGCACTTCATGTGCAAATTTTTGCCAAAATTTTGACGCAACATAAATTTAACATCTCTCCAAGGAGTATTGATCAGCGTTAAAAAGGACACAGGGTCCCTTTTACTTCAAAACGAGTGAGTGATTTTGATGAAAATTACTACATAAAGTTCAGAAATATATGAGAACTCTATTGTAGAGGTTTCAAGCCATTGTCTAGATAAATGGGAATTCCTGTATTTTTTCAAGAAGGATGGGCTGGGAAGCATGTTTACTTGTTCGTTTTTGTTTTTTTACCCGACAAGAACGTAAAAAAAGCAGTGATATTCCCTTCTCTTTTGTGGCGCAAAATAAAAACCTTAATCCAAAGGGAGCCAAAAAGCTATCTGTGAAAATTTCGAGACGGCGAATCCATTTAGATTTATCGAAAAACTGTATATTGAGCTTTTCAGTTTCCGAGACAGTAATTAAGATTTATGGGCATTTTGGGAAGGGGGATATTTCTACGGTTATTTTCCGGGGAAAATACCCAGAACCCAAGGTATTCTAGCAAGCGTTTGGCCCAAAGCGGTCTTGAAAGAAGTATATCAATGCTAATTGTCTTGCTAAGATCGAATATAAGCTATGATGGAAATAAGAGTAGGCCTACCTAGGACTTGAAATCCATTTATTTTATTTTTTAATCTAGAGAACTATGTTCGCACATGTACTTTTCAGACACGAGTTATCTATACAGAGATTTATTTTCAAATTCCAAAAACACAAAAATAGGTAATTTACATCACAATTAAAAGAAACCAAGGAAACGGTGGAGTTGTGCCAGAACCCCCTATAGAATATGGGGTTCTCTATAGGACGCCACTGATTGCGATACATCTCTAATTTTTATTTTTTTAATTCAATGTAAAAATGTATCTAACCAGCCCCGTATCAGTGACGAACATCTTTTCGGTGCTGCCTCCTCCCCTCCAAAAAATTGAGCTACATCTTTAGAAAACTAACATAAAAACTTTTTTAGAATTGATGAGGATGAAAATGAAACATCAAATGACAAGGGAGAAGATGTACGATGCGATGGAGCGGAGTATTCACAATGCAGGTATGAAAAGACGCCATTCAAAGTGAGTTTGACCAGAAACAGATGATAAAAAAAAAAATGAAACTGTAAAAGTAACTAGAACTTTGGTTAATTTAAGACTATTTTTTTTATACTTTGGTTAATAAACCATTTTTTAAGATTTGATTTTAAAAATAACAACAGTTAGAAAATCGTTCGGAAAATCAATTTAGATTTTTATCTTTTCCTACTCGAATTTTCCTTACCACATATTTTTCTGAATATTTTTATTGAACTTCTCATGACAAAACTCAGTGCCCAAAACTCATAGTGAGGTTATTTTCCACCTACAAAATGCAAGAACGTCTCTCCTGTCAAACTCCAATCTTACAGCTCCTGCTCACGAATGGACGCAATTAACAACGAACACCTCTCCATTCCATCTCGCGTTTTTAAAACATTAGATGTCAAACTTCACTAGCAGCATCCAACAATAAACAGTATTCATAAGTATTCATGTCTTAATATAAAGTTGGGTATGTGTTAGTATATATATATATATATATAAATATATATATATATATATATATATATATATATATATATATATATATATATATATATATATATATATATATATATATATATATATATATATATATATATATATATATATATATATATATATAATTTATGTGTTTTAGTTATACCACAAAACACTTGTTTGTTCAGATCCTGGGCTCTTTCAAGAAAAACATCAGAGCAATCCTGGTTTAAAGTTGCCAAAAAAAATTTGATGTCGAAATACCCTATTTCATATTTAAAATAACTTCGGATTTGTTTTCTAAATATGAACTTCCTTAACATGAGAAATCTTAAAATAACGGTAGTAACCCCCCCCCCTTCTCATCTCAGCTGCAATGTACTAAAATCACATAATTAGATCATGTAAAACTATAACGTATTATAAAGTATACAAAGTAAAGTATTGTAAAATATAAAGTACTGTAAAGTATGTAAAACTATAAAGATTATGTAAAGTATTATATAAAACTATTAATGTACTATACAACCATATATAAAAAACTTCCTTCGGCATGTTCGAAGCGTATCAATCCATTTTTCGGGTCACTGACATTTTTATTAGCATTTAAAAAATCTTGGGGTAGGTTCTTAAACAAAATATCGCCTTGTGTTCACAAAAAAAAATACCAAGAAAATAAAGAGCAGCGAAAATGAACATAATTGTCCATAATACTTTTGCGGCAGGTCCACCTGACCCCAATCCCCTCACACCCCCCCTGTGCGATAAAGTCCGAATTTATGCTTCAGTACAAAGTGTACATTTTAAAACGTTTACTTTTAATGACACCATATAAAATAAGTGTGGGAAAAAGATTGGAGTTTCCATTGGAGAGGATGGCTTCGGTTCACCACTGTCACCTAATTCTACTTTCATCTATATCTTCTTTCATCTACTTTATAAGCTTCGGTTTAAAAATATTTTTCAACCTTATACACAGTATCTATTGGCACGTTCTCAAGCCCTCGCGACAAAATCGTACACGCTAATCCCTACGAAATGCAATTTGGATGCAATAGGCCCTTTCTATGGATGAAAATAAAAAGAATATAACTAAAGTGTCACATTCTAAGCGTTTGACCAAAAAACTTGGCGCTGGGGGTGCAGCTACACAGATCATGAGCTCTTGTTGATCCTACTCCAGTTATTAATTAAAAAAAAACTTTCCGAAAAATAAGTTTTTCCAAGAAAAGTAAAGGCCATTTTAAACTTAAGCTCAGCAGATACAAATATATTTTAAAATTCAAATCAAAACGACCAGAAATTACTATTAAAGTATAAATGAAACCCAAAACGAACAGAAATTAAATAAACAATCATAGCAAAAAACATACAACATTTAATAGTATGACTGAACAAATTGATTTTAGAGTGAGTAATACTTAGATAGAAAATGAAAATCAAGCTTAAAACGAAAAAAAAAAATTCCTATTGAAGTATAAATGAAACTTAAAACGAACAGAAATTACACAAACAATCAATGCAAACAAAGATACAATAGATATTATTGTAAATTAATATATAAATCTTAAAACGCGTGAAACTTATATTGAATATGCAAATCAAGCTTGAAACGAACAAAAATCACTACAAACAAGAGTTTGGGTATGACCTCCTTCTCTCATTGTAAAAGTCTAAAACCTACTACGACATTGGCGCTTTACTGAAAACCAATTTTATGACAAATATTTTCTTTTGTACTTAATATTGAAAATAAACGTTAAAATTATAGTAACATTTTGAACTGACAAGCTTTCAGCAATTAGTATCATTGTACATAAACATCAAATATTCAGTTTAATTTATTAGCTCTTTTTAAAGTTGTTAAAGACGAATATAGTTTCACTACAAACAAGTGTTTGGATACTGCCTCCTTTCCTAACTGTAAATAAAAACCAAAAGCCTACTGTGAGATTGGCGCTTAACTGAAAACAGATTATATTACAAATATTTTCTTTTCCAGTTCTTACAGCATTGAAAATAAAAATACAAATACAGTGAAATAAATTCTTGAACTGATGGATCTTTCAACAATTAATATCATTTTTCATAAATTTTTAAATTTGATGTTTTATATACTTTCCAAAATTTCAAGACGCATATATTTTTCAGTAAAGCTCCAATGACGCAGAAGGTTTTAGACTTTTACAGTGAGAGAAGGAGGTGATACCCAAACTGTTGTCTGTAATGATTTTTGTTCGTTTCAAGCTTGATTTGCATATTCAAGTTAAGTTTCACTCGTTTTAAGATTTATTTATTAATTTACATTAATATCTATTGTATGTTTGTTTGCATTGATTGTTTATGTAATTTCTGTTCGATTTAAATTTCATTTATACTTCAGTAGGATATTTTTTTTCGTTTTAAGCTTGATATTCATATTCAATCTAAGCATTACTCGCTTTACGATCTATTTATTCATTTATATTAGCACTTGTTGTATGTTTTTGCTATGATTGTTTATTTAATTTCTGTTCGTTTTGTGTTTCATTTATTCTTTAATAGTGATTTCTGGTCGTTTTGAGTTTGAATTTGAAAATATATTTGTATCTGCTGAGCTTAAGTTTAAAATAACCTTTAATTTTCTTTGAAAAACTTATTTTTCGAGAATTTTTTTTTATTAATTTTTGTTCGTTTTTGATTGCAAAAAATTTCAAGTTTTTAAAAATTCCTTATTTCAAAAGCAAACATTAAAAAAAAAATCAAATATTCATCAAAGTATCAAAACTGATATCAAAGTAAAAATATCAAAGTGAAAAAATGGGTTTGTGTCAACCTCAGAGTTTTTATTATCTGATGTTTGAACTATTTTTAACGAAATTGCTATCTCAAAATTTTTATCGGATGGTTTTGGGGAAAAAGGGCGTGGGGGACTAGATTAAGCTTCGGCCTCTTTTGATTCTTTAAAAGTGAACTAGAACTTTCTATTTTCAATCAAATGAGCCCTCTCTGAAGTTTATACGAGTATCCCTTCTATAAGAACCATATATATCCCCAGAGCATAACTTACAACACCTGTCCCTGGGCCCTAGGGGGTTGTGTCGACCCGGGAGTTTTAATATCTGATGGTTGAACTATTTTTAACAAAATGGTCACCTCAAATTTTTATCGGATGGGTTTATCCATCCAATACACCCAAAGGCGTGGAGGGCGGGAGGGGCTAGTTGCCCTCCGATCTTTTTTCACTCTAGGAACATGAACTAAAACTTTTCATTTCCATTCAAATGAGCCCTCTCTGAAGTTTATACGAGCATACCTTCCATAAGAACTATCTATGCCCTCAGAGCAATACTTAAAATGCCTGCCCCGGCCCTGGGGGAGGGGGTCGTGTCGACACAGGAGTTGTTTCTTATCTGATCTTTGAACTATTTTTAACAAAAAGGCTACCTTAAATTTTTTATCAGATGTATTTGGAGAAAAGGGGCTTGGGGGGCCAGTTGCCCTCTGATCACTTTTGACTCTTAAAAAGGTCACTAGAACTCTCGATTTCCAATCGAATGAACCCCCTTTGAAGTTTATACGACGACCCTTTCTATATGAAGTGCCTCTGGGAAAAAAATAAATGGAGTGTGGGGTGAGGCTAGCTGCTGTCAAATTACTTTTGACTCTTAAAAAGTGAATTACAACTTTCAATTTCCAATCAAATGACCCCTCTATGAAGTTTATACGAGCATCCCTTCCATAACAACCATATATACCCCAAGGGCATAACTTACAACGCCTACCCTAGGGCCCTGGGGGACTGTGTCGACACCGAAGTTTTTTGTAATCTCAACTTTTAACTATTTTTAACAAAATATCTATCTCAAAATTTTCATCTGATACATTTAGGACGTGGAGACGGGGGGGGGGGCTAGTTGCCCTCCGATCTATTTTTAATCTTAAAAATTGAACAAGAAATGTCAATTTCCAATCAAATGAGCCCTCTCCGAAGTTTATACGAGCATCCCTTCCATAAGAACTATATATGCCCCTAGAGCATTACTCATAACGCCTGCCTGCGGGCCCTGGCAGGTTCCGTCGACACAGGAATTTTTCTTATCTGACCTTTGGACTATTTTTAATAAAATGGCTATTATAACAAATTTATCGGATGGCTTTGGGGAGAAAAGGGTGTATGGGTGGGGGGGAGGCTAGTTGCCTTCGGATATCTTTCGACTCTTAAAAATTGAACTAAAACTTTCAATTTCCAATTGCCCCCTCTGAAGTTTATACGAGCATTCCTTTCATAGGAACCATATACACCCCCAGGACAACACTTACAACGCCTATCCCACGGGCTTTGGGGGGGGGGCGTTTTTGTTATCCAATTTTTGAACAATTTCCAAAAAACAGGCGATCTGAAAATTTGTAGCGGACGGGTTTGGGGAAAAAAGAGCGTGAGGGGACAAGTTTAACTCTCTTGACTCTTAAAAAGTGAACTAGAACTTTCAATTTCCAATCAAATGAGCCCTCTATAAAGTTTATACAAGCATTCCTTTCATAAGAACCATACATGCCCCCAGGGCATAACTTAGAACGCCTTCCCCTGTGCCCTGGGGGGTTCTATTGACCCCGGATTTTTTCTTATCCAACCTTTGAACTATTTTTAACAAAATGTCTATCTCAAAATTTTCATCAGATGGGTTTTGAAAAAGAAGGCGTGGGGGGGGGGGCTAGCTGCCCTCAGATCTCTTTTGACTATTAAAAAGTGAGCTCGAACTTTCAATATCCAACCAAATGAGCCCTCTCTGAAGTTTATACGAGTATCCCTTTCATACGAACAATATATGTCCCAAGGCAGAACTTACAACGCCTGCCCCCGGGTCCTGGGGGGTTGTGTCGACACCTGAGTTTTTGTTATCTGACTTCTGAGCAATTTTTAATTTAATGGCTATCTCAAATTTTTATTGGATGAATTTGGGGAACAAGGGGCGTGGGAGGGGGGGGCTAGTTGCCCTCTAATCTCTTTTGACTCTAAAAAATTGAACTAGAACTTTCAATTTCCAATCAAATAAGCCATCTCTGAATTTTTTAGGAGCATCCCTTCAATAAGAACCATATATGCCCCCAGGGCATAACTTACAACACCTGCCCCCGGGCCCTGGGGGGCTGTGTTGACCCCTGAGTTTTCGTTATATGGTCTTTGAACTATTTTAAAAAAAGCTATATCAAAATTCTTATCGGATGGGTTTGAAGAAAAAAGGGCGAGAGGGGGGGAGGATAGGTGCCCTCCGATCTCTTTTGACTCTTAAAAAGTGAACTAGAACTTTCAATTTCCAATCAAATGAGCCCTATTTGAAGTTTATACGAGCATCCCTTCCATATGAACTGTATATGCCCCCAGGACATAACTTACAACGCCTGCCCCCGGGCCCTGGTGGGTTGTTTTGACGCCGGAATTTTTGTTATATGATCTTTGAATTATTTTTAACAAAATAGCTATCTTAGAATGTTTATTGGATGCATTTGGAGAAAAGGATTTAGGGGGAGGGAAGCTGGTTACCCTCCAATATCTTTTGACACTTATAAAGTGAACTAGAACTTTCGATTTCCAATCAAATGAGCACTCTCTAAAGCCTATACGAACATTCCCTCCATAAGAACCATATGTATCCCCGAGAGCATAACTTATAGCCCTTGCCCCTGAAGACTGTGGGGGGAGTGTCCTGCTCAAACTTATAATTTCCGGAACTTTCAACTACATTGAACAAAATTGCTATATCAAAATTTTGATTGGATGTGTTTGGGGAAACAATGGGCGTGGAAGGGGTGTCACTTGCCTTAGAATCACTTTCGACTATTAAAAAGGGAACTAGCCATTTAAATTTCCAATCGAATGAGCCCTTTCTGAAGTTTCTACGACAACGTTATCTATACAAAACCTTATATGCCCGCAGGGCATAACTTACAACTTTTGCCCTGAGGAATGTGGGGGAGTTGTCATTCTCAAAGACCTAATTTCCAGAACTCAAAACTATGTTTAAAGCAATGGCTATCTCAAAATTTTGATTGGATGTGTTTGGGGAAAAGGTGGGCGTGAGAGGGGGATTAGTTGCCCTCCAATCACTTTCGACTATTAAAAAGGGCACCAGCCCTTTGAATTTCCAATCGAATGAGCCTTTTTTGAAGTTTCTACGACAACGCCTTCTAAAAACCTTATATGCTCCCAGGGCATAACTTAAAACCCTTGCCCTAAGGATTGTGGGGGAGGGTCCTCCTCAAAACATATTTTCTATCTAGAAATTAACTACGCTGAACAAAATAGCTATCTCAAAATTTGATTGGATGTGTTTGGGGGAATTATGGGCATGGGGGGGGCTAGTTGCCCTCCAATCACTTTCGACTATTAAAATGAGCACTAGAACTCTCGTTTTCCAATCGAATGAGCTCCCTTTGAAGTTTCTACGACGACCCCTTCCATATGAAGTGCCTCTGGGGAAAAAAAACAATAATAACACATTGGAGCCGTATGGCCTTTACTATGGGCAACGCTACAGCGTTGCCTCTGACATAAATAGAAAATTCTCAAGTGATTCTGATTCGAACAAGGTTCAAAATGCCTAACTTGCAGGTAAAATGCTGGTAGTGGAAGCAGTGTGTCGTTGGAGGGTTTACTTCCCCACTTTGATTCTCCAATCACAAAGATACAAATCCTTGCCTGGTTCTGGTTCAAACAAGGTTTGTCAAGCCTATCAAATGACAAGCGAGTCAGTGGTTGGAGGAGTACATGGAGAGAGTGGAGGGTAGCGGGACAAAATGTTCAGTATTTACCTCCCATTATAGAAACTGAAAATACTTGCGTAATTTTGCTTCAAACATGGTGTGAAATGCCTGTAGTTCCGCAAAGTAGAGGAGAGACTAGGCGAGGGCGATGGAGGAACCACGGACCAACTCTGTGCCTCCATATTATCCTTGCAAACAAATAAGCACTTGACGTTTTTTTTGCGCCAAATTAGAGCAGAGCTTTTTATCATCCAGTTTTTTCTACTTATGGGTACCACAACAATGAAGTTGTCAAGCCCTCAAATTTTCAAAATGGCACGTATATCATGAATGAATCGTAAAAAAAATGACGTCACCAACATATATCGCTTTTTCAAGGTTTGCTGATCATTGGTAAAAAAATGGAATATGTTTCACTCCTAGTTTAACAGTTAATTTTCGGGTCATCTAATATAACTATTAAATGAGGCTCAAAGGCTAAGCTTCAGTTTCTTTAGCAATAAAATAATAGCTACAGTTTAGAAGCCCATGTGAAACCATTTTTTACTTCAATCCCGAGTACCAAAAAAAACAACGAAATAAGCTAAACCAAAAACACAGACAATTGGCTTGCAATATTAGATGGCAGGACTTTATGGAGAAATAAAGTCCTATGGACCTATGGAGAAATTTTCCATTTTTGGGTCACTGAATGTTTGCATCTATTACTCGAAGAACATATTTTGGCGATAGGGCAGGGAGCCTACGCACATTTTAATCAGACTTGTATTTTAATGTAACTTGAATCTGAAACTGGGCCCTATTTGCCCTATTTGTTTGCCTGCTTGAATGCAGATTTCCACTCGAAAGCAGAGACACGGCTCGAAGAAACGAGATGTTTCCGGAAGAACTTCTGATAACCGTTTCCAAAACAGGCTTTGAAACTTCATTTTAGCTCACACACTGTGAGTTCTGACTCAAGAAAAACCTTTTTGGCTCCATGCAAGAATTATGCGACTCTTTGAAACATTTAATATCACATTCATCAATGTGACTTGATTTTACATTCTCTACAAAAACCGCAGAGGTTATACCCTTACCAATTTCTGGTATTAAACTAAGATCGAAGGCCTAAGAAGGAAAAACGTCATGCTTCCACCATACAAATAGAAAACTAACGTTAATTTCCAATCACGTCTGATTAATATGCAACAACTTGTTTTGCAGATTTGCAACCAGAAAAAAAGGCCAGTGTTTTCCCACCTATGAGTCGGATTAATCCATGCTAGACTTATTTCATCTATTTTTGGGCCAGAACTTTATAAATATATACGAGATTTCAGAAAAAATTGATCAAAATACAAAATTGGAAAGAGTTCTGAGCTTGAGATTTTTAAATCTTATGAAATACAAATTTACAATCTAAGGGATCGGAGAGACAATTTTGGAATCTAGCGATAAATGATCAGTAAGAAATTTTCCTTTGAAGTTAAGAATGTTAGTAGAATGGGGGGCGGTTCTCCGAAAAAAACACCTAATATGGTCATTGAATACGGAACAAACTCCATATATGGACATGGACGCAGTATGGAGACCACTTAGTTAATGGGGCCAATTACGTATTTTTCCATGATTAAGTTCTTTAATGTTTCTATGTGCAATAGCTCCGGAACGAATGTTGCACATGCGCATTGAATTCTAACGGGAACAATTTTATTAATCTAGGACTCGAGGGGGAAGTGAATTTCCGAGAACTTGATTGCGTAATCGATCGTGAATGTTATGATCCAGAAATAGTATTTGTTATTGTTGCTCGAGGCGAATGTTATGATCCAGAAATAGTATTTGTTGTTGTGGATAAAATTGTTCAATGTTATGAGTTTCCCGGAAACAGTTAGATCACGTGTTTCCTTCTCAGCCAATCAGCGAGTCGGATACATCCTCCATCTCAGCCAATCAGAGGGCTTGTTACATATTAGCGGCGGAGGGAATATGAGGAAAGGATTTTTGCTATAGTTTTTATTAGTCTGTGAATAGAATTCAAAGGAGTGAGAAGAACAGTTTTGACTTTACTCATTTGGATATATATTTGTAATAATGAGTGGAATGTTTACCCTATTAGAAGTTGATAGTGGAATTGATGATAATAGTACAAGAGCACCAAACATTGCGGTGGAAATCACGAAAGGATCACGGCTTTGTCTGGAATGGGATGCAGTATATGCAAGATATGTGATATCCTTGAGCAAATTTAAAATGGAGGATCAATTATGTTTCGCCGCAAAAGTTGATATAGCACATGTGAATAGACTTCAATGTGCTTTAAGTGCATTGGTGAAACATATTGAAGACAATAAACAGTATCGCTAATTCTACATGCTCTGTATTATTGACGTTGTTGTTATAATTATTCAATAAAATTGTTTCGAAATCGAAAATGTTTTCTTTCTTTTCTGGTTAGGGCTAACGAATCAGGGTCAGTCTAGAGTCAGCAGTAGAAGTGAAAGGTTTGAAAAATTAATTAATTTGAGAAAGAGATAAATATATCAAATATAGTTTTTATTGAAAAACATTTGATTTTTTATGATGATTTTCTCGAGTTATCTTTTAAACGCAGGATATTCTCATGTCAGGGAACAATTGACCATATAATGAGGAGTGATTCTCCCCCATTGGACTATTGTATGAAACTTTTAAAATGTGATTCAAATGCTTATAGTCAATTTATTGATATATTAATTGGAACAAAGCAGAATCATATTGTGGATATACTTTTGAAAACATTGCCAATGGATTCAATGTAGATGGCTCCCCCATCATTCGAAAGAGGTAACGTCACAGAGCTACTCCTCTCTCCCCCATGTCCCTCTCCTTAAATTTATCGATCGAAGAGGATCATTTTCGTTTTATCTGTGAGTGAGTTGACATAGGAAACCGAAAAATTTTCTATGTATTTCCATTGTACATGTACACTCTTGGCAGTTGCAATCAATGTAAGAAATGTACAATTATATATGACTATAGTGAAAAGTGTAAATTATGTAATCCTTGTAAATTACATAGAGGCTATGCAGTACAAATTAAAGGATGTAATTCATGTCTTGAGGAGGTGTGTGACTCTCATCCTAGAGGGCACCTGTGCTCCAATTCTCACTATGATAAATGTGATCAGTGGGAGAATACTTACACCGCTATGATTGGAAAGAATCCTAAACGTGTTTTTAGTTTATTTCTACGAGATTGGTATCGTCGTGGATTTAAATTATTTTGGGAAGAGGAATCCTTCTACGATTCAACTGTTGGGGTAACAAGACAATCTTGTTTCTAAGTCATCGTTGCGATGTCACCACCTACTATGATTATAAACTAAGTGATTTTTATTTGGCTGTGACCAAATGTGATTCACCAGTTGAAAACACTGTATGTGATATTGCTTCAAATAGACAGATTGAAACTCTTGAATTTCATAATATGAATGCAAATAGTTACTAAGAGAGATATGACAATATACAAAGAGATATGACAAGAGTGAAGTTACATTGTACTGTAGAAAATGTGACCCTGACTTTGCAGTCAATCAAGATCAATATACAGTGAATCCAAATGATTTACCAGCATTAGTGGTTCACGACAGTTGCCTATACATCGAAGATTAAGAACTCTAAAGTGAAGATTTAAATACAATGTTGTATATATATTAATTTTATTAATAAACAAATTCACGAACATTTTTAAAGTACTTTACTCTTAGGGAACTGAAATCGATACTATATAGGTGTGAGAGAGTATTTTCCACTAGAAAGTCATTCAGACGTGGATTGTCAACATAAATTTGGAAAAACTGCTTGTAAGTATAGCTGCAACATTGGAACACAAATATAGTAGTGCATGGAAGCCACAGCTTTTAGTCGTTAGATCCTGAACCCTCTTTCGATTTTGAATAATAGTTTCCCCACTGCTCTCAATATAGTTGCTGATGTGAGGTGTGTAGAATGTATAGGGTAGACCAAGAGGATCAAAAAATTCAATCGTCTTCATTGTTTGAAAGATGCACAGCCAATGACCCGTCAGCACAGTCGACCGACTGCTATTAACAATAATCAAGGTATTGTTGACACTTTGAATTTTTCCAAAAAAGTCCGAGGGCAGACAATAGGATTTGTACTAGGACATATAGGGGTCCATATTAAATACACTGATTATTTGACTGGTGTTCATGGCGCCAAGTCTAGTAGAACACTGCCTTCGGGAGTAATTTCCCAATAGGTTTCATATTGATTTAGTGAGATTAGTGCTATACTATCAGCCAATGGGTCGGCAAATGTACACTCTAAACGCACGCTCCCCGTACGTACTATACTCAGATCCTGTGTACCAAACAAATCCAATACAATGATACCATATGTTTTAGCAAACCTACCTTCTGTTATACCATTTTCAAATGGTATAACCATGGTCAACTCATACAATGTTCTATAGGATTTATCAAAAGATAGATTGTAGAGTGGGATGCCGTTTACTGTGCACACAAGAGATGAAAGTCCAAACATCTCGAATTTATGTTGGCATTCAGTCCATGATCCTATTGCACTGGAGCTTTTTAAAAATGCCAAGGCAAATTTTGATGGAATTTCGACATTGATAAATAATGTATCGGTGAATGTATATGAGCCCACTGATCAATTAAGCTGAGTGTTGATTGTATGAGGACCAAGTAGTTTAATATTTTTTCCATTGGCTCTCAGTTTTTCCAAGGCCAAAGCAACAGAACTCATGACCTGTTGTTTGCGTACTTGAATTATTGACGAGGTGACGGAAAGACTTACATCAGGATTGGCAGCAAGTTCTTTTCGCAATATGAAATTGGAGGGTGCAAGCGTTAGTTTTATATCCACTTTAACATTGGGCGGCAGCCATTGGGGTATATTAAATATTTCATGATATATTTTTCCAACTAGATGTAATTCACTAGTTGTAGCATTTTTTAAGTGCATCTTTACTATCAGTATTAGTAATATATTCATATCCCTTGGAGGTACCTTTCAATTCCTTATATGACTTGGGTGTCATCAGCATGAATTGCATATAGCTTGTATAATTTGAGATAATGTTGCTTGTGCTCGCCAAAGTACCATTTATGTGAACACTAATTTGACGAAATAAATTATGTAATATACAATTTTCATAGGATAGTCCATCGGCCCGAATTGGCATTGTATTATCGGATTTCCGGACTTTCATTTGCAAATCTATAAATGTTGAAGACCTGTCCATAAAGTAGTCTTCATTAGAATAAATTTGAAAGTGGATATTATCGGAGAGGGGTTGTTGTGGATAAAATTGTTCATAGTATCCATGCTTGACACTCACATCAACATTTTCAGCATTGAATAGATTCAATGAGGCGGTGATTGAAGGTTGAGAATCCTTATGCGCTAGGTAGGACATTTTAGGAGAAGAAATCTAGTTTCGATCTGACAATTTTCTTTCTGGGACTTCTGTTTACAGCGCGTGTCCGCTTTTTCCTTCTTTTCTTTGACAAGAGGAATGATGTCTTTCGTTTCCGTCCTGAGTGGAGACTGATTTGTGATGCATTGTTTCTTGACCTTTTTAAGCCTTTACCATTCTGTTTTACTCTCTCGCCAAGGGTTCGCGCACTAGACCTAAGATTATACGAAACACTTTTTTTTAAATCCTTACCAGAGCCCCACTCGTATAGTTTAGAGGATGCAAAATCTGTCGCAGCCGGTACAAGATATTTTCTGGCCCGTGGTAGTGAAGATCGAAACAGCTTATCAAATCAACTGCCGAGACCATAATCACACATTGACAAGTGACCTTTGTAGTAGTTCATTCCAGTGCCCTGTTGTCTCGAACAAAAAGTATTAACATAGAAGTCAATATAGGGATAAGTGAATACCAATTTTTTATGAGACATCTTGCTGTTCAAAGATGGGTGAAACATTGAGTCTAATCAAAGCCAAACATTTTGAAAGTGCTAGTTGATCACACACTTCGGTTATTAGTGTTAAATGACAGAGTTCAAAATAGGAAGAGTTTACGGGACTATAGTGAAGATGACTTATATTGTATTTATTAATATGTTCTTGATGTTTTTTTTGTTCAAGAACTAGTAGGAGGTGGACATTTGAATTACTAATCCGTGATGTTTCCACACATGAAGCATGTAGAAACACAAAAGTGTTCATGAAGAAGGCAGGTAGATAGTCTGCAAAAATGAAGTTCGTGTTTCCGGCACTCGCGCCATTGATTATATGTAGCTTAAAGCCAAGAACATCCTTTAGGTTATCATTGAAAATAACCTTTTCACCGGCAATAGGTAAAGTAATGTGGATCTTTCCCTCCTCCTTTGAATAGTTGAAATGAAAAGCCCCCTTTTTACGAGTGGAAATTATTTTATTAATAGAATGACATAAATCGTTCACAAAGGTGAGTTTCTCGTAGGGTAATTCAATATATGGATAATCCATCCAGTTGATTTTTTGATTTTTTTCTTGATCACCAGTCTATGGCGGTGGCCAATCAAACGGTCTAATTTTAATTTCATATTTACGATTCTTTCTCGGGATGTCATAGGTATTTTTGAGAATACAGTCGACAAGAGACCCTTCATACTTTCCGTCGTCAAATTTGATGGTGGGAGAGATTTTTTTCCAAAAATCAATTGTTCTTTTCAAGTCATTGTAGAGAGGATCGGAAAAATTGGACATGAAAGTTAAATAGAAATCATTGGGCATTGTCAATGTTTTCAACACTGAAGCAAGAATCAAAATCTGAGTTGTATCCTAGCCAGCTAACATGCAACTGTTTCTTGCCATGGCGTGTACGACTCTTTAATATATTTTCAATTTGATAAATTTTACTAGTGTTTCTAACTTTTTGCAGTTCATATTCATAAAAACCGCCGAGAATCTCATCATCTTTGGTGTCTCGCAGTCGATATGTCGACTGCTCAATTTTGCGTCTAAAATTTTGGACACTTTAAAAAGTTCAGTGCTCCATAAATAATTCCCTTTTTCAAAAATATTGGTGGTTCTATTAATTCGAACAGTATCACCAACATTGAATTTCTCCTTCTCTTTTTTCTCTGTAACAGTGGAGCATTGCTTTAGAAAAAAATCAAATGTCTTTTAATTTTATTGAACATTCGTTGGTGTAGAGCTGGACAGAGATCGAGGGGGCCGTTGATTATAAATCAACATGATTTTATCTAAATAGTGAATAAAAGCTGGGGTATTTTTCAATTTGCAATATCTTTAAATTAATATACGAATCGTTATTATTAATAGTTCATCCAATGCAGCCTTTTTCGGGCTGTGACTCTGATAATGTTTAGTAATATATTTCAAAAGAAACTTTTGCGTATGGGGATTAACAAATTCACTGCCCCGGTCCGATTAAATTTTTCTATAGGAATCATGTTCTAGAATACTTTCAATGGTCCGAGCAACTTCAACACCTCTCTTTGATCGTACTGGAATTGCATTTACACAGTAACTTAGGATACTCATTGCCACTATAATATATTTGTATGGTGCATTATGATACAATTGAATTGTGTCTAGAGTTAAAATATCTATTTGCATTCTATGCAGAGGGAAAAAGTCTTTAGTTTTTCGATAGTATTTACTGAAAAGCCTGTGATTTCGATGCAGTGTGTAACTCGATTCATTTTCTAGTCATTCTTTTGAATTTTTAAATGTGGTGCCAGAGACTTTGGAAAGCGTTTTGTGGGAACTTAAACTTCCCGACTCGTCAATATTTTCACAAATACCTTTCAAAACTTCAGCCATTTGAAACCTAAACACATAGAGAAATGTTCTCTCCCCTTTCACACACTGAGTAGCGAACCAATTCGTCTTTGCTTTTGACTAGCAACCACAGGTGTTGTAAAATCTGTAGCGCTAATAGTATCTTTCAAATATTGAATCTTCTTCTTCTTTTTTAAATGGTGTTGGAGGAGGACTATATTTTCTTAGTTTCTTTAGAATTTGCTTATTGCCAATAAGACTTTTGGGGAAGTTTGATACACACAGAAAGGTGTATAGATTATTGTCAACGGATAAAAGTCCTTTATGATTCGTCACCATATCACAAATTAAATCAACTAGATTATAACTTTTTCCTTGAATTATAATTCGTTTCCCTGTGCTCTCGACTTGAACTTGATCGCCAGTTTCCAACATGAGATATGAGAATACTCTTTTACTCTGTTCTCGATAGGTGAGTGGTACTATATTTCCAATTTTCAATAAACTCGAATTCAATTCCTTCTCCATTGATGCTGCTGCAGAATCATGAGGAGATGTTTTATGTTTAGAGGGGTCGGTGGTGACAGTGGGTCTCTCACGATAAGGTTTATGTTTGTCCACACGTCGCAATGCATCTTGAATTAAAAGCAGTTTTTTGTCGTCGGCAATATTCTCGTCGTTAATGAATTTGCTTAGATTGTCTTCAAAATGTTCGACGGGCGAGAGGACAAGTTCAAATGGAGTCAATTTATAGGGTTTTGCCATTCTCACTAGAGAAAACTGTTTACAAGTCCTTCAATTATCGGTAGTAAAAGTGTGAAAAAGCTACCGCCTGCTTGAAGGAGCCGTGTTCTTTTAATTTTTTTTTCCTTTGTTTCTTAAAGCCCAGGCGCGGAATGGGGTAAGATTTTTGGTTGTCTGTTTTATAAAACCTTCTGGCAGTTGAACATTGCCCTCAGTTAAATTTAAACAAAGTTCAGATATTAGATTAATGAAATCATTGTCAACGCCATGTTTGAGTATAGCCTTCATAAGCAATGGTTTTGAAGTGTTTAACACGGAAAACAGATGCTGTTGTTCACGTAGTTTCTTCAGTATCATAATGGTGAATAATAGCCTTTTCTACTATTCGCCGGAAGATATACTGTAATTTCATTGTTGAAAATGTCAATGACTATACATAGATCCTCAAGTGTGCTCTGATTAAGATGCAGCAAAATATAACCGTAGGGCTTGCTAATTGCCTGAGTGTACGCTGACAACAGAAATTTCGGAGCTCCGGGGTTTATCTGTTTATTGAGAGTTATGAGTGAGCTAGAATCACGAACAACTCGACAGATAATATAGATGGTGCAATTCAAAGCAAGGATTGGCATGCATTTGCTCTGATGAAACAGATTGTGTAGAACCAGAGTTATGGAAATGTGTTCATGGTGGGAGAGAAGATTGAACAGTTGTAGCATTTCCTTCGAGAACTGTTCAATGGATTTAGCCAAATCATCAATAATTAGCCACGAGCTCGATTCAATAAAACTGAAAACATTAAATCCCCGAATGAATTGTATTGGTATGGAGGTGGTAATAGCTTTTATTTTAGCATAGGACTCCTGCAAAATACTCTAGAAATAATAGATTTTTTTCGACTTCTTCAAAAACATTTTATCACGATTTTGAATTATTATAGTTAAAAGCGCTGTTTTCCCTGACATTGACGGACCACACAGAAACGATCTTAAGGTCGTTTTTAATTGATATTTGATGCTGCTGACAAATTTTGTAATGCAAATAAATTTAAATAATATTTTCTAAAAGACTACTTAGTAATTTCCCCAAGGATCTTTATATTCAAGAACAAAAAAAAAACAATATTTAATGGCAACGTTTATTAAAACAAAATGATAAAACTTGTTCAACATGGCACTTGGTCAACATCAAAACTTTATTTGTTTAACGTGAAATCGACACTGATAAAAATAACACTTGTTCAACGTGACACTTGGTCAAAATGAAAACTCTATTTGTTCAACGTGAACTCGGCAATGATAACACTTTATAATAAACACTTATTGTCTTTAAACACTTTTCTGTGCAAAACTTTATGTACAATAAAAAATACTTTTTGTCCATAATCAACAACACTTTTCTGTACAACACTTTTCTGTACAACACTTTTTGTAAAACAAAATACACACCCGAGAACTAGCACAGTTGAACGTTATGAATTTAAAAATGGGGTCCCCCCCCCGGGGGCCGCGGGGCCGAAGGCCGGCCGGCCACGGGGGGGACCCCCCACCCCCCTGGGCGGCCACGGGAAGGGACCCCCCCCTCCCCCCGGGAGCGGCGGTGGAAAAAAATAGTTATCGTCACTGCAGGTTAGTGGATGGGTTAGTGGTGGTGGTTAGTGCTTGGGTTAGATTAGCTGGTTAGGTTAATTTATGAAAGGTTGAGTGGTGGTGGTGGTTAGTTCAGGTTAGGTTAATTTATCCAGACCAAGTTGATTGCGATAGTCTACGCATTCAACCCGATGTTAAATACGGTAGTGGCCGTGGGGTAGGACACTCACACCATTCTTGAGCACATAGACTTTGTCGGATATACACGATATTGCATTCTTTTCCACTCTCACAGTATAATTTATATACTGTAGAGAGCGAATTGCATGCACTTGTGCTCTTGGCACTAGGCTACTTTCTACACAGTCTCTGTACACGCTCATGTTGAAATTGCTCTTTACAAAAGGTGTAGGCACCCCTTTACACGCCTTCTTTTCTTCCCCACTATGAGTTTCCACGCAATAAGCTTTGGGGCCCGGGAACACCCCCCTGGATATCAAATCACTCCCCGTCTCTGATTTTAACATTAATAATTGGTTGGGGGCTTGACGTTTCACCAGCTCGGGGTAGAGAGTTGGATTCCAGTTGATGAAATCCATCCGCGAGCTGATGTGTACCCCCTTTTCTAAATCACCCAATAAATCCAATTCAGTCCCATTTACCGTTAACAGCAGAGACTCTGTATCCCCATAATCAACTTGAACCTCCCCCTCCCGTAGCCAGTGCACCTTGCAAACATTGTAAAAGAACGACAACATGAGCTTTTTTGAAATTTCCAGTACTTAACTACCACCTGCTATATTATTGTTAAGTACTACATTTCACTTTCGTCTGTGTAGAAGAACCATGCCAGTCTCTATGCTCGTGAACGATGTAAAATTAGGGTCGGCAATAATTCGTGCACACTCTAGAGGGTCAGGCACGACGTCGCAGCGAGATCTATTACGAACGCTCTCACACATTTTGCCAAACGCTGAATTTAGGATGAGCTTATACATTTCCTTCTCCACCTTTGAACTTGCCCTAGAGCGTTTATCGACAAAGGTGTCGATAAACGTTTTTAATTATGGTCTCTGATTGAACTGCAGGACCCTGTGTATTTTAGTGATCTTGAAGCCATTGCTCACCCTCCAGTGCAAAAGCACATGGTGAACAACGATATTCTCCTTAGGGTCCAAATCAGCAATCAGTTTCTGTTTAGAGGGAGTCCAGTGCATCCCCATATCCTCAACCACTGAATGAGTGTAGGGGCTCAGACAGTCCCTGCTCACGGGCCCATTGATAAAGGGAAAGACAAAATCTTTGACTGAGTCGTGAAGCGCCAGCGGAATGTGACCGTCAACTTCAACGAAACATCTTAGTGGCCCATTGTCTTCGACAGTGGTTATAGCGGAGAACTCACAAGGATTCTCAAGCCATTGATAGTTCCCACACGGCAAAGAGAAGTGGGACATTGCCGAGGGGTACAATGAGTTCATGTCAAAGAACACTGCACTTGACTTTGCACCAGAGCTTTGTCCGCTCAGATCGGTTAATAAGATGCGGTCCCCGTGAAAAACATACCCACTCATCATTGAACGCTCTACAAAAGGGTGTTCATCTTTGTCAGTGATTAGGCCTATGTCCTCCCTGCTAATGTTTAAAATTAAATACAGTACTAAGTAGGGTGTGGAAAAAAAGTAGCCTATATTTAACCCGAACTCTGAATAGATCTGGTCTGTGTTCTTACAGACTATATCCAACAGAGTTAGAACGTCACTGTCCAAGTACAGTCTACAATAATCCCACCCATTTTTACAATCCCCCTTGGACCACACCTTCTTGGCAAACTCATACTCCTCGGCTGTGCATTCACTGTTGGTCAGTGAATTGTAAAAAGCTTCAATTGGAGGTAGTTTCTCCTCACTTAAGCGAGCGCCAGATCAGTAATAATCGTATGCGTATATACCTTTGCAGGTCAACAGGTCATACATTTCACTGTCTGGAAAGTGCTGTTTAAGCAAGGGAAAGCTATCAAAATTGTCGCTTTTTTGCACTTGAATCAATTGACTAAATGCTGTGGGGAAAAAACTAAAGGAATCTAAAAACCTGATTTTATTCCAGCACATATGCCCATTATTCACTGCCTGCCATTTCAGTTCGAGAAGCAATAACTTCTCAGCCGATTTGGGAATAATGTTGTAGGTAAATGAACTATTGAACCCGGGACAATCTACTCCCCCTCCCTCTTCGTGCATACGTGCCAGTGTTGGTCAAATAAATTTTAAATCATAATTTGAGTTATGAATAAAAAAAGGGATAAAAAAATGATGGCTCACAGTTAAATTACACGATTGATGCGCAACCCCCCTAAAATTACTACTCCCCGAGGATATTTCCTGCCACAAATGGTCATGATCTCTGACTTTCTCCCGCCCCCCGCGTTACCCGTTAGTCCCCTTATCCACCTCAGCAAACTCCCCCTTACAAACCCCACCTATTTTTTGATTTTTAATCGCGAGACGATCCTCTGCGGACAACACCATTGGATAAGGGGTATTTCTCAAACGAGAAATAGCACCATTAGCCGTGCCAATCAGTTTAGTCAGTGCCTTGTCCATGCACTCCCGCTCAGCAACTGTTTCAGCTATGTATCACCCTTGCAGGTTGTTAGAACTATCTATCATTACATAGGCGTAGAACACTGAAACGTCTTTGTATTTTTCGATTCGAATGTGATCTATGGGATCAGTCCTCCTACTCAAGTGATCCTCGGTGTCCCCAGATATGTTTTCGCATTGGAGAAGTTTATTTTTAACATTTTTAAATCAGAAAACGACCCGATTCCCTGAAACCGGGTGCACTGTCTAATATCCGTGTTGGCTAAAGTGCCTCATATGATCCAATATTTTTATTTCACCTCGAACTATTGACAGACAATTTGTGCAGTACACACGTACCCCATTAAGCTTACCACCCCCCAGAACTCGACTGATGTCAGTGATAGGGTTAAAATGATCGATTATGTTCGGTTGACTAGGTGCCGTGTAAAGCAACCAAACTCAGTGTTTAACCAAATCAACTGAGGGACCCCTTACGGGGAAGACCACCCCCTTCTTTTTAGAGCGAGTTCCATCTTCAAATTCAGTTTCGTATTGTAACACAGTAATGCCGATATTTAAGTGAGCATTAGCCCTTTCAAAAATATAAATAGATCTTAGCGTCACTGGGTATTTCCCATCTAAGCAAGAAAAATCTACAATGGGGAAATCGGACCCGTCCTTCCCATGTACAGCCCAATTGTCTAAATTCGTCTTGGTAGCGTTCCGAGCTAGAGGCTGGAATGCTGAGATGAGGAAAGCATATCTGAAACACATATGACCTGTTTCAAAACAGATCCGCTGGACACCTTGACAACCTACTAGATCTGGATTATAATTTAAAACTACTGCCCTCTCAGACCCTGCCCCCCCTCTTAAAATAAAACCTTTCTTAAATTTACATATATTAACACTTAAATTTTCAACAAAAAGAACTAGAGATCCACTCCCATTTTCATTAAAGTTCTCAAGATGCGTTATAATTTGATCTACCCAATCCATGAAAGCACCCTCAAAATTTTCTAAATTCGAATAAACCAAACGCATCTCGGAATGTACATAATGAGAATAAACTTCGCTTTGCAACTCATCCAAATAGAAAACCTTTAGAACAATAGAAACCTTCCTTGATTCCCTCCCCCACCACTAAAATGGGTTCTCCGGTAGTGCACTGCTATTATACGACAAGACACTCACACTTTTTACAGGTTCAAAAACAAATTTTCCCCCCATTAGGGTATTAAAGGGATCTCCAAACGTTGCAGTGAAAACAACTATATTATTTAAAATTGTATTCGACAATTGAAAATCGGGGAAAGTTGTACCCCCCGCCCCCGCGTGTATATTACCCCCTCCCCCAAGTTGTTCAACAATATCTGGAGAATGCTCCACTTCAGTTGTTCGAAGTGGAGTCGTTAGGGTATAGGAGGTTTGAGGGTTACCTGTTAATTACCGTGTAAAAAACGCTAAAAGCTGCAAATTATTAGGACTTAGCAAATGTAAGTCTCCCAGTTCAACTGTGCTATTATCTAAATTAAAAAAATCAGCTAAAAAGTCATCAATATCGAAAGGGACTTCAATAGAGTTAATGATTTCGTTGTCCTGAAACTCCACTGGCGGTGTTAGAATTGGTTCTTCCTCTTCTTCTCCAACTGACGAGCAGGGGGGAGATGGGGAGTATGGAACAAGGACAAACTATAAATGAAAAAATAGCTTATTTTCAATGTGTTCAAATCACCCCTACTGTTAAAATTTGAATTATTATTTAAAGTCAGCGCTTAGTAGTAGTAGCAGTATGAGCATAGTAGCATTTGGTTAATTCAACTGAAAGAAAATCAAACCGGCGCTTCCCGGACCCACCGGCTCCGCGGCTCCCGGCCATTTACATAATGTTCCCAAAAAAGTTGAAATATTTTTTCTAATTCCATACAGGTTCGGTAAACACATGAGTTTAATTATGGAGGTTAGATGAACGAGTTTGAACTTCAAAATGTTGAGAACCATTAAGCCGCTTTCCCCGTCACTTCTTAGGCATTATACCGCTGTGTTTTGACATAAAGCTCCCCGCGCGAGATTATAAATAATTTTGGCATCTCCTTTCCCTGTTTTGTTTTACATTAGCGGTTTTAGTCAATCAAGGTTTCAATGGCCTTTGCGTAATTCTTTGTTTTCTGAAATAGCGGAAAACAAATTGTCTGCAAAATTAATATTAGGTTATTGGAGTTCTATATTCTATGTAGGAGCGAAACATGGCACGATAGAAATATTCAGTGTAAATTAGAACGACAATATGTGACAGATGGGATAATCTCTCTCAAAATTACGTGAAAAAGAGCAGTCGGTGTTTCAAAGGTACCTAAAAATATATGTGATAGCAATAGAGAAAATAGTAAAGATTAGAAAAAATAGCATTTTGAATTTCAAAGGCGGTGATTATTAATAGAAATTACCTGAAAATATTCGCTTATGAGATATCGAAGCGATAGCAAAGATTAGAAAAGAGTGGTTTCTTTGCAAAAAAAAAATTAACTTTTAGATATCTCCGAGGGAGAGAAATTTAAAACAATGGTTGGGGGGTGAGGGGATAATATCCCGCTGAGATAAGTTTATATTGGGAATTGAAAAAGAAAAAAACATTGGAAGAAATAGAAAGGTAGGAAAAAATGCTTACATTTGCATAATCCGTCTGGTCTTGGGTGCCCGAAGGACCAGGTAGTGCGTGTTGGAGGGTGGACGGGGCGGCGTCGCACTGTTCTTGTGCAGATTGGACTGCGATGTTATGGGATTGCATAGATGAGCCGGCAGGGTTCACCATATTATAAGAAGCCGCCCATTCTCTTTTCGGTTTTTGACTGGACTGTATGGGGGCTGGCAGTGATGGCTGCACTTGGGCCGGCAACTCTTGTTTTGGGGTTGGGCCAGCATACTTAATAATGGATGGTCTTGGTTCATCCACTCTCGCTTTCTTAGCGGGTGACGGCGACAACCATTCTTCACAATTTGCCTTAAAAGAAGAGAAAAAATTAGTATCAAAATAATTTGCCCCTTTTTTTTTACAGAAAGAAAGTTAGTACCCTCATCCATGTAATTTATCTCTTTTCAGTAAAGTAAAAAGTAAAATTTTCGCGAGAAATATATTATGCTTAGAAATCAAACGTTTTTATTAGACAATCAGTAGTCTATAGCCATAGGATAGGAATAATTGATTCTATTTTTACCATTTAGAAAAATATTAAATTTTCCGGTCTATAGGCTTTAAATTAGATCGTTAACCCATCGACCTGTAGGCCTATATTTTGCAAACATAGGTTAAAAAGCTATTCAATTTATACATAATATTAGCTTCATGCAACTCCCAAAGACTTTTCTAGCCCTGCACTGTTTGTTTTCATTTTACACTGATGTCGGTAGAATTGAAGGCATTGCCCTCCCCCTTTACATAATTTACTTACAACGAAGCTGTTAGAAGCAATGTATTGCCCCCTCCCCCTTTCACATAATGTTCTAAATATATTGTTAAACTTAATTTGAAAATAATCTCTTTCACCGGCTCTCTGACAAATACAATGCCCTTACTTTTAATGCAAAGAAATAGTTTGTTTTCATTTTACACTGATGGCGGTAGAATTGAAGGCATTGCCCTCCCCCTTTACATAATTTACTTACAAGGAAGCTGTTAGAAGCAATGTATTGCCCCCTCCCCCCTTTCACAAAATGTTCTAAAAATATTTTTAAACTTAATTTAAAAATAATCTCTTCCACCGCTTCTCCGACAAATACAAGGTTATGAAACTACAAGCTTAATATACAGCAATCTCTTTTTGCCTAAAACTGTTTTAATTTGACAGCCAAAACAAAACCCTTTGACTAGACGGATAGCGTGAACACACCGGAAAAAGGGTGACAGCTAATTATAGGCCTCACATTGGAGTCTTGTGTCAAAACAGAGCGGCATTTTCATTAAAAATTGACAGAAGTCAGTAGACACTTTAAATCACATTAGAGAAAGGAATACAATAGAGAAAAGTCAAACTTTAACGAAAAGAGAATTATTTCTTTTTGCGAGAATTTGATTGTAAAACAGTGGGGGGGTTAGGTTTCGAGGGTAAAAAGAATATATTTTGCGTTTTCCATTGATTATAATGATGTTTGTATGGTTTGGGGGTGGGGGGTTTGGGGTAAAGGAATATATTTACGTTTTAGCTGAATATACTGGAGGATGTCCAAGGAAAATTCGTTTGAAAATAAAAATGCAATTACATTGCTAATTGCGGCTGTCAATGCTTCTAAAGAGTTAAATTTATCCATTGTTGTTTACACAGTGTCAAAATACTTTCTGATAATTTAATCACATTGCATGCCCGTTATATACGAAATCTCAAGGGCGAATTGTTATGTAATGGGGAAAATTATATGTAAGCAGGCCCATGTTTGGTTGAGAAGGGGGATGTAACCGACTCGCTGATTGGCTGAGAAGGAAACACGTGATCTAACTGTTTCCGGGGAACTCATAACATTGAACAATTTTATCCACAACAACAAATACTATTTCTGGATCATAACATTCAGCTCGAGCAACAATAACAAATACTATTTCTGGTTCATAACATTCACGATCGATTATGCAATCAAGTTTTCGGAAATTCACTTCCCCCTCGAGTCCTAGATCAATAAAATTGTTCCCGTTAGAATTCAATGCGCATGTGCAACCTTCGTTCCGGAGTTATTACACATAGAAACATCAAATAAATCGACCTTGGAAAAAGAGGTCATTGACCCCATTAACCACGTGTTCTCCCTAATGACTCTATGCCCATATAAGGAGTTCGTTCCGTATTCTATGCCCATATAAGGAGTTCGTTCCGGAGTAACACCCCCATTCTACTAATGTTTAGTCTTACTTCTTGTTTATACTATTTAGTAAATAAAAAAACCAGAAACGACAATTTATTTCTAGAAAATTACTTAAGAATGTCGTTACCTTCTTTTCAAGTCTTTCTTCTCCGTTGCTTAATCCCCGCAGCGGAACTTTTTTTCATCTCTTACCACTACCGAGCTCGCAAACATTTGAGAAATGAAAAAGGATAGATATAAAAAAGGATGAAAAAGATGTGAAAAAGGATAGAAAGGATAGGAAAATCACACGATAGCCCTAGAATAATTTTTATGCTTTTCAAGATTTTGCAAAATTCTCTAATCTTTACAAATTCCCTCCCCCCATTTTTTATATTTTGAAAAATGATCTACTCCCCCCTTCAAAAAAATCGTTCGAAAATATCTACTTATGTATCCTTTCTCAAGATCACAGCTCAAATTTAACCAGAAGCACTGTAGACATTTCTTCGAGAGTCCAAACATGGAGTAAAACAGAGATTATTGTCCTATACTTCGATTTTAAAAATTGAGCTTTAAACAAAAAAGTTTATTTTATAGCATCAACGGTCACAATTTTTTTTATTATTATTCCTTTTCTATAGCTGATCACATTATTCCTTTGCGTATCTCAGAGAGGGAAGTCAACTAGCCCCCCTATTTTTTAATGTGTTACTGCTGTTATATCGAACTTTGAGCCGATAAAAAGAACGCAAAAAGCGATTGGTTGAATTATATGAAATTTTAAGCTAGTAAAAACATAAAAATGCTCCAGAGTCACAACATGTTTTACAAGTAAAATTCAGTGCTTCTCTGTAGGCCGGTCCTTGAGAGAAAAAAAGTTGAGACAATATATCTTGATTTCTTAGATGTTTTATAATTCTTTAATTACGTTTTCAGGTTTATATTATTTGTTTACTATCGTTACTTTATTTTTATTTTACTGTTTAAATGGTCACTATAGAGTTTAGTATCCACTAGACTTTTAACTGATGGGAGATATGGTTCAGAAGAAACATATATTTTTTGTAGACAATTGATTTTCATTTATTTCATTTCATCCACTTGTTTTCATTTATAGGGTATATAAGAAAGTATCTCTAAGTCGAGCCCTAGCTTTGTACTTACCCACAAGGGATATTGTTATAACAGAAAATGACCTCCTTAGAATAGATGGTGTTTTCACAATAAAAGAAGAAGAGATGAAAACAAAAAAGGTAAGAAGATTTATTACGTTTTTAACCAATTTATAAAAATAAAACCCACATTGTCGCTGTCACACCTAAAGGTCGCAACTGCCATTTTTATGCTTCTGATATAATTGCCAAAAATTGTCATCTAAACTGTCCAGACAAATTAAGGCAAATAGTCACTGTCACACCTAATGATCGTCACTGACATTCTTATGCTTCTGATATAATTGCTAAAAATGTCATCTAAGCTGTTTTCGAAAGGCGGTTCATTACTGCAGTTCATGAAAAGTCCCACATTTGATATTCCTGATCTACATCAAACAATTTCTGAGACCACACTGGCTAATCACGATAACACGAAAGAATCGTAAAGAAGAGAGAAACGAGGATAATAACATCCAGAGAAAAATCGAAGAGAACTATGAAGTATTTCGGCCGAGACCTCTGCTTGACCGTCTTCAGTGCAGAATAATAAAAAAAATATAGATAGAAGTCCAATGGATAATAGAAAAACCAAACCTTAAAACAAACACTGAAACTAAAATAGGAAGGCCCTTTCCAAGCAACGATGAAAGGGTAACTCATAAAAGGGCGATCGTAAGAACTTAGAGCCTTGAGTGACTGTATAATAATACACCGTCAATTGGTGCCCTTTTTCTGCCAGTAGGCACGGCTCACTCGTGGCATCGGATCAAAATTTTGATATAGCCAATTCCGTCAGAATGATATTAAGGGTCGAAAAATTACGTAACCTACGTAGCCCCAAGGACAAAGGTTCTGTAATTATTCCATTCTTGACATATATGTTATCACATAAGAGGCGGGCATATCGCGCCTTGCTAGGAATTAGAAGGTATTCATTTTAATTCAGAGCAGTTGAAAGGTTCCAAAAAATACCTCCAGGATTACCTTTTGTTCATGAACTTGTAGTAGAAAAGATGGACAGATTGCCCCTTGTTTGACCAGGAATCATGTGGCAGAACATTCACGCCTAAACTAGTGTCTGTTCCATAAACAATGAACGGTTTTATATGCCGTTTATACATTGATATTATCGTTTTAAAATTAAGATACTGCATTGTTATCATTTTGTTATTAGAAAGAAGTTCAGTGTATCATTTTTTAGAGGGAGGGGGGATAAAGCCCCAAGAAGTTTAATTTTAAGTCTAAATAGAAAGGCGCCAAAAAAGGCTTGCAGCACCCCGTCATAATCAAGATTATCCAAAATATGATATAAAAATGGATGTAATAATATTTTCAAATTAAGAGGGGTCTGCGAATACCCTCGGCCCCCCCCCCCCGCTCATTAAGATACAGTTTGAATTTTTAATAAATGCCTCAATAATGAATGAAAGGGTACAAGAACAGTGGGGCAATATTTTTTTTCTCACAATACTACCATAATGAAAGGGCTATTTTGGTTATATTTGCTTTAAACAATGCAACTGTTTGTTTAAATATTTTGAAAGGTATCTGGTAAGTACCATACATTAGATCACCAACTGACTTATTTGTCGCATTCTGGAAGCACTTGGGCAGACGTGGTCAGTGGCACCCCCCCCCCCCTCGCATAAAGGATACTCTCTGATCATTCAAGTTTATATCGTCAGTTTTTAATTTAATTCAGGCAAAAGTCAATTTATTTATTGAATCAAAATCACCTGCTACTGGTTCTAAAAAAGATATTGAAGTTGACAAATAAATGATTTTTCACTCACTGGTAATAATTAAAAGTCAGTGCTAGTAAAAGAATGCTTACAAGTAAGTGCAAATTCATTGACTGTAATATGATACTATATTAGACAAGCCATTTTGTCAGTTTCTTATTGTTAGGTCGTATCTCGCATTTTCACACTCCAGAAATAATTGTCAAAAACCGTTTGCTAGGCTGTTCTCAGAGGACAGAGAAGCTTTGCAATTCATTTACAATTTACAAGTTTCCTTAAGTCTATCAAATATGATTCACAAGGCTTGAAAGATTGATTTTAATAACTCTTCTCTTAACGTACATAGAATTACATATTTAGAAATAGAGAATTTCTCCCACGGAAAATTCCCACCACCCACAAAAAATCCCTCAGACAGTTCCAACCCCGCTGAAATTTTTCCCCGGAATATCATTACATGTAAAATTGAGCTGCCAAAGAGAAAGTAAGACAAATCAAAATAATTTTTTAGAATTCTTTATTCTGGCTATTAACCCCGTGTAAAATTTCCCCAGAAAAACACCCCCCCGAAAACTTCATCCCCAGAGGCTCAAATATTGGATTTTTCAACTTTGCTGAAAAATTGCTATCTCGAATTTTTTTATCAGGTGACTTTGGGGGAAAAGGGCTGCGGGATGGGGAATAGTTCCTCTCCGATCTTTTCCTTCACTTAAAATGGGCGATAGAACTTTCGAATTTTGTTCGAGTGAGCTCTCTATCGATCTTTTAGGACTTATCAGTTCGATACGATTACCCCTGGGAGAAAAAAAAATATTCACGCATCCGCAATTTTTCTTCTAGCAGAAAAAAATAAAAATACAAAATTGCACATTTATGGCAGATGAGAGATTGAAGCGTCTAGAGTAAGGCTCTGCAGTAAGGTTCTGATATGCCGAGTCTGATGGTATGATTTGCATTAAGATTGCTTAGTTTTTCGCTTTTGAGTTTAAGTTCATAGCTTTTGATGGGTAACATTAAATATAATGATTGTATTTGGAATCAGCATAAAAAGCCAAATCTTCTGATGTATATATTGCTATCAAAATTTTGTTTTTTAGAGTTTCAGCTATTAATGGCTCGACTCGCTCCTTACTTACAGTTCGTTACCAAGAACTGCTTCATGAGACTTTGAAATTTTACTTAACATACGAAACGTCAATCTTCAAAGATTTCTAGGATTTGTGTGCGCCACTTTACAAGCGACAGCAGCACTAACTGCACACAAGGCAGAGTAAAAGAAATTCCCAACTCTGATTTGCACCCATCCCTTAAAATGTCTCATCCTCTCAAAGGCTGTAGCCTGTAAGGGATATATCATGTAAGGGATTAACTGATTCATTTAAGCATTGTCAAATTAATAATAAAATCAGTTTTACAAACAAATTTATTCAGTCTAAGTTTATAGTGTACATTCATTTAATCTTATTTACCTACGTTATTTAGGTATTTATACAAGTTACGATTACCTTTCGATACGGAAGAGATGACGAAGAAGTGATGGGTTTACGACTTTCAAATGAATCAATATTATACAGACGACAAATTTTCCCGCAAGAGACAGAAGAAGGACCAATTATTTCACAAAATTTGAATTCTGCTCAGGTAATTATTATCACAGTGCATCTTTATCTCAGGTGCATCTCTGATTCTAGGTGGTGTCTTTCTAGCAAACCATAGTCTGAACAGCTTAGCAGCTTTAGTGTAATATCTAGAACAGTTGCTTGCAGGGAACTTGTAAGGGTCCGAGCAGCATCGCCCTTAAAACATGAATGGATCTTTTATTGATTTGTAATCTGTGCTTATTGGAATCTCTGTGAGATTGCAAGCATGTTGTCTGGTAAATAAGCCTCTTGAGTTATTTGATGTCTGGTAAATAAAAGGCAAAATGTGTCTAACTAAGGTCATACTTAGTTTGTGTTTAAAATTATAATTAATTTCTATTTAACTTTATGTTTTAACATCCAAATTAAAATCCAAGAAAGACATCGGACCATACCAAACCTCAAATTGCCCGACAAGTCGAAAACTAGGCATTCCAAAAAAACAAATAGTAGCTATGTAACTGCTGAAAATACATTTCCTTTTATTCTTGAGCTTTCAAAAGAATTTAAATTGTATGCTAAAAGATAAAGATAGCATGTTTGGTGAAAGGCTTCATAGATCACTCTTTTATTTTCTGCAGGCTACGGAGCGACGTTGGTTGTTCGTTCATTCGATTTTGGTTTATGAATCATTTTATTTTCTTCGTATTTTCTGTGTGTGTCGAACGCTCAGCTGACATAACACTTATCCCAGGAGTTTTGTGATGATTCAAGTTTTTGATAGCTTTCTGAAATTCCCAAGAAGAATGGGTAGCTATAGTCCATGCTCCTATATGCAGTTGCAGTCGGAACTGTTTTGTCGGCCATGGTTGATTGAGTGCCGTTTAATGGTACAGTGTCGGTTGATTAATCAGGTCCAAATGCGGAGTTTCAAGGTTTCAAAATCCTGTTACCGTCTTTCTACAACCTTATTTTTGTTTTTTATTAGATATATCAGATTAATCTTTATTAGTCTCTCTTGCATGTTTGGTTGACCATCCTGCTTCTTCCCTGAGTAGCAGATACAGCTTTCTTGTGTCCGAGCATGAAGCCGTCACTAGCATATCGTCACCAGCAGTTTTCCAGTATTACTGTCAAGCATCTTCTCTTACAGCCTGGTGGCACAGTTTCTGCATTTGCTTAAATTCTTTGAACTTTTTATTTTGTTTTCTTTCTTTTATGTCATCATTCGAGCAGCGACATTCTTAATAAATTTCGCATGGTAGTAAGACGGCTAACCTTGTTGATTATGTTATTGTAAATCCAAGATTTACGGATTCGATTGACAACACTAGGATATACAGAAAAGCTGTTTCTTAACATTAGAAGTGAAGATCACACTCAAGCAGTGTCCTAAGTCAGTTTAAAGTGGGGATTAGGAAGGGTAAAGACGTGTTAGGTAGTTATAAAAACATAAGTTGACTCAAGGATAAAAATTTAAGATGAGGACACTGGCGGATGTACTTGCAGAACACAGCCATTGACACCACATCAAATTTTTGCGATAGAGAAATTTGCCGTCATGCAAGTGGATACGCAACGATGGTAGAAAATAATATATGAACGCAATTATTAGTAAATTGTTTATGTGGCGATCATTCAGTTATAAAAATAGAATCAAATTATTTTCACCATTAAATACATATGGAACAATAAATATATGCTATATGTTAAGGGAAAGTAAAATAGCCCTAGTAGCATAGACACAAATAAGGTTAGGCTTATGCTTTGAAGCAAAATAATACAGCGTTTATATATATATACTATATATATATATATACATATATACTATATATATATATACATATATATATATATATATATATATATATATATATATATATATATATATATATATATATATATATATATATATATATATATATATATATATATATATATATATATATATATATATATATATATATATATATATATATATATATATATATATATATATATATATATAGGTTGATTTATAAAGAAAACACATACATCAATTACAATACGATCCTACAATATTACCAAAACAATTCAATTGAGTTAAAGAGAAAAAGAAGAGGAAGAAAAAAAAGACGAAATAAGGTTGACCAGAATCAGACCCCCAATCACAAAAGAAAAAATCCACGCAAATCCAATGCCAACCATCCCAAAAACAACAAGAATTCACAACTTAGACAGCTGAGAAGAACACACAAATTCCTAAGCTTTAATACAATACACTTTAAGCAGTTTACGAAATTTCGGCAAAACAAATTCTCCACCTTAACTCATTCGGCGAGTCTTCCCAAATTGAAGCCCAATATGTCTAACACTACACCTTGATCTAGTAATTAGAATTGATGGTTGCATTAACTGAGAACTTGGAGTTAATTGTATCTTTTCGACAATCGACAGAATTGTTTTTTTTCGGGCCTCACATTTTTAAGGTTCGAAAACTATGTCGTTTAGTCGATGGCGCAAGAACAAAATCAAAGTGTTCCGGATGCCGACAAAGGGTTCCCAAAACATTTGATATTGCCCCAGCGACGGAAATCTAGTTTACATTCGTTCTGGGTTTGGCTATCAAAGAGAAAAATAGAGATTACTGTCCCAAAATTCAGCATTAAAAGTGTGTTCTATTATTTTATTTTAGTTGTTAGATGGTTTGGGCTCTCCGTTCCCTCATAAGCCGTACGGCAAATGGGGTTCTATCCCGCTTTCTACTGATATAATGAGAGAAAGGTACAATGGCTAGTGCACGTTCTGCGGATGAAGAATGACATACTGCCGAAGATCGTCCTTTTCGGCCAACCATCTAGGGCCAAACGGAAAGCAGGTCGTCCCCGACTTGGGTGGGAGGAGGTCGTGAGGAAAGATGTGAGAAACTGGAACTTCTTGAAAGGGTTCAAATAGAGAGACTTTAAATAAACTGGGATGGGGGAGAAGGCTGTGTAGGTGTGATGCCCTGAGACAGATTAGTGCTACAGGAAGTTGTAGTAGTAATAGCAGTATTTTTTTTATGTATTTTTGATAGCCAATCACATAATCCGTGTGGTTTCTCTTTGATGCACGTCTAAAATGTCTGACCCATTATGCCAAATTTTGAGTCACCAAAAAGAATACAAACTTTTTGAGTCAAAACATTTTTGACAAGTACGCTCTCTTCTTGCCTGTGTTGCTGCCATAAAGAATTATATTGACTGAATAAGAAAGTACTTTTGTAACCACTATAATTAATAACCGCTAATCAGTTGCCTATAATTTAACCACATATGTAACCACAACAATTAATTTTTAATAGATAAAATAACAAACAAAGAGGAATTACTTTTGCCAAACCTTAGGTATAGATTTGGGTTGATTCTTATTTTTTTAATCTTGAAACCATGAGAATGAGAAAGGGTTTTATAATTAATAAATCATACGTTACAAAAAAAAAAAAATACAAAGCTCTCTTTGCATAAAATCCCGGTTTTGGTCTTTGCGCAAAATGGCTAAGAAGAGAAGACGGTTACACAAACCAAAAAATCGACAATAACATTATCATTCGTATAATCGAAGTACATGTTCTACTGATGACAAGCCATTACAATTATTCTTAAACGAAGAAGCGAGGTTACTTATACAAAATGTGTCTTGTAGCTGTTTTTTAACCACCTAATCCGCTGTCCGGACAAAGGCAAGTCGACCCTTTTCATAAACGAAAGGTGTGCTTTTTACTGGGTCGGCTAACCAGCCTTTTTTCAAGATAAACAGTCTGCAAAGGGGGCGAGTTAAAATATATATTATTGAATATACAAATTTGATGCGTAAAACCTGCTTCTGTTCTGGTTAACTTAGATTAGGAAAATATACAAATATGATACCAAATGTTAGTGCAAAGTTTCAATTTCGTGTAGGGTTATGGGGCCTGTCTTACTTAATTTAATTTTACTTCAGTTTCCTAATAATGAATACTAGTGAATTTGTAGAACCCTTTTAACACGCCCAAAATTACTAAAACACTTTGACCGTCAGTTAAATTAAACACAATCCATCATAATACCCTCAATTCCTGATACTGCTCTAAGGCGTCTAAAAATAAAATTTTTCATACAAGATTTGTAATTACCCCCCCCCCCCCCGAAAAAAATTAAGCATCTGGGGAAGAAAAATGCAGTCTTAAATGTATAAGATATCTAGATACATAAAATCATCCTATATTCTATATTCATGCTGGTTTTTCTTTCAGCTTCTCCTTCTTCAAAAGTTGGGAAGCTCTGGCCAAGCGTTCTGTATACAAATTTTGAAGAAACTTCCACCGTCAGTTCGCTTAGTTCCAGCAAGTGACTACAAAGGCGCTGCAATTGGCATCAATTATGACATTCGAATGTTTGCAGGTATCTTACCCCCTCCCTCTAACACCTCGCCCAAAAATTACTTTATTGGTAATCAGAAAAAAATAATCATGCAAAAAATAAAAGATTACGAGGTGAACCGACATATGTGAATATATATGGTAACGCGACCCTTGAGGACGTCCGGGACATAAGTCAATATTCATATTCTAAAATTTTCAAGCGCTTTTTTTTGAGGATATTATTAAAATTGGAAGCAAAAAAAGCATCCGGACTAACTAACCCGAGCTCACCATGAGAAATTCGCATAATATCTGTCTAATTTGTGTAATTTTGTTTTTAATCAAAAATTATACCCTCCCCCTCCCATTAATCGTCAAGCCGAAAAAGATTTCTGCATACATGTTTGATAAAGCATATACATAAGGGGCCCACGTCCCTACGCCCCGCTAAATCTCAAGATTATTCCGATTTTTCGAATATTGGAATTTATAATCCCCTTCCCCCGGAAATATCATACCTTAGATAATTTCGAAGACCACACTGCTTTTCCATGACGATAAATTTAAGTTCGAATAGGGATAAATTCTTTTATTAGACAACTGCTGATGACGGTCACTGTACATGTGATCGAAATATCAGTACATTTTGTGAATGTTATCACTGTCTAATAAAAAAAATTCCCATTTGAACTTTTATTTATTGTTTAATATAATATCTCTAAAAATAAGTTCTTGCATTCGTATCTAGTAGAAATAGTAGTTTAAATACATGTCTAATTGCACCAGCATTAATAAAACTTGATAAAGCAGGATAGCGTTACACGCCAATATATCTTATTTTGATAAACAAAAGAGTTTAATGTTTTATGGGGAAAAAAGGGGGTGATCCTAAGACTTGAAAATTTTGCAGGAGCACATTTTAAACGTTCAATGAGAAGTTTTTTAGACGAAATTAAGGAATATTCCGATGAATATGGATTTGACCTCTGACCACCCTTCATTACATAGGATACATATATGGACATATATAGCACAAAGGGAGACGTATGGGTGCTGAAAGTCCATCTCATTTTGCCAGAGCGACAGTTTACTTTGGAGAATTATGTTTCACATTGAAAAGCAAATACGCTAAATGAACCCTTTTTGTTCAAAAATTAAATGATTTTTTTTTCAAAAATCAAACTTTAATTTACAGAGTGAGGGATGAAGGGGTGGTAACCCAAATCATAGTTAGTGTTGCCCTGGATATGGTATTATAAACGAATAGAAATTAAACGAAAACATAAATTCCTTATAATTAATAAACTATTTAAAAGCACGTTTTAAAATAAATTTTTAAGCGTAAAAGAATCGACATTTGACCCAAATTCAGAAAAGGTAACTATTATCCTCACGTTAAACTTGAAAGTAAAAAGTGACGTGGAAAACGAATTCATGGCAATTTGTGGAGAGCTTCAAAACCTTTGAAAAGGGCGGCAGATCGAAATAGCAAGTGCGCCATTGATATTCTTACTGAAAATAATTAAAGAAGGTTGTGAGCCCCCCTCCCCGCCTTTTTGCAAACCCCCAAAAAAAACTATTTTAGTCTTTGTGTCACTAATGTGACCTTGTTTTTCCTTTGGCGCTTGTCAGGCACTAGAACATTGCATATCGCTGTAATCGCACTAAACTAAACCGCACTTTAACTATTAAGGAGGCCCTACACGGTCAATCATTGTGATCAAAAGTTTCCGTCAATCAATTGATGTGTGCTTCTATTAACCTTCAATCGGCCCTTCAATCTCGACCATAGCTATTCTAACACACTGCTTTTGGTCAAAATGATTGAAGCTTTCTATCAATCACCTTTGTCATTCAAACTTTCTATCAATCACCGTGAACACTTGAATCAAGCGTCAAACTGGTACCTAGACGGTCAATCATGCTTGTCAATCGATTGACGGAAGCTTTTGATCGAAATGATTGACCGTCTAGAGCCTCCTCTAGTGCCCCTTTCCATGAAGTGCTGATTTCCTTTCAATCCTTCCTTATCACCTCTTCCCACCTCATTCGTGGATGAACTGCTTCTTGTTTGGCCCTAGATGTTTAGCCAGAAAGCACAATCTTTGGCAACCTGTCATCCTTCATCCGTAGAACGTGCCCTAGCGATTTCAACCTTTCTTTCATTACAGCCTATAGCAATATCCACAGTTCCAAAATTGTTGAGCACAATTTCAAGTTTCTAGCTTGTATTATTTAGTGTTTTTTTAAGTGTGAAGACAAGCACGCTAAAAAATTGTACTAGCAGAAGTGCCTGCTTTGCCCAGTGAACTTGCAAGAAAATTCGTAGGGTTTTTCCCACCTTATTCCGGCTCCTTAACTCTTTATGAATAGCAGTTTGGGCTTTTGGCAGTCGCTTCTCTCGAGCAGTTTCACCTCCCCGACACGCACAAACACACACGCAAAAGGCTATTCAAGAGAGGAAGGGGGACTGAAGTGCGCCACATATACATACAAACAATGCTATTCACACACACACACGGAGACATTATCTATATGAATAGAACAAAAACATACCGGACTTGCACAATTTTTAACAGCCTCAGCCTTGATCTTAAAACAAAACTGAAAAAAAGTAGCTTGACTATAAAATTAAACTTTTTCGCATGCTGACCAACGGTCTGCGCAGTACAGGTACCGATCTTCTGATTTTCTGTCTTCGGCCGGGAGTGCAAAGCGCGGTTGGCAGTAAATCATCCGACGCTTCCCGTATTTTCCCCCTAGATTTCTCCAGGTACCCATTTAGAGCCAGGTCGACTTTGGCTGATAGTCACACCATTGACCCCCGTTCTAAACCAAAATAACCAGTCTCGAACCCCTAGGAACCTCGAGCCCCTGTCCTCAGGATTTTAAGACTAGCGCGATAACCACTCGACTGGACGCTTGATAGCTTGACTACACTGCAAGAAATATAATCATTCTCATAAATTAATTGTTATTTTCCAACCAAACATGTACACAGGAATTTGATTCAGTGCGAGGGGAAACGTGAATAACAAAAGTAAAAATTTGCAAATTGTTCAGATATAAATGTACCTAAAAAAAATCGAAAACAAAAATTCTTCTGTATTGCTTAATCTTCTTTTTTCTTTGATGGTATTATTTTCTTCTTTTAATGAAAAGTTGTTGCTGACAAAGCAAAATGCTGCAAGAAAACGGCTTAAACTTTTATCCCAAGTGCAACAGGGAATTACGGACGTTGTATTAAAGCCTAGTATAACCGCTTAAACTTTTGAAAACTTGGTTTCCTCCAACTTCACATTCAAAACAGAAGAAAAATGTATAACGGAAAAGTTTGTAACTTGCTAAAAAAGAACAATTTCCAGAAGCCAGCACATCAAATCAAATGTCGAATTGTCAAGAAGAGAGAAAATATTCTGGCTCGGCCGGGGGCTCGATTTTATCTAGCTTGGAATTTATTCGGGAAATTTGGATAACTAGAAATGAATTCGATGAACTTGGGCCCCCTATTGTTCAAAGGAAGTGCTTTTAAATTATCAGATCTAGAGAAGACTTTTATGTAAGAAACTGTTGAGATTTTAAAGATTAGGATGAGGCGGGAAAGTATAGCAAAACCTACTAAGCCCATTATTCAAATTTGTCAAACCGTATAGCGCCCATAGCCCAAATATTGAAACGGACCAATAATGCAAACTACGAGAATGTTATTTTGGTTATGGTTCTTGGTTGTTGCAATTTATTTATGGGGAAATACTCAAATAATCTTATACATTTCGGTTATTCTTGTGTTTTGATAATATGTTAATGTACCCGAATTTGGTTTATAATACAAAAGTTAGGTTAGAAAATCAATCAGTATGAAAGCGCAGCCTCATTTTCCTTCGTGAAAGAATAAAAGATTAATTTGGTATAAAAAGATGTAGAATTAGCTAATTATACCAATGAGAAATTGCTGGTTATACAATTTGCACAGCATTTTAATTAAGACAGTGTATACACTTTCTAGGTGCCAAATTGCTGCTAATGAACCTCTTCTCCTCCAGAATATGTTATATATTTTCCAACTACATTTTATAGGAATACGGTAGAGTTAGAAAATAAGTAAATTTATACTTGCAAATGTTTTATCGACATATTTCACTAGTCACAAACCTATGGCTCAGTGGGGATTACCCTGCCCGGACACGACTTCGTATTACGTTATATACGGACTTCTATCTAACTAGTAGCAGAAAAATTGTTAATGATGTTAAAATTTATTTTACCTTACTAATTAAAAATCACTCATTCCAGACACAGTTCAAAGTTATTGACTTATTTTTCTCGCTAACATACGAGTTTTTGGCAATATATTAATGTATGGTTTTAATAATAATTTAAGTAATCCCTGCCAAATTTAACTGCAGCCTCAAAGGCGTAGCCTTGTGTATGGTGATGAAAAGAATGTAGCTTTTACCGCGAGTCGATCGGACCACATAGGTCCGATAAATCAACGAAACCCAATACCCCAACTTTAACTGTTGAACTGGTTCGTTTCAGTTGAAACAAATAAAATTAATATTAGAATATGATTTCACGGCTACAGCCCCCTATGCATCAAACCACTAACATTGCCTCAGTAAAAAGGGAATGGTCTTCCATGTATTAGGCTAATTTGTTGTTTATTTTCCCAGGACGCTTTGCATGGAAGGGATGGTCGTAGAAACAAAGGGAAGAGCTCATTCGGTTGTAAATTGAAAATTCTACTGTCCTGTTTAAGGACCAAAAGTGTTTTGAGGGGAACCACCCCCTCTTTCTTGCCTTTTCGCCCTAAACATCCCGTAAGTCCCATGGCATCGAATAACAATTACCAAATGATCATTTCCCTCAAAACAGCCTAAGGTCAAATAAAATTACGGGAATGGCGTGACACCTGCAGTCCCAGTCAAGGGCCTTATACTTTCCATAATTCCTTTCGTTCACATGAATGTTTTATAGAAGAAAAATCCGGTCCTGCAAAACATCAAAAAGGCATTGTAATGCAGGTGGTATTAGTGAAGTAACTGAGACGACACTAGTCCTTTTCCCGGGCAGATTAAGTACGAAAAAAGCTTCTAAACATAAAAAATGTTTCCACTCTACCCATTAGGTCCCCTGCTCTTTACGTTCAATTTTAACCTATTATAGATACTGCTTACGCTCTCAATAAGTATAAGAAAGGCTTCCATCATATACGATATTTATTTTCATTTTAGATTAAAATGTCGCTCTTAAACATTCATTAAAAAAACACCGCTTTTTCATTCATCACAGGATAGTACAATGAGGTTAGAGAGAAATCCAATATTCCAATGAAGCTTGACAAAACTAAGCACACTAAGCCCGTCTTTACAAACCTGTCAATTAATGAATGTCACAGAAACAAGCTTCCAACAATCGCCAGAGGGACAGAGGAAAACTATTATCTAGTGCAAATTAACGAGTGGGAAAAAACTACCGAAAAGAAACTCTTTGTTAATCAATAACAAACAACTTTCGAAAAAAAAAGTCAACAAATAATTGCATAAAATGTGAAAATTGGGAAAATGTTCTAGTCATATTTTCAAATTTACTGGAGAAGTTCTTTGAAAATTGCATGTTTTTGTCCTCGAACAGGCTAATCATCGTAATTTTAACTGATAATTTCCGAATAAATAAAGGAGAAAATGATTCTTTCGCTGTTTCGCATTACCTTTTCATATTATAAAAAAAACAATTGTTCGAGTTTTTTAATAAAAACTTAGCACATGGAAATGAACGAACTTTTTTTTCGATTCGATCAGTGTTTTGGAGAAAATATTGGTTCTGGAATTCTTATAATTAAAAATTTTTTTGATGAAAGTAAAGAGCAAAGTTGAAACTAAAAACGAACAAAAATTACTACTTTACGGTTTACGCAACATATTTTAGAAAAACTGTTTCAAACAAACTGGCTCGTGATATTTGTAGCTGGCCCTATATTTGTAGAATTCTGAAACACAAAACCAACGCAAACAAAACGCGAATAGAAACAGGAAAATCCTTAAGTGGCCTGCTGAAATAAAAGAACACTTTATAAAGCTCTCAATAGTCTTCAACTGTTCCTGACATCAATGAACTTTAAGACACGATTTTAACTATAAAAAAAAAACTCAAGAAAGCTTAGTTTTTAGAAAACAATAAGTCCGATTGCTTTAATGCCAAGCGATTGAAATTGAAAAAAAAAGTCTAGACAACAATTCAGACTAAAGGCTACCACTTTATTTTCCCACTAGCAAACAGCTCGTGGTAACGAACCGTAAAAAGGAGCGACTTGGGCCAATAGTAACTGGAATAGGAAGTTTTTTTAAAGCACAAAAAAACTTTAGCAAGAAGAGCGAGGGGTAGAGGAGTGGGCAGAGCCTCTTACGCATGGAATTATTTCTGTTCGTTCTGGTTTTGATTGTTGATTCTTAGTGTCAGTTAATTTCCTGTTTGGTAACATTACTTATTCGCCAATAAGGTGCAAGCAGTCATTGTGAACTATTACTGATGAACCCACCCCGCGTTCAACAAGCGTATTGCAATTATTGAGTTGCATTCAAAAGCACTTATTGAAGCCATTTCTATTTAACTATTTTCTTATTTTAACTATTTTAGCTATTAACTATTTTGGCTATCTTATTTTAACTATTTTCTCACAGCTCAATAAGCTGCAATTCGTATCTGTGGATATTTATATACGCTAAAGATATTTTTGGTTAGTTTCCAAGGTTCTTTGGGTTTGCAAGACTTTTTTGTAGGAAATTCAGTTTGATGTTAAAACCATGTTCAATAGACAAAATAATCACACTCATTCAGCAAGTTATTGCAATTAATCGCAATAAGCTCTGTTGAACACGGGGCAGGTTTTACAATCGGCGCGAGTTTCCAAGCAATGGTGCCATTAGGATTTATCAGATTTCTTCCAAAAATCGACCGCAAATCCTAATTTATGATGGATTTGGCAGCTATAGCGTTTTTACCGATTTATGATGGTTACAATTCCTCAACTGACCAGCATTAAAACATCAAAATATATTATTGACTATTTTACTTTTGAAAAATTTTCTGTTCCAATTTTTTTTTAAACGTCACTCCCAAATTATCGGCTTGGCAAAAGTCTACTCATTTCCAGATTTGTAAGAGATGAACAAGAAAATCTTTTTCCAGTAGAAACAATTATTCTCTGGTGCAGAAACGTAACTAGGATATGATCTTCCCTTCATTTCAAATCACTCAATCACTCAGGCCGAATCACGACGTAGGCAATAATGCTCCTAAACTAATGAATCAAATAAAGAAAGTTATCAGCGAAACCGTGACTTGTGCCTTTTTATATTACGACAAGCCTATGGCTTTCTCCTGTATTGAATAAAATAAATAAATAAGATCTTCGAGGTGGAAAAGCACATATCCTTTATAC
The DNA here is from genome assembly GCF_049724085.1 of Artemia sp. Qi Xiang Cuo. Classification (NCBI taxonomy): domain Eukaryota; kingdom Metazoa; phylum Arthropoda; class Branchiopoda; order Anostraca; family Artemiidae; genus Artemia; species Artemia sp. Qi Xiang Cuo. Next base: position 51,988,571 of record NC_142799.1, on the reverse strand, counting down.
TATATAAACAGTTGCCCAACAATTGGTGCTGAAATCTGAAAATGATATCTTTTATCAGAAAATATTTTTACGGACCACTAGTACCACAGCCCTAGCACTCCCTATCCCATAATTACTCCTCAAATATAAGACACTAATACTTCAACGAGTTCTAAATAGTAAAGGAATACTCTGTCATATTACATCATGGATTGTTGCAACAGAAAAGCAGGACGAATGAGCATTTCCTTTTTTCTGTAAATACAGCTGATAAATTAGTTGAGTTCTCAATGCAACTTTGTATTCTGAGTTCAATCGTAATCTTTAATTAGTATTCCTCTTGAAATGTACTGTCTTACGATATACTTTTTTCAATGACATTTTGTGGAAATTAAAAATGATCAAGTAAACCAATTTGTTTTCAAAACACGTGAAAGATTTAAGCTTTTGTATTTAATATGTGGATTGCAATAAATATTTTCTTCAGATTATAATGAAAAAAAAGAGATACATCAGTGATATTGGGGCAAAAAACGATTTTCTCAGGTTTTCAAATTCTCAAAAGGATGGAGCGCCTGAAAAATCTCCGGTTAAAGGTTTTTGACACTTCCTCCCCAGGCGACGGCAGAATGCAGAAGGATGAAGACACCAAAACCTTGCTAAAATATGTAATATGACCTGATTTTTCAGACAAAATCAGAAGAAATGTCCAATCCAAAAAATCAAAGACCTAAGAATAAAAAAAAAACAGAAAAACACACTTAGTGTTATAAGTGCAGAAGGAAGTAAAACCCTAGCCGTTTTGACTTGTTAACTTGAAAACCATTGTCCAAGAAAACCACCTTTAAAGAAATCAATAGCGATATTAAAACCTTAAACAGGGCACAAGTAAAGCTGATAACGATTCAAACTTGCAAAGGACTGAAAACAAAAATGAACAAAAAAAAAGATGAAAAAAATAAAAAATGAATAATCAAGGCAAAGTTTAAAATAACACATTCAACCTGAACTAATAGAATTTTAAATATATAATCAAGTCCAGTTTAAAAAAGTTTAGTGGATATAACAATTGAATATCCTCCTCCGTAAGCTCCAATGAAGACACGAGCGTTATTCACACTTCACTGATAGCTACTATATTTTGATCAGTATGTCCCTTATTTCATTGCAATAGGCCTACTAAGAACTGGAATACCGTTCAAACTTCCAAAACTATTTTTTCTCTTTTTTTTTTAGTTGCTGCTACCCATCTGTTGCAAATAACTAAATTCATTTTGAACGCTTTTTGTTGTCGCAAGATTAAATAAGAAAGAAGAAAACCAAAATACTGATTAAATTTACAGGAAAAAAAAAAGAATTTCTAAGCAAAATATATTTCTGACTTTCAATTTAGTTCTTTTAAATTAATTCTTAATTCATCACTACTAATTCTTTTACTTTTATTTAATTCAAGAACATAAAAACTAATATCTAAGTAAAGTTTATGTACTTCGAAGAGTACTTTTTATTTATCATAAAATAAACCAAAAACTTAAAAATCACAATGTTAACCACGTTTAAAGGAAAGAAAATAATGATTTCTTAGATAAAATATGTGCAATAATATTTGTTTCTTTTAATATTTGCTAATTTCAAATTAGATTTGATTTTTTTTTTCGCTTTCGGTTTTATTTTCAGTCTATAGCAATTTTTTTTTCTTTTGGAATTTCACTGGTAATATAAATCCAATTCGGCAAGATATTCAGAAAAATGACAAATCAGCAATAGTTTTGTGCAATATTTTTCAAGTAATGCTTTATTATAAAATACAGGGTGAGTATCGAGGAGGATTTTTAATTATACTAATTGAGAATCTGAAAATTGTTGGGACTTCTATGGGGATTAAACCATTGAAAATCAATTTTTGGAGATAAAGAGTCTATGGGGATAATAAAATCTTTTTTTTTTTTTTTTTTTTTTTTTTTTTTTTTTTTTTGCAACTGTTAATATGTTTCAAAAAAGCAAGTATAGTTCATTCAGAGTTCCGCTTTATTTCCTTTCAACAGAACTGAGTTATTGTATTTTTACAAAATAACTTTCATTTCTAATGACGGTTTCTTTGAATATAATCATTAAAGTGTCATAGAGAACAATTTTGATGGGGGGAGGGGCTACCCTCTCATCAGTACCCCACATTTTACGCTGAAGTTTTTCATTACTTTTAAAAAAGCTTCTGGTTCTAATTAAAGAGTCCTTGTGTTTCAGGAGCTGTTCTGAAAGAATTGGGACAAAAAGTCAAACTTTTTGCGTAAAGAGCGAGGTACTGAAGAGAGGGCAGCTTCCCTTATATACGGAATAAATTTCTGTTCCATTTAAGTTTTAATGTTGCCCCTTAGCTTCAGTTGAAAAAACTTGTTTTCCTTATTTAATTTCTGACCGTTTTTCAAAAAGGGACCTGGAAATTACCCCCTCTCCCTCCTTTGAAAATCAGGGATAACAATACTAAATCAAACTGTCACTAGCTCACTGGCAACAAAACACTGACGTTGTGTTCGACAGAAGTTATGGACACAGAAAAGTTACTTAACAACACAAAAACGCCAGTTAAAAATGTTTACAAGCAGGATAAAGTTCCAAAGTGCTGAAACAATTACAAATGAGCAAAACAAAATAATAGGCTACTCAAATTTGTTTTGCTATGCTGTAGCTGTAAGATTAATGTTTTTGTTATAAAAAAGAAGATCCTCAGCTTTCGCCCTGTGCGTCACGAAAAAATATAAAGACATTTAATGTAGAAGCAATACTGACGCAATATTTTTTATTCTTTTTCTGGGGGGTGGAGTGGGGGATTTTCATATATCGAATACTTTCTGATCTTTCCTACTTTTAATGTTGCTCCTTACTTTCAGTTTTTTTTAAATATATGACGAATTTTCAAATATTGCTCGAAAATCCCCTCCCTCCCGTTTAAAATTTGTCATGGAAAGTTCCCCCAGAAACTTTTCTCTCCACGGAAAACTTTCCCCCCTAAAAAATTTCGTATATCTCTCAATAACAAACACTGTATGTGAACAATGCCCAAATTGCGTAACATACATCCATTTCTCCAAGGACTGTGGCTGGGACTATGGGTGCCATTTCATCTCCATAGGCATAGTTATCAGACCTTTGAACTATGCTGAATCAGACGGCTATTTCACAATTTTACCGGATGACTTTGGTAAAAAAGAGGCATGGCCCTTCCGTTATTTTTGATCACTTAAAAAGGGCACCAAAAATTTTTGGTTTCGGATCAAATGCTCCCTCCACTGACCTTCTAGGATTGCTGGTTCCATGCGATTACCCTGGGAAAAGCAAAAAAAAAAAACAAAAAAAAACAACAAGCAAACCAAGATGCATCCGTGATATTTCTTCTGGCAAAAAATGCAAAATTCCACCTTTTGCATATAGGAGCTTGAAACCTCTACAATAGGGTTCTCTGATATGCTGAATCTGATAGTGTGAATTTCATTAATATCACTTGAGTTTTTATGCTGTTTCCCGTCTTTTTCAAAAATTGGGCATATTTTCCCAGGCTCGTAACTTTTAATGGGTGCTATTAAGCTGAATGAACCTTGTAAATTTGGAATCAACGTATAAATTCTATTATTTTGATGTATCTATTGTTACAAAACTATTTTTAAGAGTTTTGGTTACTATTGAGCTGCATATTGGAAGCCTATCTGTGAACAATGGTCAATTTGCATAGTTCGGGAACCGTACCACTGAGGATGCATGAGCCATGTCATCGCCAGTATCATGTTAATTGGACAATCCTGAGGAAAACGTTACAAAAAAAACTTGGATCTGATGCCGGTGAAGGTCAGAGGGACCCTGGGAATAAAAAAAAAAGCCAGCATCCTTAATATCACTTTCGGGTCTTAAAACTAGCATTAGGACTATATAAATCGGATGAGTACCCTTTAAATTTTATACTACCACTCTTTCTGTACAAAGTGGTATGGAGGCAGGGGGGGGGATAAATAATACTTGCAATCAACGCTAACTCGTCGACTCTGATTATAACGTAATAAGTGACACAATCTTTTGTTGCATACCCTTATCAGATAATGGTAACAGCGGAAAAAGGATTAAAAAAAAAGTTAAATAACTAATACGATATTTTAATAGGTCATTATGATCATTCATAGAAAAGAAATAACAAAACTTGTTTAAAATTTTCTAGCAAAAAATAAGTAATGGTTACTAATGATAATTTAGTTCCGGAAAGCACCTAGATCTTTCAAATGTTATTTGTTTGTCTTCGTCTTTTCTTAGACATAATGTCTCTTTAATTTCGATTATTTGGGACGCACATTCACCGCATGAATAGGCGAGGGCTAGTGGACTTGTTCAAGTTGCTATGCAAAGCCGTTTCTGAGTTCTGGAAAGTACCTAGTGTAATTTCAAATGTTGTTTGTTTTTCTTGGCCTTTTCTTAGACATAGTGTCCCTTTAATTTCGATTCTTCGAGATACACTTTCGCAGCATGTATAGGCGAGGGCTTATGGAGTTATTCAAGTTAATATGCAAAGCCGTTTCTGGATTGCTTGCCCCTTATAATAGAAATGACTAATAGGCTACACAAATGGTAACGCTTCATTATCTTAACTTACCTACCTATTTAGGAGGATAAGCAGAATTATTGTTGCTGCGCCTGAATCGAATGACTTTTAGGATTGATCCAGCTCAAGCCTCATAGTTAAGGCGATGAGGATAGGTATGTGGATGAATCGGATTGTCATCTTCTGGCAAAACAACCTCGATATTTTCTTTTCAAAGCATCCGACAATAGGAAAAAGCACACGGAATTTGCTTTGACCGCGATTTCCCTTCGTCTAATAAAATTTCCAAGTTGGAAAAAAAATTAATTATATTTTCATTATTTATTGCTTTACTAAGTTACGTACTAGAACAGTTTCCCAGGGAAAATGTTTGAAATTGAGAAAAGACTATATTTTCATGGCATTATTTCGCCAGATGTGGCTGCACATATTGCACCTCTTATCAACCACCCCCAAGCCTTGTCAAAGGAGAAGGACTGGGCAACGAACTTACAATTCGTTCAAGGGAACCATTTTGTTTAGCATAGTTCAAAGGTCCAATAACATTAAAGGTCCGGCATTGGACTTTACAGTCCCTACCGGCGTTGCTGATCTCCGTTTCTTGGCCCTTTAGCCAGGAAGTGCAATGGGGGGGTTTTAGGGCCAACCGTCCTGTGCTTTCACTTACCCTTCCTGTTTACCTTCCCAAGATTTGTCCAGGTACCCATTTAAAGCTGGGTCGACTCTGGTTGAGCTTACAGAGTCACGCCACTGACCCCCTTCCCAAACCAAATAATTGGGTACACTAGAGTTCGAACCCTCGTCCTCTCGGACAAAGGATCGAAAATCCAGCGCACCAATCCACTTGGCTGAAAACCAATGGTATTAGCCAAGAATTGGGGCTATTGAGAAAAAGACATTTTATATTGCAAGGTGGGAGGCACTTGTGCCGAATCCTAATTCATTATGGGGTACCACCTCCATGTTGAAGATGCGGTAATGAGGTGCGTTGGCAGGTGGCACCGTTCCCCGTCTAATGATGCATGGCAATGGATTTATGGGCTTTGTCGGGCTAACCACCCGGCAAAGCTTCTTTTGCCTGGTTAACAACAAAAAGCCTCGGACCAAACAGCCATTTCGACGACGACCTGTAGCACGTCCACCAACCATCCAAATGGACCTGTTTACGGTAGCCTACTGCAATGTACGAGGTCTCAGATCTGAGTTTGACCAGTTCCTACATTTAGTGAACTCGGTCAAGCCATCTATCATGTGCATCACTGAGACCAATCTAAACCAAGAAAAACAGAGCAGTGAGGTTGCCATGCAGGGATACACGCTCCTCAGGCGGGATCGAGAGCGTACTGACGGTGCTAAATACGGAGGAGGAGGTGTCGCTGTTTATATACAGAGCCATATACCTTATTCATGCCTGAACATACCAGATTCAGCAGGCGAAGAAGCTCTGTGGGTTAGGGTGACCCTCCCAAATAAATCCGTGATTGTCGGTACCGTGTATAACCCTCCAACTTACCAGATTACCAGCTACCTTGAAGCCTCCCTCGAATATATTCGGGGCAAGTACGCTAAGTCTGCCATTATCTCTCTATGGAGCTTCAACGTCCATCATAGCGTGTGGCTTCGCAGCAAAAATACTGATAAGGAAGGGTCGGACTTGTGTGATTTATCTCTCTCTCTTACGTGCTGGAACAACTTGTCGATTTCGACACGTATCACGGCCCAAACGGATCATCTCGTCTTGACCTCTTCCTTGCAGATCACCCTGACTCCTTTAAGGTAGACGGTCATGCTTTCACCAGTGACCACGTTGCCGTCGTTTCACGTGGAAACCTACGTATTCTGCCTCCACTAAAGCATGAGCGAACAATCTGGCTACACAAAAGTGGTGATTGGGACGGTTTGAGAAACACTCTTTTTTCTCAGCAGTGGAGAGACATCCTTCTTGAAGGCCCAGAGAAAGCTGCAGAAAAGTACCAGCAGGCCATAGTTGACTCTGTCAAAAAGCATATCCCTTCAAAGCGGATCCAGGTGTCCAGCAAGGACAAACCATGGTTCAACATCCAGTGTAAGAAGACAATCCGAGCAAAGCAAAAGGCACACAAGCGATGGCTACTTTCGAAGAGCGAAGAGGACAGAATTGCATTCATAAATGCGCACAAAGATGCAGTTCGAGTGATTCGGCAGTCCCGGTTCCAGCATAAGGAAAAATTCGCCAACAAGCTTCAACTTGCTTCGGCAAAGAGTTGGTGGAGAATTGTCAAAGAGGCTTTACCGTCGTCCAAGGGGACCGCAATTCCTTCTCTCCAGACTAACGGGATAGTGGTACAAGATCCACAGGCAAAGGCTGAAGCTCTTGGTAAGGCTTTTGCCGAATTCTTGAATCTGGACGACGACGGTAGAGAAGTGCCAAATTTCTCCGACCGAACTAACACTGTCCTGGAACGCGTAAACTTTTCTGCTCCCAAGATTATTTGCATTCTGCAGCATCTTGATGTAACCAAAGCTACGGGTCCTGACAACCAACCAAATGTTGTCCTTCAGTCCTGCAGTGCCAAACTAGCTGGACCCTTGTCATTGCTCTTCTAGCCTTGCTTTTAATCCAGGAATTCCCCACAAACAAGGAAGTTCACCCATTTTATGCGTACTTAAAGGTCAGAAGGCGATTAAACGACTATGGGATACTATCTGCGTACCAGCCTTTTTTTATGTGGTGTAAAAGTTGACGAGAACGTCTCCAATAAAACACTTCCTCAGTACCTGGAATCAAATGACCTTCTAGGCGATCGCCAATATGGATTCCGCCGGAAACGCTCAACAATTGACTGCCTAGTGGCATAGTACCAGAATTGCATTGACCTTCTGGCAATGGGATACGAGATCAGGAAATTATCCTCTGTCATGCAAAAGTTTTTGGCCGAATATGGTACTATGGCCTGCTAAAGAAACTCTATGCGTACGGTGTTCATGGATGTCAGTAAAGTATTAGAGAACATTACTCCTAATCATCCTCAACGATTTATTATTGGCGGGTTCATTTCCGATGAATACTAAATGATATCTGAGGTACACTTGAAATCTTTCTTGTGACACATGTTTTGCATTATATACATTCACGGCATGGGAGGCCACCTCACACACCCTATGTCGTGCTTTGCTGATGATTCCACGACACACTCAGCCGTCCCACGATAAGAAGACCCAACACAAGCCTCTCTTTCCTTACAAAGGGATCTTTTTAAAATTGAAAAGCGGTCTGATGCATTGATGATTAACTTCAATGCATCGAAAACAAAGGAGCTTCTTATTACCCGATCAAAGGTGCCACGTGAACACCCCAGTTTCATTTTCAAAAATGAAACTATAAAGAGAGTCAACGAGCTTCGTCTACTGGGGATTCATTTCTACACCGATCTCTCTTGGAACAACCACCTTGATCGGGTGAGAGCCTCCTGCGTAAGAAAGCTGGGAGTTACTCTTCGCTGCAAAAACCTTCTTCCTTCAAGCTCGATCATCCCACTCTACAAGTCTTGCATCAGACCCATAGCTGAATATGGATGCCCGCTATATGCTGGTGCTCCGAAAACGCTGTTGGCACCACTTCAGAAGATCCAAATAGGGCAAATAGGGCGGGCTGTGCCTCTACACAAGAATCGCTCCAGCCTCTAAATGAAAGGTTTGATGTAGCGTCGATGGCTGTTTTCTACAAGTACATGAATTTGCCTCCCTCAGACGAGCTCTCTCGAATTGTGCCCCCCTTTGTCCAGCCGACAAGGCAGACACGAAGGCACACGGCTCGGTCCAATTATCTAAAGGAGGATACGCCGAAAACCAAGTACTTGAGGAACAGCTTCATCCGGCGTTGCACTTCTATCTGGAACGATCTTCCTGTAGATATTATCCTTGCAAATCCTTTTCTTAATACCTTAAAAAAAAGCTTTAATATACATTTAACACCTTGAGATGATTGAACTACGCAAATAAATGGAGGTTTGTCAGATACTCCTAAGTATCTGACGCCATAAATATTATGCTAAAAAAAAAAAAAAAAAAAAAAAAAAAAAAATATATTGAAGGAACTTCTTCTATACTTTACCCCAACTTATATATTTCTTGTGTTTCTTTGTTTCTTTATTGTGTCATCATTGATTCAATTTATGGATTCACAGTGAAAACAAGAGTGACACATGGCAAAATGCATGGGACCTAAGGGGACTGGGGGTAAAGTATAGTGGAAGTTAAAGATTTTCTCCAAAAATTTATTTAGTTAGTTTAACCTTGACCAATTTTCAGCTCTATTATGATACCAGCTTCAGAAAATTAACCAAGTCATGTTTAGATATTTTAGAAGTAGTTTATGTAATCAAAAAATCAACATATAATTAAAAAAATATGTCACATAATAGAATAACAATCCTTGACTGTAAAAAAAAAGGAAGAAAAACAACGAAAGGTGCACAGGAAATAGAACAAATTCAAGAACAAAAAGTTAATTTAGATCATCAACACATTGAAAAATAATTTATTTATTAATTCTTGATGGGTTAGTTTTGCCATGCAGTCTTCAAAAATCGTGTACACCATTTTGTGTCTCATGGATATTCCGGCATTATTTGTAAAACGATCGGAAACTAAATTTTAAAAATAAAACAAGTTTTTCAACTGAAAGTAAGGAGCTGCATTAAAACTTAAAACAAACAGAAACCATTCCGTATATGAAAGGTGCTGTACCCTCCTCAACACCTCGCTCTTTTCGCTAAAGTTTTTCATTACTTAGAAAGCAGAGTTCTGACAAAGAGTCAAACTTTAGCGTCAACTGATACGACAGAGGGGACTCTTTGCCCTCCAATCACTCTGTGTCCTCCAATTTATAATCAAATCTGTTTATTCCCAATTTATACCAGCCATCCAGTCTCTACAGGTAGCCAAAAAAAAAAAAAAAAAAAAAAAAAAAAGCCAGGAGACTCGGAATTTTCCTAAGTAAATATTACTGGGTGAAAAATCCAATAAATCCGTGAAAAGTCCCAAACCAAAATACAATGAGCATAAATTTTATAAAATAACGTTGGATTTCTAACAAAGTCGGTAATCAAGTGTTTCAAGTGTGAAATAGAAAAAATTCAAGAACAAAAAGTTAATTTACATTATCAACACATTGAAAAATAATTTTTTATCAATTCTTGAGGGTTAGTTTTGCCATGCGGTCTTCAAAAATCGTGTCCACCATTTATGGTCTCACGGATATCCTGGCATTATTTGTAAAACGATCGGAAACTAAATATTAAAAATAAAACAAATTTTTTCAACTGGAAGTAAGGAGCTGCATTAAAACTTAAAACAAACAGAAATCATTCCATATATGAAAGGTGATGTCCCCTCCTCAACACCTCGCTCTTTACGCTAAAAGTTTTTTATTACTTGGAAAGCAGAGTTGTGACTAAGAGTCAAACTTTAGCGTCAACTGGTACGACAGAGGGGACTCTTTGCCCTCCAATCACTCTGTGTCTATAAAAGAACACTACAACTCTAAATTTACAATCAAATCTTTTTATTCCCAATTCATACCAGCCACCCAGTCTATATAAATAGCAAAAAAAAAAATAAATAAATAAATAAATAAATAAAAAAGCTGCGAGACTCAGAACTTTCCTAAGTAAATATTACTGCGTGAGAAATTCAAAAAATCCGTGAAAAGTCCCAAACCAAAATACAATGAGCATAAATTTTATAAAATGACGTTGGATTTCTAACATAATTGGTAATCAAGTGTTTCCGAGGTTGTTAGTGTCAAACCGAAAACAAGAGGGAATTACTAATAACAAAAAAACTCTAAGGAACATTCATTAAAATGAATAACTAAGCCAAATTTAAAACGAAAACATTTCGGGAAGAATGAGATACTAATTTACATTTAAATTACCCCCCCCCTTGTTTATAGTAATTTACATTAGTTTTAAATTAGGCTTCATTGCTCATTTTCATTTATGTTCGCTCTAAGTTTCTCTTCTTTATTCATAGACAATTCTGCTTATTTTAGGTTGGATCCTTCATGCAATTTAATATCTAATCGCTTTAAGTTTTGAGTTCGCTCTTTAATTTTTATACGAAACTAGATTTTCAAATTCAATTTAGTTGAAGGACAGAGTAGGCACAATTTATATTCGTGACGCGATATCAGGTGAGCCATGATTCCAAATATATAATATTCATTAAGTTTGAAGGTACCCATCAAACGCTACGAGCCTGATAAAATTTGCCAGATTTTCAAAAAAGGGGGTAAACCACCCCTAGAAGTGAAAAAAAAGAATCTTAATGAAAATCACACCATCAGATTCAGCGTATCAGAGAACCCTATTGTACAGGTTCCAAGCTCCTATCTAAAAAATGGGGACTTTGTATTTTTTTTTTTTTTACCAGAAGAAAGATCATGGATGTGCGTTTATTTGGGTTTTTTTGTGAGTCTTTTCCCAGGGGTGATCATATCGAACCAATGGTCCTAGAATATCGCAAGGGGGATCATTCGAACGGAAATTAAAAGTTTTAGTTCAATTTTTAAGTGACCAAAAAACTGGATGGCAACTAGCCCCCTCCCACACCCTTTTTCCCAAAAGACGTCTGATCAAAACTCTGAGATAACCATTTTTTCAGTATAGTTGGAAGGTAGAACAACTATGTCTTTGGAGATGGCACGATTACCTAGAACCACTCGGAGAAGGGTCGCAAGTTGTTTACATTTGCGTTGTTTAACTTGCCTATTGTTTACATTTAGTATTTGTTATAAGGAAATATAGGCCCACTGACATTTTCAGGGGAGAGGAGATTTTTTGGGGATGGATTTTCTACGAAGAGAATTTACCGTTGGGGTGGAAGTTTCCGGGGTGAACTTTCCAGGGGAAATTTCGGGGTGAACTTTCCAGGGGATTTTGAAAGAATTCGTATACGAAATCCGTTTTATTTGTCTAATTTCTCGTTGACGACCCCATTTTACATGCGGAGATGCTATGGGGGAATTGTCCGGGGGAAACTTTCAGCGGAATTGAAATTCTCTGGGGGATTTTTACGTGGGGAGGATTTCCCACGGGAGAAATCCTCCATGGGGAAACTTTCTGCGAAATAAACTTTCCAATAGGGGGGGGGGATCTCCGGGAAATATTTTCAACATAGAGGGGGGATTCCCCCATGACCTTAAAAAAGATCTGAAATTAAATAAAAACAAATCTTCTTCAAATTAAAGTATGTTAAGGAGTATTTTGCAGACAGAATTGTAAGCAAGAAATTTTCTGGGGGGACTTCGCAGCGAGGATGGAATTGTCAGGGGGGTAATTTCCCGGCGAAAGAATTCTACTAGGGAGGAACTTTCTATGGAGGAATTTTTCATGGCAGGAGGAGGCTACTCCCTCCTCAATATCCCAGTCTTTGCGCAAAGCTCGATCTTTTGTCTGAATTCATTAAGGACGATTCATCTAACAGTTCGTGGTAACGAACTGTAAGTAAGGAGCGACCCGGCTCAATGGTAACCGAAAATATAAAAAACGGAATTTTGATACCAATAGATACATCAAAAGAATCAGATTTTAATTCTGATTTCAAAAATATAAGTTTCATCAAGTTTAATCTTACCCATCAAAAGTTACGCACCTGAGAAAATTTGGCTGATTCGAAAAAATCGAAGCCGATATCGAAAAAAGGGAGAAAGACCCCCTTGAAAGTTATAGAACCTTAATGAAAATCACACCATCATATTCAGCGTATCAGAGAACCATACTGTAAAGGTTTCAAGCTCCTATCTATAAAAATGTGGAATTTTCCCTTTTTTGCCAGAAGAAAGATCATGGATGCGTTTTTATTTGTTTTTTTTTCCAGGGGTAATAGTATCGACCCAGTGGTCCTAGAATATCGTAAGAGGGCTCATTAGAACGTAAATTAAAAGTTCTTGTGCCCTTTTTAAGTGACCAAAAAAAAACGGAGGGCAACTAGGCCCCCTCCCACGCTCATTTTTTTCTCAAAGTCACCCAATTAAAATTTTGAGATAGCCATTTTGTTCAGCATAGTCGAAAATCAAATAAATATGTCTTTAAGGATGACCTAATTCCCCACAGCTCCCAGGGGAAGGGCTGCAAGTTATGAACTTCGCCCATTGTTTACATATTGTATTGGTTACTGGGAAGTATACAGACACTTTCAGAAAGGATTTTTTTCTGGTGGGGGGGGCTGGAGGAGTGGGTTACTTTCCGAGGAGAATGTTTCTTTGGGGTAAGGGAAATTTCTATGAATGGGGCGCCGGATTTCCAAGCATTATTTAAAAAACGATCAGAACTTAAATTTTAAAAAAAACAAGTTTTTTCAACTGAAAGTAAGAAGCAACATTAGAACTTAAAACAAACAGAAATTATTACGTATATGAGGGGGTTCTCCCCAAGTCAATACCTCGCTCTTTACGCGACAGTTCTTTTTTAGTGCTTTCAAAAGAGCTATCTATTCTAATTAAACGGCCTTTGTGATTCAGGGGTTTGTGAATGAAAATTTTTTTTAACTTTTAACGTAAAGAGCGTGGTATTGACTAAGGGGAGAACCCCCTCATATACGTAATAACATGTACGTAATAAAAAAAACAAGCGATACAGCTCAATAGTAATCGAAACTTTTAAAAACGGAATTTTGATGTCAATAAATGTATCAAAAGAATGGGTTTATAATGCTGATTCTAAATATATAAATTTTATTAAGTTTAGTATTATCATCAAAGGCTATGAGCCTGAGAAAATTTACCTCATTTTTCAAAGAGGGGGAAAACATCCCCTACAAGTGAAAGAATTTTAATGAAAATCACACCGTCAGATTCCGCGTATCAAAAAACCCTATTACATAGGTTTCAAGCTCATGTCTACAAAAATCTGCAGCTTTGTTTTTTTGGCCAGAAGAAAAATATACGAGTATAAAATTTCGTTACGTATGTTAATTTGTAAATTACGTCAGAACCAAATATAAAGACAGCCATTTAGCAAAAGAAAAGTAAAATTTTTATGCAAATTTTGTTTACTTATGCAATAACGGTGAGCCAAAATAAAAGCTGCATTAACTAAAAAACGATTAGAAATTAAATAAAAAACAACAAGTTTTTTAAACTGAAAGTAAGGAGCGACATTAAAACTTAAAACAGAAATTATTCCGTATGTGAAAGGGGCTGTCCCCTCCTCAACGCCTCGCTGTTTACGCTAAAGTTTGACTTTGTCTCATAACTTTATTTTTTCAAACAATAAAAAACTTTAGTGTAAAGAGCGAGGCGTTGAGGAGGGGACAGTCCCTTTCATATACGGAATAATTTCTGTTCGTTTTAAGTTTTAATGTCGCTCCTTACTTTTAGTTAAAAAAACTTGTTGTTTTTTATTTAATTTCTAATCGTTTTTTAGTTAATGCAGCTTTTATTTTGGCTCACCGTCAGTTTTTTTTAATTTAATTAAACACAAGGGCCGTGTAATTGGAATCAGAACCTTTTTTGAAAGTTCTTATAAAACTTTAGCATTAAGAGAGGGTAATGAGGAGGGGGTAGCCCACCTCATATGCGGAATGATTTCTGTTCTTTTGAAGTTTTAATGTTTCTCCTTACATTTAGTGAATAAAACCGTTTCTTCTTATTTAATGGTTTAAAAAACTGAAATGTTCTTAGAAGAGGGCTGTCTGAGCAAACCAGGAATTATTCAGGTCATGTCGCGTATTGTTCCAGTTTGTGCTTACGAAACTGTCTATCTGCTATTAAAAGATCAAAGGACAGTACATAAACATAACTAATTCCAAATTATCATTTTATGCTCTAAGTATGATTTTTAAATGTTACTTCCTATCTATCTCCTCTCCTTAAGCGAGTTTAGAAACCACCCTAGCGAAGCATGACAATAAGAGATAAGATCAATATCTGATGTTTTATTTATTTATTTATTATTATATATTTTTTTTTATTTATTTTATTTATTTATATCGTGTTTCTGCTGTTCACATGAGAGAATGACTTCTCATTTGAAGGTTAGTTTTTTAACGTTTGTCTTTTGTTAGCATTTCCTGGACTTTTTTATACTGATGATAGCTGAGCGGAGTTCACGACCGAAATATTTGCACCTTTCCTTGTCTTCACTAGCAGTGAATTTTCCTCGTTTCGTTATCCGACATTTCGCTTATCCTCTTTTCTTCTTGCAGAAGATTTCCATGACGAAAATCCCTTGCGACAAAATATGGTCAAGATGAACATCCGAGTAACACAAGAAGTTCCAAGATTTATATTTGAAAAGTCTCAGCCAACAGAAACAATTTACAAAAATATTCAAATCCTTACCGAAGGAAAATTATTTGTCACAGCATCACTAGACAAGAGGACATACAAGCCAAAAGAAAAGATTGTTTTATCACTAGACATCGATAACACCTCAGAGAAGTCTATCAAAAAAATAAAAGTAAGTCCCGCTTAACCAGCAGTGTTCCAGATTGAAACGTTTAGCAGATTTCATAATATTGACGGACATAATCACTAGTTCTCCTTAAATTTAATTTCAGAGCCAACCAAGTAAGGAACTTCTGCCCTAAAATGGGCAAACACTTTAATTTATATAATTGGTAAGGTGTCTATAAATCTAGGGAAAACCATATCAAAGGTGAAAAACATACTAAACAGTCCGGCTACCTCAGTAGGTAGGCTGTTAGACTCTCGATTTCTGGGCCTTAGGTTACGCTTTTTCTCCGTTGGCTATTACTTTTTTGGAAAAAAAAAATCCACTTCTACAGCCGAAAATCGATAGTTAGACTATCATTCATTAACAGATGGATAAAGGATTCGATTAAAGGGGGTAGGAATGATTTCGGTTTATAAATGAGAATTTTTTAAGTTATTGTTTTGGTAAATCTATCCTGTTTTGTTTTACGAATGGAGATTAAGTTAAAACTTTCTTTGGTGGCTTAGTTTGAGTTAAGGAGGGGGCAAGGCGACATCAAATTTTGTGTTCGCAGAAGTCCAAGAAATTCTCCTCCAATCCTCACGAAAGAACATGTGCTGTGTTTTTCTTTTTTACTGCCTGCCATCAGACAGGGTTCACTCCTGTTATCATCCGTGAATTTGAGCATAAAACTGTCCTCTTTTTCAAGCATAAGGTCCCTAAGAAAACCCTATAATCTTCTTAAGAATTAGTTCAGACGTTTGGGAATTCCCATTCTCACTATGGGAATTTCGATAGGGAGTTTCGTAATTCCCATTCGGAGCATGGTTTGGATTTTTTTTCTAGCTTTTCCGTACGGACTCGTACGGAGGGCTGAAGTGATTGGGAATTTTTGGCGATATTTTTGAAATTTGAAAAACTTGTCGATTGTCAGGCATCATAAAACACCCAATTTGATTGCCCTTGTACAGAACTATCAACTTTTGTATGATGCTTCAAGTTCAGATTACACGAAAAGTCAACTTAGCTAAAAAAGCAACTTCCAAGTCTGTATGTTCAGTCATGACTTTTGATGTTTGAATATTTTGCCAATATTTGCAGTTCGGATACGTGTGAACAATCTCCCTAAAGGAAATCCCATGCGTTTCCCCCAAACGTCTGAACTAAGTCTAAGGCCCTGATTACGCGTATCTATAATCATAATCCCTATGCACAGAGTTTCGACCATCATCACAGACTGAAAGATAAAACTTTATTGATTAACGACCGTCGCAAGCTAATGAAGCCGAACTCATGTTCCAGATCTGACAACACAGATAATAAAACATAAAACATAATAAAGAATAAAGCTAAAGCTAAGAATAAAGCTAAGAATAAAGCGAGTAGAACGGATGAAAAAATAAAAAAATTGAGTTAAAAACAAATGATTAGAAACGAAAAACCTTAGACAAGAAATATAAAGCCAAAAGATGAAACATCATAGCCTACTAGAATTTAAGGTCCGTCGAAAATGAGTAAAAGAAACAACAAGCAGCAATAAAAGACAAGTGACCATATAAGAAAAATAGAGACAGGAACAATATTGATTTCAGGAAAGATGTGGATTTTCCTACTTTTGTTATTTGTCAAAATATTCCGTAAAAAAAAAAAAAAAAAAAAAAAAAGAAACTCATTCGGTCGATCAGAGACAATGTTTTGCCTACAATAAAGAGTCATGTGCCGTCCGTGTTGTTTTAGTTATTCTTTTCCCCCGTCAACACCGTATGGAAAAAGTTATCGTAAAAGCTTGGAAGAGGGTCTCATTCGATTGGAACTAAACTTCTAGTACTTCTTTTAAAGACCGAACGTGATAGGACGGCAATCACAGCATATAGAAGGGGGTGGGGGCAAATAAAATATCAACAGAGCAAAAACTTATTCTAAGTGAATTACAAGGGAGCTTACAAATTTCCAAGGCTTTAGAAGTCCTTAAGAGAGAGATGAGTTCAATGCATTATATTCTTTGACCAATCTAAAATTCAGGTTTTTTGAGAAGCGCATTCTACAAAGTTTTGCTTTAATCGGAGTTTCTTGGAAGAAATAACAACGTAGGCCTAAGTAGAAAGATAAACAATCCATTGGAATATAAAAAAACTATATCGATTATAGCCTTTCACAAGATAAGTTTACTTATTAAAGTTTTGTTGATAATAAACATAATCGTTAGTATCAATACCCCAGATTTTCATATTAGTTACTTTATTAGAGTTGGGACAATTAAGTCAATACACTCCCTAATGCAGGGCTCCCACAGCATCCTCAAGGTTAATACAGTTTTTGATTTAATTGAGCACCGTAAAGCTGGCCCCACTCACACAAGAATTTCACCTTTTTGACTTTACAACAATTTTTCATAGCAAATAACTGAATTAATCAGACGTGTAGCTGAGAAGACCACCTTCTTAAGTATTTGTTTTCTCTTAATAAGTAAGACTCAGATGTTTTTTTTTTGCCTAACCCTTATTATTTTACCCAGCAAAATATTTAAACAAGTATACGCTATAATATGCGTAGACACTTATTTGTGTGTGGTTTATTTGAAATTTTCCACAAGTCTTCTGCTATTGGCTGAACTTTGTGGACTTCCTTGAAAAAGTTAAATAAAGCTACTTTTTTCCTACAGCAATAAAATCAACAAAGCTATGCAACGAAAAGGGTTTATTAACTTTGTGGACAGCTTAATTAACTTTATTGACGCCGTAGGAGCCCCGTATAAGAACAAGATTTGTCAATGGCTTCCAGTCTAATCATACAAAATTAGAAAATTGCGACCGAAAAATGCATTTTGGGAATCCAGCCCTCCAGCACTGTTTATAACTGAGCGCATTCTACAGTTTAATCTACGCACAAAGTCTGACCCGACCTAACAGAGATATATTGGTACTTGTTAATAATCTGTTAAACACGCGATAAGTGAAATTTCGTTAATGCTAATGAAATAAAACAAAATAGAATGAGAATATAATAGTTCAAAAACAAATTTGGGTATATATTTGCACATTAGGGGGGGGGGGGGTAAACATAGCATATATTAAATACGTAACCTAACCTAACCTAGGTACCTTTTTTTGCCCCTTTAGCCCCAGAAAACCAAAGTTTAAATCTTTGTCACGGAGTGAGCATTACCTCAATATGCAGCGAAAACATGTTTTACATTAAGCATCTTTGAGATTTCGATGCGGTCTTCCCCGCGTGTTTACTGGGTTCTTAACAAGTACGGATATATTTAACAAAAGCAAGTACAAACAAATGAAAGCAAAGAGCAGTGTTAAAACTTGAAAGGAACAGAAAAGAATTGTATGTGTATATCTAGAAACCTAATATATACCAAACCAATTTTTGGACTACATCTATAAACACGGAATAAGAAATTATAGGACAATCTTAAATCTTTATATTTCGGTTGAAGGCATAGGCGAGGACCCCAAACCTACCGCAGGTGCTTTTTCGATCCTTAAGACTTGATCTAGCAAACTAAACTTCATAGAGGTGCGTAGATATCGTTTATAATTCAGCTGCAGAATTCTTTACGTTTCGTAAACAGTAATGGCATGAGTGGCATCTATCTTTATAGATAAATGTTAATATTTTAAATACCAGTAAAACCTACTGATTTCACTGGCATCAGAAGTCAATAAAGCAGGAGGAATTACCACATATGGCCCATATAACTGAAATTAGATTTTTGCAGGGATTGGGTTTAGATTTTGCACTGTCATATTGCAAACATTAGAGGAAGATACCTTTTATGTCCAGGCTAAATGAAGACATCTATTTTTATTTAGTTTCTTTTTTTTCAATACTTTAGGAGCAGTGGAATGGTGGGAGCTGGCTAGGAATGGCTTTAGTTAGGGGATTAATTTTGGGAAGATAAAATTTACAGATCAGATTATTTCACAAAGCTGATCAAGTTTAATTCTGAGTGTAAAAGTTGATTTATCTTTAACACGTAAACCATGTCATATAATAGCTAAAAACAGGGAATACTTTAGATGGCTACACTTCAGACCTCGATTTCAAAAGAAAAACAAATATTTATAAAGAAAATCAAATAAGAATAAAACTGAAAAATATTACAATCAGAAACAAAATAAGAAAATGAATCGCTAGGATTTAACTATTTATTCGTCACTGAAAAGTTTGTGCCCTGAAATTGGTGTCTGAAGCATAGCCATCTAACGTATTCCATGTGTCTTAGCTATTACACGACACGGTTTACGTGTCAGAAATAAATCTACTTTTGCGCTCAGAATTAAGGTAGAATAGGCAGTCATGCAGAGGCTACTGTCAATATTAAATACAAAATTATTTCAAAATAATTTAGCACAAATTGTAGAAGAGTATGTTTAGCAAGGAATAGATTACGAATATGCTAGTCACGGCGGACACTTTTGAGAGTTAACTATTTATTTTGCTCTAATAGACTACAAGATACCTATAAAAAAGCCCTAGATGCGTTAATTTATAATAGATTACAGAAAGAGTGCGTTTTGGTTAGCTCCTTGCACTTTTTTCCTCGCATCATTTAGCAAAGATTTGCGAAGCCAGTTATCTAGGAATGATTTCTCCTTATCCTCGTCGATTGTTATATTGATTGACTGGTGGCTGTTTCCCTACTTGCGACACTTTTATGGCAAAACAAAAAGACTGTTTTAACATCACCTCCCTTCTTTACTCAGATATTGTTGGCAGTTAATTTATTTTCTATCTCGAATGACTTATAAAATTGTTATAACAAAACATCCAAATCGCTGACCATTCAAAAGATCTTACTCAAAATCAAAAGATTTATGAGGTAGTCATCACAGAAGCATGCTTTCCCCTCCATTTCAAATACCAAAATTACATATAGAATACGACAATTGTATAATGCTCAGAAAATTACGACACCTTTATAGCAAAATAAAAAGACTGTTTTAACACCCCTTCCTTCTCCCCACCAAGAAAAACTGTTACAGATCTGGAGCTAAAATATAAGCTATTTCAGGCTTATAAGATATAACATGAAGACGTTTCATGATCATTTGCAATATGAAATTTTTAAAGTCACTTCTCTATTAGCCCTTTTCAGGCAAAGTTAGAACGTTGACGTCAGAATGGATAACCAATCCAATTATACTCAAAAAGAGTGACTCGTGCCCCACCTCATCAAGGGGTTGTATTGGTTGGTTATCGGTTCTGGCGATACTTGGCCAACTAGAGCTAGAAATGGAAATAAAGGCACAGTTTAAATATAACTATTTCAGGCTTGCTTGATACAAAAAGTAGATGTCTCTGCTTTTAGTAATGGAAAAATCAAGAATAATCTGGCCACAGTGGATATGTCTGACAGTCGATTGAACATTAAAAATGATCATTATGTACTGGAATTGGAAATTATCAGTAATGAAAATAAAAAATGGATTGCACTTGAGCAAGTCTATGAAGAAGGGGGCGATCAACTTGCCGGATCTACTTTCCAAGAGGAAGGAGAGGAAAGAAATTACTGGACAATTTATGTGGAATACTATGTCAAGGTTAGTAAACTGAATATAGCAACCGGCACCAATAATTTTAAATAACACAAACTCTGCGGTAATCTCTTCCAATTGTTTTCTGGAATTTTTTTCCAAAAATCTCTAAACGCATAAATCTTAAAACATAACTTTGCATTTATTAGCATAGAACTTGCAAAACTCTAAAAATGACAATATTAGCCTAGCTTTAAATTTTTTAGAGAACGTTATTTTTTCACTTATTGAATCATAATATCGCTTACCCGGACAAATGGTACCAGTTCAATTCATTTTGAACCCCCCCCCCTCCTAAAATTTTGTCCATAAATTTGAAATAAAAGTAACATAAATACATATAAACAAACATTTGTTGCGTTTTATAAAGTTTGTTTTTGTTGCCCCCCCACCAAACAAAATCACGGACACGGCATTGAGTAACACTCTTTACACTTGTTTTTCCATTTTTAATTTTAAAAATAATTTATCATTCTTTGATTGCTCCTTATTTAAATTATTGCACAATTATTTATTTAAATACTTTTTGGACGCATATAAAACCCCTACAGATCCTTCAAAATAAAGCAGTGAGAATACTTGGAAATTTTTTACATCGTCCATCAAAACTTAGAGATGCATCGGAAACTGAAACATTATTTCTTTTCTTGAATTTATTAGATCTGAAACATATAAGAGAACTTAATATATCAATATGGCATTTTAAAATACAAGATCCTAGTAGTTATTTTTATGAAAAATCTCTGTTGATTCTGCCCCCTCCTTCGGCTCTTAGGTGTTCTGGAACATATCGAATTCCCTTTGTTAATTGTGAAAGATCTAGATTTTCAATTAGATACCAAATACCATTTATTTCAAATAAATATAGGCTGAAAGATAGAATTCAAATTGAGTCATTTCGGCAAATATCAGTTCTAAGGAAGAAAATATTAAAATTATGTATTGACCTGTGATGGTGGAATAGAAATTTTTTTTATTATTATTATTATTTTTTTTGTTTATATTTGTTACCCGTGTTGGGATAGCCTTCCATGCCCCACTTGTCCAGCGTTTGTTTTCTTTATGTTTGTTATGTTTTTTGTTTTTTTCTTTAACCAGGTTTTTTTTTTTCTCTCTTTTGTTATGATGAGGAAAAGTTTTTTTGTTTTGTTGTTTTTTTTTTTGTTTTGTGTTGTTTTTTTTATTATTAATACCCAATTTTGCGAGCTTTGCTCTCTGTTGGGGGTATATGTTTTTTTGTTATGTTGATTTATTCAAATAAAATCTTCTTCTTCTTCTTCTTCTTGTTATTATTATTACACTTATTATTTACGATACTTATCGTTATTTATGGTATTTTTTTCAACATGTATATATGTTTTTTTATTTTACCATAAAAAAATTCTGACCTCAGATACAGCATGATCAGTATCAATGCAAATATTAATGCAATTATTGGTCAGATATATTCGTTTCCTATTTTGACTACATTTTTGGGACCGGAGGATTTTCACACTCTGCTCCCTCATTTTTCATTTTGAGTTTGTGCAGCATTTCTAACGCGCAGTATATAGTAATTTGACAGTGACATCAATTTAGTAATTGACGAGTTTAGAGATTGACGAACGGTTATTAACTATGAGGCTCGAAGTAAGTTCGCTTGGCATACTTGCAGATCGACTTTAAACACTTCTAGTTCGAAATTAAGACCCCAGGATCAAAAGTCCCAATTTTCAAGTCCCGAAATCCAGGAAGTCAACCTTCTGAGTCCTAAGTGTAGGCTACACCAATAAGGACCCAGAGTCCGAAAGACCTCGTCCATATAACCAAGCATAAAATCAAAAGCGGTAGTTCTATTTTTCAAAAGAACGTAATTTTTCCTTTAAAACAAATTATAGTTTGATCTGATAAAATCCAATTTATGCACGAAAAACTTATTGGCAGAAAACTTTTATGACATTATGTCTAAATTGCCTAATACAGTTTGTATGGAAAGATCACCACATTATTCATATAGTATTGTTACTCTTCAACCGAGGAAAGCAAAGACAATCACTAGATTATAAGATTAAGAGCATAAAAAACCTCGTTTAGTCAAAATCAATCGGAAACTGTATAAAAATGTCTTTGACTAGAGGGAAATGACAAGGATTGCAAGTTTTTTAAGTTAGTGTCGCAATTTGGTTTTTCTAAATGACAATGGGAACCTGCAAAGGGTCTCATTCGACCGGAAATCGATATTTCAATAGCCTTTTCTAACAGCAAAAGTGATTGGGGCAACCAGGTCCCCTCCCTTGCCCTTTTTACGCCGGACAATCCTGTAGCCCCTGATGGCATCGGATCAAAATTTTCATAAGGCATTTCACTTAGAATGGTCGAAAGATCCAAAAATTTGTCTATAGGAAGGACACGATCTATGCAGCCCAAAGGGTAAGGGCCTAAATTATGGAGTTGGCTCATTCTTCACAGACGTAGATGGTTGTATTTATCGGTAGTTTTGGTCTTGTTAATTGTAGTTGTGTCTTTATATTTTATATTTATTGAATGTACTCCTCATAGTGTATCCTGAGGGAAAATAAAAGTATTACCATTATTATTATAGATTTTACAAATATAGTTATAGACATTTGAAGAAAACTTCTAGAACATGCTCGAAACTTTTGGAGCAAGAACGTTTAGAAAAAAGAGAAAAGGAACTGATTTCCTAAGGTGTAAGCCATTTCCGGGGTCCATCCAACGAATAAATAGATAGACCCGCTTGAATTGTGATGCCCCACTCTCATTTATGATAATTTCAGTTCGATCAAGTTTGACTTAGGATTCGCTCTTTATTTTTTTTTTTGAGATGTTTTTTATAGAAAAACTTTTTTAACTAATCTACAGAAAATTTTCACTAAAATCGGTGTCTATGGAAAGTCCACTTAGTGGTGACACTAAATCGACTGGTGGCCGGCGTTTACCCCCCCCCCCCCCGTGGAAAATAATGCTTTCCAAATTTGAGAATTTTATTTGTGTTTTTTTTTTTTTCCGTAGGGGGGGGGGGAATTTTGGTATTTGTGTATTATGCGCCACTCTCTCAAGTTTAGGCTGTGTAAAACTCGAGAACAAACCGGTTTATTAGTTAGTTTTGTTTAGCTTAAGGGAAATATATAATTTATATATTTGCATATAAGGGGAGGGGGGGGTAAAGTAGTTGGACAGTTTGAAGTCAGAAAATAATTCCTTCTAGGTATGACCAATAAAATATCACAGAAGAATAGCAAGGTATCTGGAAATTTTGTTAACTAACTAAAAACAAACAAACAAAAAAAAAAAAAAAAAAAAAAAAAAAAAAAAATCCCAGTTTAAAGTAAATGTAATGTTTCATTTAAGTGTTTTTCCAAGTGTTGTGATTTTAATGACCGTTTTTCAAAGTATTAAGTACTATTATTAGGTTAATGTAGTGTTTCATTTAAGTGTTTTATGATGATCACTAAATCAAAGTTTATGTTATTTGTGCCTTTCATTTATGTTATTTTACTATGATCATGGCCTTGCCTTTAAAATACACTTCTCTATCTATCAATCTAATATGCAGAATAATTGCACCAAAACATATTTTGCATTCAGACCCGTTATACTTTACCCCCCCCCCCCAAATATGCAAATCTATAGCCCAAATTTATTTATAAAGTAACGAAGAAAATAACTAAAAAACTGGTGTGTTCTCGAATTTTACACAGCGTAAACTTGAGTGAGTGGTGCATTATACACAAGTACCAAAATTCCTTCCCACTACGGAAAAAAACTCAAATAAAATTCTCAAATTTGGAGAGCCTTATTTTCCACGGGGAGGGGGGGTTATTTTCCGAGGGGAGGGGATATTTTCTGCGGGGGGGGGGGGGTATTTTCTGGGGGTAGAACCATATCGACCCCATAAAAGGTCAATACAGGGAGGAAACAAAATCAAAAGGGAGGAAAACAATCGGTGACAAATCATAAGAAACGACAACCCTGCTCACCTACAGAAGGTCCTATTTATAAACAGCGTTATCATATATTGTTTATCGTGTTTTTTTGTTTCAGGTTACAATTGGGATGTCATGGGTAACTCCAAGAGAACTGTCAATGAAACTTCCTTTCACCCTCTTGAGAGAGGACAAAAAGGAAAACAATTTCCAACTATCTACAGGAAACGTTCCTGAGCTATGTGAACCTGTTAACTGAATAAAAAAATTTCTGTATCGTTTTTGAAGACTCAAATATATTTGCCAATAAACACTTATCTTACAGGATAACGGGGCAGATCTTGACAGCCTGGGTACTTAAAAATCTATTATGAAGTTGAAAGAAAGGAAAACAATAAAACTACAGGATATTTGCTGCATAAATTTGCCATTGGTGGAACTCCAGTCAACGGTCTCCTGCTTACTAGGCAGGTGACTTCGCAGTTACGCTACAATGGTAGGTTCTCCCAGACATGTCATTTCAATTAAAATCAAACCATACTAATTGAATTTTCATAACAAACTTTCTTTTAATATAATCCTGCCACTCACAAAAGGATGAAATAGATTCCAGATATCAATTTTTAGGAGACAAAGGGAGAACCCAATAAAAATATAGTAGGACCCAGCAATGCACCACTGACCAGCATAACTAAATTCAGAATATACGAGATATACAACAAGGTCTCCAACCTTAAAAAAATAACGGATATTAAGCTTTTTAATTACAGTTGCTTAAATTTAATGATGATGAGCGGCAAAGTTCAATTAGCGATACGGTAATTACGAGGAGTTTGTATGAGGCTTTGAGTTTGGCTGGGATGAAGCTTTTTGAAGAATGCACCATTTTAGGTCAATCACGAAGTTGCTTGCCGTGAAAATATATGGTCATTGAAGTTAGGGGGAAGGCTCATTTGGCAGAAAATTGAGCACTTTTCTGCCATTTTTGGAGAAAAACTGATATTGAGCAAGCTACCAACTTTCGGACATACGAATGCAATTAGGACTAATCATTACTGTATATATTCCACTTCCCAAACAGAAGATAACCTCAGATTGTCGTCCAAATTATTCATGGTGCCAAACTGGACTGAACAGCTTATTCCTAAACTCAATTACAAGTAAGAAAGCTCTTCTTTTAATGCTCTGTGTTCCCCATGCACGCCTTCAGCCCAAATGGAATCAAATCGAGATAACTCATCTCGTTAAAACGATTGAAAGGTCCAAACTATGGGCCTTTGGAGTGACTCGATCAGTGCACCCTCAAGGACATAGGCCCCTGACCCTGTAAGAAGACCATTTAAAGAAACTTCCTAGATACTAAATTTTAATAAAAATGTAATATAAAGGTACCTTATCAAAGTCTGGGTACCTGGCTGACTGACCGTATTTCAAACAATAGGCTATACGAAAAATGTGGTTCAATACCGCTCTCTAGGTCTATAATGAAAGAAAGGTTGAGGTGGTTAGGGCACGTTGTGCGGATGAAGGATGACAGATAGCCGAAGATTGTTCTTTTCGGCCAACCATCTAGGGTTAAACGGAAAGCAGGTCGTCCCTGTCTGGGGTGGGAGGACGTCATAAAGAAAGATTTAAAGGAAATAGGAACTTCGTGGGCGGGTGTAAAAAGGGAGGCTTTGAATAGATTGGGGTGAAGGAGGAGCGTGCGTAGCTGTGTTGGCCTCAGTCGGCTTGGTGCTGCGGTGAGTTGTTAGTAGTAGTAGTAGTTATCAAAATCTGGATTATGCATAGATTTTGGTCTACGTCAGTGCTCAACCCTAAGGCAAGGGACTCCTCTCCCTAACAACTCCAATTCACAAGCATAGACATGTTGCATTATTTTTTGACTCGCTACTTGCTTTTGACTCATGGTCAAGATAATTTTTAAATCATAAATCAACATACGATAAACATTTTTTTTTTCAAACCTGGCTTTTGATTATGTGCCTAAATTGCAGGATTCTTTGGTCTGTAGCAGTTTTTGTCTTGATATTTGAAACGCCTAATGCTGGGTCCTGTCCCCTTACCCTCCTTCTGCGCACAGTTTCATAATTATAGACATACACATACTGCGCCTCTTTCGACTCACATTCGTTTAGGAATCATCTTGAAAGTGATCTTCAATGATCAAATGACCATCCTAAAGCAAAAAAACAGCAGTAATTTCTTTTACATAGTGAGTTTGATTTCAACCAAAGTTGGCATTTAAGTGTACCTGAAGACCTCAACTAGAAATATAAGGCTAAAATTTGAATAAGAACATTCTAAAACAAAACACATCATGTCGTTGAAATATTGAGCTAGTTAACGACAATGACCACTGCAAATTGTAGGAAAGGATTGTTTGGTCGGCATAATTTTAGCCTGTCGAACTTATTACCCAAAGCACGGCCCTGGAGATCGCTCCCCCCTTAATTTAAAAATACAGACATATTGCACCTCTTTCAGCTCCTAATTCTTCAGGGATCTAAGGTAGTTTAAGGAATAGTCTCAAATGATCAAAGTACTGTCTTAAACCGAAACAGGGTAAGAACACATTTTGTACATTGTTTTTCATTTCAACCGAAGCTGATATTTAAGGATAACGTTTGAATTCATTAGTCGGAAATAAGAATTTGGCACTATAACACTGAAGTCCTAAAACAAAATAAATAAATAAATTAAAAAAACACACGTAAAGTAAACCTATCTTCTTAACGAAAAATAAAAAAAAACAAGTTTTTTTAAACTGAAAGTAAGGAGCGACATAAAAACTTAAAACGAACAGAAATTATTCCGTATATGAAAGGGGCTGTCCCCTCCTCAACGCCTCGCTCTTTACGCTTAAGTTTTTATTGTTTTAAAAAATAAAGTTGTGAGACAGAGTCAAACTTTAGCGTAAAGAGCGAGGCGTTGAGGAGGGGACAGCCCCTTTCATATAGGGAATAATTTCTGTTCGGTTTAAATTTTAATGTCGCTCCTTACTTTCAGTTTAAAAAAACTTGTTTTGTTTTTATTTAATTTCTGATCGTTTTTTTAGTTAATGCAGCTTTTATTTGCATAAAATTTTTACTCTTCTTTTGCTAAATGGATCTCTTTACAAATTAACTTACGTAACTAACTTCTATATTCGTATATTTTTCTTCTGGAAAAAAATACAAAGTTGCAGATTTTTGCAGATATGAGCTTGAAACCTATGTTATAGGGTTTTCTGATACGCTGAATCTGACAGTGATTTTCATTAAAATTCTTTCACTTGTAGGGGCCCCTTTTTAAAAAATCGAGTAAATTTTCTCAGGCTCATAGCCTTTGATGAGTAATACTAAACTTAACATAATTTGTATATTTAGAATCAGCATTATAAGCCCATTCTTTTGATACATTTATTGACATCAAAATTCCGTTTTTAAAAGTTTCAATTACTATTGAGCCGTATCGCTTGTTTTTTATTGTTTTTTTTTATTACGTATATGTTATTACGTATATGAGGGGTTCTCCCCTTAGTCAATACCACGCTCTTTACGTTAAAAGTTAAAAAAAAATTTATTAACAAACCCCTGAATCACAAAGGCCGTTTAATTAGAATTGATAGCTCTTTTGAAAGCACTAAAAAAAACTGTAGCGTAAAGAGCGAGGTATTGACTTTGGGGAGAACCCCCTCACATACGTTATAATTTCTGTTCGTTTTAAGTTCTAATATTCCTTCTTACATTTCAGTTGAAAAAACATGTTTTTTTATTTAATTTCTGATCGTTTTTTAAATAATGCTTGGAAATCCGGCGCCCCCTTCATAGAAATGTCCCTTACCCCAAAGAAACATCCTCCACGGAAATATTCTCCAGAGTAACCCTCTCCTCTTGCCCCCCCTCCAGAAAAAATCCTTCCTGAAAATGGTTGTATACTTCCCAATAACCAATAAATAATGCTGGCAAGTCCGGCGCCCCCTTCCTGGCAATTTCCCTTCCCCCATGAAAACTTCCTTCATGAACAGATCCTCCAACATAACCACCGACCCACCCTTCCCTCACTACCAGAAAAAAACCTCCTGAAAACTTCTGTATACTTCCAAATAACCAATACTATATGTTAACATTGGGTAAAGTTCATAACTTTTAGCCCTCCCTCTGGGAACTTCGGGGGATTAAGTCATCCTAAAAGACATATTTATCATATTTTCGACCATGCTGAACAAAATGGCTATCTCAAAATTTTGATCGAGTGACTTTGGGAAAAAATAAGCGTGGGAGGGGGCCTAGTTGCCCTCCATTTTTTTTGGTCACTTAAAAAGGGCACTAGAACTTTTATGAGCCCTCCCACGATATTCTAGAACCACTCGGTCGATACGATCACCCCTGGGAAAAAAAAAAACAAACAAATAAACACGCATCCGTGATCTTTCTTCTGGCAAAAAAATGCGATATTCCACATTTTTGTAGATAGGAGCTTGAAACCTCTACAGTAGGGTTCTCTGATACGCTGAATATGATGGTGTGATTTTCATTAAGGTTCTATAACTTTTAGGGGGTCTTTCCCCCTTTTTTTGAAAATCAGCCAAATTTTCTCAGGCGCGTAACTTTTGATTGGTAGCAATAAACTTGATGAAATTTATATATTTGAAATCCGCATTGAAATACGATTCTTTTGATGTATCTATTGTTATCAAAAACCCGTTTTCTAGAGTTTCGGTTACCATTGAGCCGGGTCGCTCCTTACTTACAGTTCGTTACCACGAACTGTTTGAAAGCATCAAAGTTCTACCGCAGTGTGTACTGACGCAGTCTTTGGTCTGTGGATATTCTGTTAATTTTTTATGCATAATTTGAGAGCCAGGTTTAGGGCCTGAATCTCCATTGTCCTGAATTTCTTAAACGTAGGGACGTTGCATCTCTTTCGAATCCTGATCATTCAGGGAATGGTCTTAGATAATCAAATAAGGTTCCAAGCCAAAAGGCAATAAATCCATTTTTCACATTTGGGGTTTTATTCCCATAAAAGATAATGCTTGAGAGTTTGTGAAGCCACTAATTACAAATATAAGGTGATTACACTAATCACTTTAATATTGGTGTTTAAAAAAAAAAACATATCTTGTAGTGAACTTCTGATAAATAACTTCCAGTTTCTACAGCGATTTGTATTGAAGGATGGTTTGTCATGAAGAATTTTTATCGGCAAATTGGCTGATCCAGGGCAGTGTCCTAAGGCCCAAACTTCCTCCCTTTGTCCCGAATCTTTCAAATTACGAACTTTTTTTGTTTCTTCTTCTTAAGATGCTCAAATGACATTTTTGATCCAGATTTGTATTCAATTTGAATAATTTTAGATCAGAGTAATCATAGACCCCACAGCAAGGCTACAGGGTCAGAAACCCCCCCCCCAAGCCCTAAAATTCAATGAATATAAACATGTTGCACCTTTTTTGAATCCTTATTATTCAAGGATTACTAAGAGAAACGATAAAAAATAATAGTTCTAAATAATCAGAGCATTGTCCTTAATCAAACATACTTTCAACACAGTGTATTCATTAAAAAAAACATGCATTTTTGTGTTTTTAATGTAACTAATTGATTAAATACACCTAGGCTGAATCCTGGCAGGGTTTTTCTTTCCTTTTTTATAACATTAAAGATTCATATTTTGTTTTTGCGTGACATACTAGAGAAAACATAAGCAGAAACTACATCCAAATCAAGGTTGAGGATCTCCTCCCTTAGTTGGAAAAATTATGAAATAACACTCATAGTTTTCCTCCAAAAAACACGCTAATAATAGAAATACAATTTGAACAATTGACAATGAAGCTGTACACCCCACACGGTAAAAAAAAACGTAGTCCGACGTTGACAGCATTATTTCACGTTTGATAAGCGTACTTCCTAGTTTTTGGATTAGCGTGAAAATACACGTTTTGAGTGTATAGGTACTTTTGCCGTATTTTTACATTCCTCGAATATATGTTTAAACTCGTTCAGTGTACTGGGAGGAGCTAATGACAATCAACTCTTGCGCTTATCAACTCTTGCGAAAATGGGTCATACCGCGGGGCATGACCGATGCAAAAATATCATGAAACGGGGTCGGGTTTTTGATCTATTGATATTAAAATCTAAACAAAATAAGACCTTTCACTTGTTGTTGTGGACTCATTTCGGAAAGGTAAGTTCTTTTGATTTTTTTTTTTTACTTTTATAAAATTCTTATTAAGTTTGAGGATAGAATGGTAAATTTATACTTTAGATTCTTTTGGCTATCTTGGAAAGAGGTTAGGTTAGGAAAATTAAAGTTTCGGGGATGCGTCTAAAGGCTAAAGAATGTACCGGAAAGGTGTTTTGAAGTATTTACCTCCACTCCTCCCTCTAGAGGGTCCTAACTTTTGATGACCTTTAAAAATCTGCGTGTTATAAAAGTGAAACCTTGTTAAATAAATCTTCTGCATCAATAAAGTACAAAGAAATTCTTTTCAGCTTCACAACTTTGCTCAATCCCAATTTATAAGGTTTTAAAGATATGCAAATATAATTCCTAAATTAAAAAAAAACATTGACACGGCTTAAAATTCTACTCAAATAACAGGAATTGTTAACTGTCATGTAGGCAAATTTCAGGAGCCTCTAGAGGCAAAAAGAGTGGAGGTAGGTACTTCAAAATACTTTCCTGGGACGGACTCTAGCCTGTAGACCTATCCCTGAAAGTTTCTTTTTTCTAGCTTAGGCCCTTTCCAAAATAGCCAAAAGTAGCAAAAGTAGCATTTTACCAATAGAAATAAACAATGCTCTCAGTGATTCTAGGCTTTTACACCTCCCAGTAAAATACCCAGCGGGGTATAATATTCAACGGGGGGTATTTTCCGGGGGGGGGGTAAACGCTAGTGACCACTCTCTATACAGTGGCGTCCATTTGTGAAATCAAAAAGGAAAGGGGATTCTTATCAGAAAACACTTTTATAATACACTATAAATATACATAAAAATTCTATAAAAAAGATTTTCATGTTTCTTTCCATTTTTATACATGTTTTCAAATAGTAATTAGATAATATATTTATACGACTTCAAATAGATTGTAGGATTTTACTAATATAAATTAAGCAAATTATGTGACATTTGAGTTTTGTGTTAGCTTCAAGAGGAGGTACGGGATAAAAGTCATATACAAAGGAGCGTTGGCCTTCGGGTCCCGGCTCCTTCCAATTTTCTGATAATCGAATCCGATATTTTACGGGTGGCGCCTCATCTTCGCAGAGAAGTGTAACATAATGGAATTGTCTTATTTTTATTCTCTACAAAAATCATGTGATTCAGAATTCAATCCTCCATTTGAGCGTATCAGCCACTTCCCCTGGAAGCTCCAGTCAGGAAATTAGAAAATTTCTGGAATTTCCACATTGCATCCCACACTAAACCACTATATTGCAAAAGTTTTCACCTACTTAAGCATATTAGAAATATTCTAGCAGTTGAGTCAAAATTCAGAAATTCTTGTTCACTAAAAGTTTTTTTCTGCACCTTCATCTGTATGTCAAATTTGAAACATATGAAAGGTGTTTTGGCTTCTACAGTACTAATGGGAGCTGTTCTGTCCTTCTGTTTTAGCCTACCTGCCAAGAAAATGGCTGAAATTAAGTTTAACAGGTTGGGCCACAAGTCACCATACAGAAATAAACTAACTATGTTTCTTTCAGAAACACTTTATTCATAGAACATGCTATGTATGGTTATGAATATTTTGGATGTGCATTACAATATTTTGTCATACTCTTGATGAACATAAACTATCAAACCATGATCTGCTGCAAAAATATAAGCATTTATTCTATTTGCTTTATTACTTTTTCATTCATGCTTAAGTTTCTACTCAACAGAACATGATAGGAATATCAAGCTACAAATTAAGGACGTGATTCGCTATGGAAAAGGAGGGGGAGGTTCGCACCTATAATTTTCTAATAGCTATCTTTTCCAATTTTGTATATTGTCAAACTTCATTGCAAATCTCATCTTGATGGAATCAAATTGCAGAACTTCATGGCAAATCATAGTTTGTTCATTTTGTTCATTGGAACTTAACAGCCTGCGAGAATATACAGTTCATGTTAAACTGCATGCCAATCTGTTGGCATCTCGTCGTGCCTGCTATCAGGCATTCAGTTGGCACAACAAACTTGCTACTCATCTAGATTCCCACTCAGAAACTGAAAAGGCTGCTATTACACTAGTGCCTATTGAGACTGCAATCAGATTTCCCTGCAGCATAAGTTGCTGTCAATCAGAGTTTGTGAGGAGAGACCTTCTGTTTAGCCACCTCTACTCCAATATAAAAGATACTCCAAATATAAAAGATTCAGATGAAGTACCATGTCCTTTTAGAGGTTGTAGTAAGAAGTTCCAAGGACAGAGCTCCCTGCGGTCTCACATTTGCAGAGAACTAAAAATAATAAGGCTTTAAACTACCTGAGCACTCCCCCAGACCATGATAAAGATTGTGTTGAAGAAAATAATGTTGCTTTAAACAATCTGAACACTCCTCCTGACCATGATAAAGATTGTGATGAAGAAAATGAATCTTCTGAGCCACTAGACTCAGAAATGCTAGATTTGAACCAACATGAAATAATGGGAGCTGGTTTAGCAGCTACAAATAAAACATCAGGATCGAGACAAACATCCTCAGGGGACTCGGGTATCCGTGATATGGAGTCTAGAAGGCAAGCACTTGCAGATGGGCTTGCTTTGCTTCTCCTTCGATTAGAATCAGAGAAACATGTAGCTGCCTCAACTGTTAGTTTTATTATTGAGAACTTTAGGCTTCTTGTAACTGAGTTTCATGAAATTGTAGCAGAAGAACTTAAAGAACGTGTTGCTAAATGCATCTCTTCTGTTTTTCAGCCAGATTTGTTTAAGAAAATATGTGATGAAATTGACTGTGATTATATGCAGGATCCTTTGCTGCTTGTTACAGACCCTGCCACTGGATCACTGAGATCTCAGTACATGAGAGACCAGTATTTTACAAGTTGCGGTACTGTGGTCCCTGAGCAAGTTTTTACCGGACTTGGTAAGTAAGGAAACAGAAGATTTGTTTAAGTATTTTCAGTTGCAGCCACCTCGGAGAATATTTTCAAATATAGAGGAGTTTTTGGATTTCTGATAGATTTGTATCATACATAAGCAAAAGGTGTATATAGAGACTTCTATCATAGTAACCGTTTTGCTTCTTTATATGCTTCTGATCCAGACATGAAGAAAAATGTGATATTTCTTCAGCTCTACCAAGATTAGGTACAAATAAAAAACCCACTTAAAAAGTCTACATCAGGAAAGTACAGCACTCTAGCTTTTTATATGAGAGTTCTCGATTTCCTACCTTGGCTTCGAGCAAGGCTAGATCTAGTGCAGTTAGTTATGCTAGTGCTGGCATTGAACTTCAAGATCGTTGGTACTGAAAAAGTCTTCAAGAAGGTTGTGAATGAATTAGAGTTTCTTTGTACTGAAGACATTGTGATTGATGGGACAAGGTTCAAAATTATAGTTTTCTGTATATGTGGAGACAACTCTGTATGTGTGGGGACAACTCTGACAGACAACACTGTCTGTATATGTGATGTCCACATATACAGACAACTCTGTATATGTGGGGGTTCGTGAAGTGCTTCAACCGAAATGTGCAGAATCCCTGCAGAGTCTGCATGTTCTCTTGAAAAACTGCAACTAAAGACTATTGGAAAAATCAGTTTCCTCTTAGAACTAAAGCATCCTATGAGGAATCTTTAGACAAGCTGTAAGACCCAAATGTTGGGAAGCAGTCTGTAAATGGCGTGAAGTTCAATTCTGATTTGAGTGCCTTGCCCAACTTTCGTGTGACAGATTACCGCCATGCATAGCCCATGACTTGTATGAAGCTGTTATGAAGTGGGATGCTGGAAAATGTTTGCAGCGCTTGATGCATTGATGGTGTTTTCAAAGAATCAGCGCTTAGTGCTAGTGTTGCCAACTTTGACTAAAAAGATATAGATGCTAAGGACAAACCTCCTCCTTTCTCAAATGATTTCAAGTGCCTTGAAGATAATGCAATCCAAAATTTGGTATTTCCTCGCCAGTTTCCTCTAATACTTTTTAGTTTCAAGAAAGGCTGAAAACGAATGTTGGTCCCTAATGTTGCTGATGAGGAAAATTGTATTGCTTGTGCCAAGTCGGAGGTTTTCAGACATGCTTATTGCAAAGTTAGGTTTTACAATAAGAATGTACCTTGAATTGAAAGCAAAAATATTTGAGGATGATGAAAATAGGCTCAATGCGTCAATGGACCATACAATGCGTCACTTTCCTTTGTATGTGCGAACACTGGGCCCCCTAATTCACTATTCAACTCTTCAGTTTGAATCAAGACATAGATATTTTAAAGATGCTGCTAAAAGTGCATCCTCAACTAGAAATCTGACCAAGACAATGGCCAAGAGTTACCAGAAGTACCAGAATTACCTATCTCTTTCAAATAGAATGTGTCAGGAAATTAGCTATACAGTTTCTAAAAATGGAAAGCTGACAAACACTCGCTACTTGACACTGTTTCCACATAAGCTGGGGAAAGACACATGCTTAGTCCAGGACCTCATTTTCAAGGGTGTCGTCTATAAGAAAAGACTTTATGTAATTAGCAATGTGACACACTCAGCTGTAGAAGCTGCTGAAATAGTGGATGTGGTTAGGTTGCTCGGACAGTTCTTTCTCATTCTGTCAAGGAAATCCCTAAGCTATGATCAAGAGCTGGCGTATCTTTACTGCGATTCTGAAGAGAGCTCCACTCTTGTTTGCTGGAACATTCGAGAAGTACCTGATTTTGATCTTGATCCTACATCATCTTATCTCATTCGTGGAAGGTGTTATCTGTCGTTTAGAGCTTTGTTTTGAAGGTGTGTATGATTGTTAAAATTAGAGGCTAGCTGTCCTTCCCCAAGACAATGTATTTGAGGCAGGATGAGAGAGATGGTCATTGGATGATGTGTCAGTACATCATAGTCATAATTTCAAGTTCAGGATAAGGTGTTTCGAATTTAGAAAGCCGAAATATTCTTTCTCTTTTTTGCCTGTTAAACTCATCTTGGACTTTTTATGGGAGGAGATGGTTGCGTTTGCAAATCGAATACTTCTGTAATAAGAATTTTTTCTTTTTTCTGGTTATCTGTGTTAATTACTTTGAATTTCAGAACGCCTTAATCTTTTGGATGTTTCGGGAAGCAATGCTTTCTTGTTCAATTTGAAAGGTTACTGTGCCATCTACGTCTTGCTCTAACTGCTGTCTACTTCTAGGTGTAATAGATGTACATATTAGTAAGCAGAGCATCCATCCCAAAGACATCATCACTCTATTTTACAATTATCCCATCTTCGTTTGATTTTTGCATTGTTCAAGATCCTTTGTGGCCTTATTTGGGAGTGTTTATTCAAAATGGATTCTTTGTTAGTAAAGTCCATACAATTGGAATATCAGCAACAGAAGAGGATTATTTCAGCCATGTGTTATGAGGAGCTCTTTTCAAAGGGTAAATAATTCTTAAGTGAAACAGCCTTAACTTGTAAATAGCCTTGATACATTTTTTGTTTGAGTTTATTTAGAATATTACTTGACTGGCAATCATTAGTAAGAACGCTTTATATTTTGTTTGTCAATGCTTCCGTTCCATGTTTGATTTGCAGGAAGTTTGTATTATATTTTGGGAGGATTTAATTGAACTTGCGACTTAAGCAGAAAAATCTATCAACTTGCATTTAGCTACTAAGGGCAAGTGCGACGTGGCTAATCTTATGGTAAATTTTGGCAAAATATTAAATTCTTTGTATTTCCTGAATATGTAGGAAAATGGAACGTTTTGAGGTATCATTGACTTGTTTTATGAGGGTTTAACTAAAAAACGATTTTTATTTTTACTGAAAGTACGGAGCAAAATTAAAACTTAAACCGACATTAAAACTTAAATTCTGAATCTACTAATAGCCACAAGATGGGCTTCCATTTCGAAGTTTGACTGTTTTCGCAAAGAAGCATGCTGTTTTTTTTTTTTATTATATTATTGATCAGTTTTAGATTCCATCAAATTTTGCAAGTTGTAACTTTTGCTTCGACCATGCAATCCTTTGCTTGTAACAAGACCTTAACTCCCCAAAATTTGAATGAATCATTTGTAAGTCCCAGCTTAAAGTAAAAACTCTCGTCCTACTCCTTCCTTACTTCTGCACAAAACTTCAGAGAAATTGAACTATCTTTTTGTGTCTATTATGTCTGTATTTCCTGGCCTCCTTAAACTCTGCTGGACTAATTTTGCAAATTGTCCTATCTCCATCTTGCTAAAACTAACCTAGCCTACAATAATTTTAAATCGCTTTTACTTGATATAACCAAGGAGTCATCCCTCTCTTATATTCTAGGTCTTCCTCCGAAAATAACATCCTGTCTTCGCTACTGCCGTTGCTGGAGATATTGTTAATCACAGCTTGACCTAACCTGAATGCTATACACACTGACATTATTCTCCCACTGAATAATTACTTATTGTTACGAAGAACCCTTCCTGATTGTAGTGACCTTATGAACTATCTTTGCAGGTATATTGCCAAGATGGAACCAGTGAAGAAAGCTCTCCTACCAGCAAGAGTCAGGGAATTTTTAAGCAAACTTAAAATAATTTTTCTTGTTTTTATTGTAGTTTCTTAGTCAAATATTTTTGATATTGATTATATTGAGTTATATATTTATATTGAATCATAAAGAAATAATTGGATTCGTTTGTCTTTTTCCGTAGTGTTTGGTCTGATGTTCGTGTTTTCAAGTTGAAACCAATTAGTCAAATGTGATAGGTCAAAACTGTTTATGCTTTTTTTTTGTCATGTAGTTAGTTTCCGTATGTAGTTATTAGTATACTAGGCAGGGGCAACTGCGCTGGACATAGTAGAGGTTTTGCTTGGCAAGCTTCCCTTTGAATTTAAGCTTTGTATGGTACGATGGATCAAGGTCTTTTCGCACTTTTTTCTACTGCCATTTGACTTGATATTTTCCCCTGAAATCTGGATCTGTGTTTAAATCCAGCCTTTCAAACAGTTCGCGGTGACGAACTGTAAGTAATGAGCGACCCGGCAGAAAAGTCACTGAAACTCTAAAAAATTAAATTTTGATACCAATAGATACATCAAATAATTGTTTTTTTTTGCTGATTACAAATATATATAAGTTACGAGCCTGAAAAAGTTTGCCTTATTTTCGAAAAAAGGGGGAAACCCCCCTAAAAGTGATAAAATCTTAATAAAATTACACCATCAGATCAAGCGTATCAGAAAACTCTTCTTTAGAGGTTTTAAGCTTCTATCGGCAAAAATGTGGAATTTTGTATGTTTCGCCAAAAAAAACCTGGATCCGTGTTTATTTGTTTTTTTCTTTCCAAGGGTGATCGTATCAATCTAGTGGTCTAGGTATCGCGTGAGGGCTCATTCGAAAGGAAATTAAAAATTCTAGTGCATTTTTAAATTACTAATAAACTGGAGGGCAACTAGAACCCCCCCCCCATGCTTTTTTTTCTCAGTCACCCGATCAAGATTTTGAAATAACCATTTGGTTCAGCATAGTCGAAAATTTAATAACTATATCTTTAAAGATGACTTAATCCCCCAAAGCCCCTGAGGGGAGGGCTGCAAGTTATGAACTTAGCCCATTGCTTACACATAGTATTTATTATTTGGAAGTATACCGACGTTTATCAGCTGTTATCCCGACGTTTATCCCGACCCCCCTTATCAGGGGGGTCGGGGGAAGGGGATTGCGTGGGGCGATATTTTCATGGAGGAAGGGATATTTCTATGAAGGGAGCGCCGGATTTTTTTTCAACTTAAAGTAAGGAGCAACATTAAAACTTAAAACGATCAGAAATTATTACGTATATGAGGAGGTTTGCCCCCTAGTCAATACCTCGCTCTTTACGCTAAACTTTGTTTTAGTGCTTTGAAAAGAGCTATCTATTTTAATTAAACGGCCTTTGTGCTTCAAGGGTCATTCTTAAAGAATTGGAATTCGAAATTAAGCGTAAAGAGCTAGTTATTGACTAAGGAGCGA
Source organism: Artemia sp. Qi Xiang Cuo (assembly GCF_049724085.1). Lineage (NCBI taxonomy): Eukaryota > Metazoa > Arthropoda > Branchiopoda > Anostraca > Artemiidae > Artemia > Artemia sp. Qi Xiang Cuo. Next base: position 51,949,999 of record NC_142799.1, on the reverse strand, counting down.
ACCCCATCATATAGATAATAATTTTGGTTCGTTTCAAGTTTTAATGTTGCTCCTTACTTTCAGTTGAAAAAGCTGTTTTTTTTGTTCAATACATTAGGATTCGATTGCGGTACACCTGTCAAACTACTGTTTTCCAGTCGTTTGACAACCTGTTTGCTATTGGAAACGATTTAATTGTAATACAACTGTTATATTATAGACTATTTTTAACAATTGTTGAACAATAATGCTGGTTTGAATAATAGTTGTACTATATTAATTTTGCAATTAATCAAATTCTAAAAGCTGCAGTTCAAAATTTCAAATCGGGACCATCCCTGCTCCAAAAAGAATCATTTTGTCCTGACACCAAAAAATCACGTGCAGACCCCCCCCCCCTCCCATATAAACTTTTATGGGTTGACCCACCCCTAACGGCTAATCATTATCCATTTACGCTAATGGAGCGTAATTGTACGCCAAAAAATCAAGACGCGGAGGTTTCTTTGATAGGTAGAAATGAAACTGGAAGGCCACGCCTCTCACGTCAAACTAACGAAAAATTACGGTAAATGACTGTAGTTTCGCAACAGAAAAGGGTTATTTTATGTTGAAAAATTGTAATTTCAGGATCGGAGGGTTGGCTGTGACGAATACAGTGGGTCCGCCCATAACGTTAAATCAGTCACAATGTACGCTAGAATACCTTATCTTTAACCCTCTGACTGAAACACATAGAATTAGCGTCCGTTAGTAAAAGTACGCTTTTTTAGCATAATGTCCACTTGTTGCACCATAATTTAGCGTAAAAGTACGAACGGATTTTTTACCGTGCAGGCATGTAAGCCAGTAGAAGCCTTTGCATACCTCCCTCTCTCCTGCTCTACCCAAAATCTCTTGACTTTTAGACCTTTTCCTACTATATCACATTTTCAATATAATTTACCCATGTTTTGTTTTAATCAAAATTGTGTCCACCTAAAATATCGCCTGCCCCCTAAAGTGTCTGATTAAGCATATTCACAAGGAGCCATTGATCTTCCGCTCATCTAAAAAAGAACAGTTCCCATAATTTACTTTACTTTCATGCAGAATTTCCTTTCCCGTTTTTCCGGCCTCCTTTTCATTTATGAGCTCCCTAAAATAAATTCCTGGGATAAAATACGATATCTTCACTTGATCCATGATTTGAAACTAAATAGCCTCCAGATTCTGATAGTGTTTTTTTCATTATTATTCAGTTTTTTTTTAATTTTTTTTTGTCAAATAAAATCATACATCATCCAGCGCTGAGCTAGGCTTGAAATCCTTTGTTGCTGAGGACAGGGGTTTGGAACAGGAGCCAGTAGCGTGACTCTGTAAGCTCAGCCAGAGTTGACCAAGCTCTAAATGGGTACCTGAAGAAATATGGCGAAAGGAAACAGAAAGGGTGTGCGAAAGCACAGAGATGCACTTCCTGTCTGAAGGGCCACGAAAAAGAGATCAGCACTGTCAGTAGGGATTGTAAAGTCCAAGTTCCATATTCTTTACCTTTTTATTTCAAGTGCTGTACTGCTTATGCCCTGGGGCCTCATTATGGTTCTTGACGGCCCAAAGCATATGCACCTTTTTTGACTAGTAATCGTTCAGGGATCATTCTGGAGACAGTCTTAAGTGATCAAACAGAGGGATTTTAAGTCATTAAAGCCCAAATTGTAAAATAGATGTAAACAGCAAAACTAGTCTCAGTGCCTCTGGAAACAGAGTTCTGGGGCCAACACCTCCTTTCTCTCCCTCTAGGTTTATACACTTAACAAATATGAGATTCGAATTCCAATTTGGGCATTCTAAAAAAAAACAAATTAATGCAGCCTGCGTTCCTTTTTAAAAAATGCATTCTTATTCTGCTATTTTTGTATCATGTTAGTTCTGATTTTTTTTTTTTTGTTTTTTTTTTTTTACAAATCTGAGGCTAATGGTGTAAAACATAATTCCAAGCAATGTAGGTTAGGTACGTGTAAATTGATTTCTAATAAAATAGATGTTTAAGAGCTGAGAAGCTTCTGATTACAAAAACGAGGGTAAAGTTACAGTTCAGTATGTTAAAGCAAAAACCTGAAGCGCTAAAAAAATTGACATCTTGCCTCTGTGTTAGCAGCAGCTGTTTTGACTTAAAACCTACCGTTTTATGCAGGTTGAACTAAAAAATTATCCTGTAGTTCCTTAATATTGGCCTATGATATTCATCAGCAATATACTATTGAAAATTTTAATTATAAAGGCTTTAGATTAGCTTATGTCAACTATTCTGCCTATATGACACAACGAGTCCTCTTGAAGCCATAATATCCAAAAAAAAACTTCAGCCTCAAAAACCGTGGATGACAATAATTGAGATGATTGAAATAAAAAACAGGCTGCATGAGATGGATGATTGAAACGATGAAAAATATGAAATGTTTAAAAAATAGAGGAATCTAGTGAATAAGCTATAGCAAAAGGCAGTCTCTGAGGTTTACAATTGCAAACTTGAGGAACATAAAGGTAATATGCGAGAAACAAGAAAAACAATAAATGAGTTAGAGGGTTAGAAACAAGATAAGGTAAGTGAATAACTTTATTTATGTGATTGCGACCGTAAAGATGTGAATGAAATTGTTAATAAATTTGGTGATTTTTTTTCTAATATTGGACCTAAAGTGCAAGCTAGTGTGCATGATAGGTATCAGGAAATGCAGTGCAATGCAACTGCCAGTGAAGACGTGAGTAAAAATTATTAAGTCAGTGAAATCAAATTCAGTTGGTGTTAATGGCTTGTCTCTTAGAGGGCTTATAGCAAGTTTACGTTACGTATCACCCTGTCTGCTTTTTGTAATTAATGATTCTCTAGAAAAATTCTCTAGAAAGTTCCCAGAACAGGTTTAAGTCGGGAAATTCATATCCCTCCATAAAGATGGCTACAAAAGTGACACTGAAAACTGGAAACCAATATATTTTTTGCCTTTTTTTTTATCGAAGATATTATATAAAATCGTCCACAAAGACCTTTATAATTTTCTCCAGACTAATGGCTTACTAAGTGAAACCCAGTTAGGATTTCGTATTGCAGCAACTGTTTTTTTGTGTGTGTGTAAGTAGGGCACTGGATAACGGATATTTACTTACTTACTTAGGTCCCAACATCCTGGTTTGACATTTTGGGGCCAATCCTCCTGCTAGCTTATGTGTAAGGGCTCAGTACATTATTCTATCAGGTGTGATATGTAATAACCAATTTAAAACTTGATTTGTTGGGATTAAAGTTACCAATCCATTGCTTTCTTGGTCTGCCTTGTGGATGAAGGCCGTGTAGAGATCCTTCAAGTGCGATTTTCGGTAGGCGGCTCGGCTACATTCGCTTGACATGGCGCCGTTACTGTTTCCTGATGTTACTGAGAATGATTTCAGTCGACTGGAGCCTTTGACGTGCTTCCATATTTGTGATGCGGTTGGTGTTTTTTATTCTAGCGATGCGATGGAGGCACCTCATCTCGAAAGCTAGAAGTGTTCTTTTGCCTTAAGTTTTCAGTGTCCATGTTTTGCATCCATACATGACAATGAGAATTATTAAACTGTTAAATAGGCGCATTTTGAGTTTGTTGGATAGACGGTTACTTTAATAGAGGTTTGCTAGTCTTTGGAAGCTAGATCTAGCAAGTGCAAGTCGACGCTTCACGTCAGAGCTATGGCGGATATCAGAGGAGAGTAGGCTACCAAAATACAAGAAGTGGTTAGCCGTTTCAACCTATTTCCCACCTATGGTGATAATGGGTGTGTTGCCTGGTTCATATCTTGTAGTCACCATGACTTTGGTCTTGCCGATGCTAATCTCAAACAGCTTAGTGGCGTCACTGACTTTATTAGCTTGAGCCTGCAGTTCTTGTGAAGAGTTGGATAATCCTTTTGTATCTTACACTGCACACTAGAAAAAACGTCAGATTTTTCGTAAGTACAGTGTTTGTAAATGGTAAAAATTGTTTTTCTGTTTGTGAATAAAGAAACCTAAAACTATAGAAATTTACAGTTTTCAGCTGTTTCTAGAGAAGAAAATTTAAAAGACTGAATTATTTCCTACCGGTACTTGGACTTTTAATGGTTGATTTGTGCCCTATAAGTCACAGGAACAAAGAACGCTCTGATTTTCTGACACTGTTCAAGTAACTTAAAACACCTTACCATGATAAGCAGCCCAGCCATAGCCTCTAACAATAAATTCAGAAGCTGATCCTTCCTTATGAATCCTTATTAGCACATACTTAAAGCACCCATTGGAATCTATGTGAACATTTGAAACTATATTTTCAGGGTTCATCATCTCATTCATTCTGAAAAATAGTGAGTAGGGCATTGGTATGTTAACAACATCAAAACTTCTTAATATAGTGGTATACACATTGAGGAATGAGGATTCCCCAAACAACAGTCTGAGAACTCATAGCCTACCCCCATCCTAAGATACTTTCAGAGAAAAACATGAAGCACTCCAAAGTCGATTGATGTGCCCAAGCTGAGCAAAAACAAAAAAAAACATTGTCTGCTACAGAGAGTTTGTTAAAAAAAACTTAATATATACTTTGATAAAAAAAAACAGCATTTTTACAGCTCTGGCAATAAAGCAGTTTGCTTCAATAACATGTGTATATCATTGTTTAGTCAGGTTTTTCATTTTTAAGAGAAACTTTTAACCTTGGTAGTTTATAAGTTGTAGAAAACTGCATGTTGTAAGTGAGGGCATGACAGAGCTTTGTAGTGTAGATAAATGGTCATGTGAAAATTAGATGGTGTTCCTTCTTTTAATCTGAGTCCATGTGTAAATGCAACTAATATAAGATCCAAAGTGTTGCTATTGTGTAAAAAATCGAACTTATCTGCCAAGAAATATTTTATAGTCATATTTTAGTTTAATAGCTTACTTTCCTTTAATTAATATCAACAACATGCATTTCTATACAACAGAGAGTTGAAGAAGAAGGATTTTTAAAGTTTAATATTTACACCAACTTTTAAAACTAAAATCAAAACAAACTATCTAACTAAATACAATTTTTGGTTCTTTCTTGTATCTTATGTTGTATACTGGGCTTTCTTTACAGCTCAGGTCTTAAATCTATGTCTTTTTATTTTGCATGTATGGCATAAAAATATATTCTTGTCATTTTACAATATAGTAATTAGTCATATCTTTAACTCAAGTATTTTTTAAACTGTTCTGCTAATGATTCAAAATAAAAAGTAGTGAGTAGCCCAATTAGTCTAAAGCATAAAATTACAAATTTTCCTTTATTTGATAGCCTAGAAAATAAGAAGAAAAAACAATCATATTGATGAATACATCCATATTTTTTTTAACATTTCACCATGTTGACCTTTTTTAATAAAAAAATTTAACTTCTCTTTTTCTAAAGAGAAAACCAGCACTCATATTTGTATCTTTTAAACAGTATTCCTACAACAAAAATATTTTTTTAATGTTGATTCAAAATATGTCACCCCAAGCAGTCTAAATTTATTAGTTTCAAACACTTTTTGTCAAAAATGATAGAGCTAAAACTGAGAATTAAATAAAAGCAACCTATTTTACTCTATATTATTTTTCATTATATGTGACATTACAATATGTAAAATTATGTGTGGAACAATATTTTATAATCACAAAAACGATTGTAAATAAATTGACTAAGCTGTAGAGGCCTCTTTGATAAAACTTCAAGCATACTATCACAACGCTTGACAATTTTCCAAGTTAACTTGTGCACACAAGGAATAGGAGGTAGAATTAACAAAATAATTAAAAAGGAGTATAGTCTCCTCTTGGAAATTGGAAAAGTCACCTATGTTAATTAACGTAGTGAAATTATAAGCTGCCATTACACCTCAAGTTTGAGGTGGTAACCAAATTATCCAGCCCAAGACTCATGAAATTATAGGCAGCACGATAGCGCTGCCTGAGTAAAGAACGATGTGGGCACAATCTTCGTCTTCTATTTCACAAACGCGGGCTTTTCAGTTTTTACTATTTAGCCCTTTTCCTTTTGCTTCACTATGTGGGCTACAGAGCTACTGACTTGGTTGCCTTTTATTTATTAAATATCCTCAGATATCTTTCAGTAGACCTTTTGACTCAGGGAGTTCAAATATAAGATGATAGATATCGATTTCTGTGCTCTGTGTGCAGGTATAGTTGGCTAGGATCTTGGCTGATACTGAGATTTTGTGGTGTTTGAAGCACTTTAACAGTTTAAAATGCAAAGTATGCTGTGCAGACGTCAGCATATTACATTCAAATAGGCAGTGGTCAATTGTTTCATTATTCATATTACAATACCTGCAAAGAGGGGACAGGGAAACTGAACCACTTGGATTAGGAAACTGTTAGGAGAATGCAAGAAAATTTAGTCTATTTGTTCCAGAACGAATTCTATGATAAATTTTGGAAAAATCCTTATTGGGGATGGGGGAAAGAATAAGATTATTCTTATTAAAAATATTAGCTGATAGTCTCCATCGGTAAATATCTCTAATGGGGATTGGTCTCCCACTTGCCTGGTCAATATTTATAGCATTTTTTGCTATTTCATCAACCTGATGATTACCACTTATACCAGAGTGGCTAGGGATATACTGAAGATACGTTCTTATGCCACTTGAAGCTAGAATATCTAAAGTACTAAGACAATGATAAGTGTCAATATACAACTTATACTGAGGAGCTGAAGACAGCAACTCAAGGCTTGACAAAGAGTCAGAATAATATTCTTTGAATTAGCAATCAAGGATTGGTTTTTCATAAGGTGTTCTAATGCCATGATTATGGCATTTAACTCTGCAGACATTCTAGATACATTATTATACAATCTCTCACCCTTTCCAATGTTCAGGTGAGGAAGGAAAGCACCACTTGCTACCTTCTCATTCAGTTTGGATCCATCGACATAAATTTGGAAATGGTTTTATAAGTAATTGTATTAAGTTCAGCAAACTTTTCCTGGATAAAACCAATGGGGGTTAAATCTTTAGTCCACTTTGAGAAATCAGTATTTATTATGGGAATTGACCAATTCCACGGAGGGGAGTGGGGGAAAGTTGGTGCAATAGACTTTGCGGATACAGGGAACTTCTTCTGAATATTTGCATACTCATCTGCAATGCATCTATACATGGCAGGATTTCTTAACCAATTATGTAGGGTGTGTGAGCTACTTGATTCAATTTTTGTGAGATGTTTTATCAAGAGAAAGATACGTCTCTCTCTTATTGTTGTTAATCCACTCTCCATAAGCAGAAAACTGGTGCTTGTGGGTTTCCTAAGACCAAATATGAGACGTATTATATCATTTTGTATTGTTTCAATTTTTTGCCCCTGGGTCTTTAAACATGCACCATGGAAGATGAGTCCATAGTCAATATGGGGTCTTATATGTGACTTATAAAAATGGAGTAAGGTTTTCTCCTTACAGCCCCAGGGTGTGGAAAGAAATCTTTTTATTATACTTGTTTTTCTATAGCATTTTTTTATTGTGTTTGAAATGTGGAGGTGGAAATTCAGTTTTTAGTCAAGCATGAGACATAGGCAATTAATATGATTATCTTCTGGAATAGTTTTTCCATTTAGAGTTAGTCTTGCATTAACATGATTTCGCTTTCGGTGAAATTGGATTATTTTTGACTTGGTGGGTGCAATGGGTAAATCTGAATACTGAGAAAATTTTTCAAATTGGAAAAGTGACTTTTGCAGCTTTGCCTGTGCAATCTAAAAGGTGTTGCCAGATGACCATAGTACCAGATCATCAGCATATTGTAGATTTGGGTGGGGGAGGTTCATGTCCCAGAGATATAGGGCAAAGAGGAGGCAGCTGAGGACTGCTCCCTGTGGAAGGCCATGACTTCCATGTCCACGATGTGGAAGTGGTGGATGTCGATGGAAAGCTGTCTAATTTGAACAACCTTAATGATATTGGTGTCCCTCAAGGTTCAGTATTAGATCCACTTTTTTATATTAATGATCTTCCGCAAAGTTTGCAGGTGAATATTAGTCTTGCTATTCTATTTGCAGATGACGCAGTTATATCTGTTAAAGCGAGGGATTCATCTACATTAATTGATAATTTGATTATAACTGTTACTTCAGCTAATCGATGTTTTGTTTCTAATAATTTAGTACCAAATTTTACTAAAACTGAATTTATGGTTTTTGGTCGTTCAAAACGCGCCACTCAATTAATTTCTTGTCAGGAGCTTCAGTATGGTGAGAATAAAATTTGTAGGGTTCAGTCATATCGTTATTTAGGGGTTTTCTTGATCCATTGTTGCCTTTTTGTATTTTTTTTACAAAAAGACAACAACAAAAAAATTGTTGTCTTTTTGTAATCACACTGAGCATTTAAGTGCTGAACTTGCTCAAAATATTGGGTCGATGGGTTGCGTGAAAAATATTTTTCTCTTTTCCATATTAAAAATAATTTACCGGTCTTTAATTGCTTCGTATTTGAATAACTGCTCAAATATTTATTTTAATAACTTTTGGACGCATTTAAAACAATTACAGATACTACAAAATAGGGCAGTAGGACTACTTCGAAATTTTTCACATCGACCATCAAATCTTGAAAATACATCTGAAACAAAAACGATGTTCTTTTTCCTAAATTTGTCGGATTTAAAACATATAGTAAAAACTGAAAAAATCAACACAAAGAAAACTACCCTACTTCTCATACCAAGCGAGAAGAATTCGCCAATCGAAAAATATAGCAATGCTGATTGAAAGAAATACTCAATGGCCAGTTTAACCATGGGCGTAGGCAGCATATTCTCTAGGGGGGGGAGCAGTCGATAGTGGGATGGAGTTTTATCAACTGCTTTTTCCAAACCATCTACTTTTTCAGCCATAACTAATGTAAATTTGAAGGTCTAGGGGGGGGGGCAGCTGCCCCCCTCCCTATGCCCATGAATTTAACATAGATTTAGTAAACAAGAAAAAACTTGGAATTATATTTTTAGAACTGTCTGGATTAGCTATAGTACGAGGATTTAATAGATTGACATTATCAGATCTACATTATCAGATCAGATCGAGACAATAGTTCTAATCTTAAGATAATTTTTTCCATCTTTTTAAATTTATTTAATTAAATTTAATTAAAAAAATGAAAATACTCTAGTATTAAGCTGCATTATTTACGCTTAGCATGGAAATACTATAATAGTTAGCCGTCGAATGGCAGGGGGCGGTAATGGCCACAGGTACATAACAGTGATTGGAAATAATATATTACATGTGAATTGTGATACATACTGCTCACGAAAATAGAGCCAAAATTCATAACTAAATTAGTGTTTAGTTTGGTGTTCATCACAGATCACTAAATTGTCAGCAGATCAGGTCAATCCTTCTTAATACGATGATTTTGAATATTTAATTTTCTTTGTATAACCGTTTATTTTCTGGGTTCAATAGTTACACAATTTCAAACATCATTGTTTCTAATCTACACCTTTTTTTACAAAAAAAACATTTTCTGTTTAGTTGTTATTATATTTTAAAAAGAAATTAATTTCCAGGGGCGTCGAGTAATTTTTTTCTGGAAAAGGGGAAGTAGGTTATTTAAGCTTGAAAGTCACTGCTCTAAAACCTCATAAGTGTGATATTCAGAGGAGATCAGGTTTTACCCCATTGCAGTTTTATCTAACGTGTTCTAAACATTTTTCAAAGAAAGGATTTCAAATTATTTGGATAGGATAATTTTTTTTTACCAAACACCAGTTTGGATTTAGGGCAAGCCATTCGACACAACACGCAGTTGCAGCTTTTTTATTAGAAATAAATGATTGTTTAGATAACGATTTCCATGTGGCTACTGTTTTCTACGATGTTAAGAAAGCATTTGAAACATTAAACCATGAAATTCTTCGTGACAAAACGGAGAATGCAGGCATAAGAGGGATAGAATTAGAGTTAGTAAAACCATACCTGTGTGGACGTCGTGGAAAGGTTATTGTCTTTTGGGGTGAAGAGGCTGAATCTACACAAACAATGAAACTTCGCAATTCTATGAAAGATTTTATAAAAGATACTAGCTTGGGGGGTAGTCCAAGGTTTGCAAGCTTAGTTAAAAGGATTTGGTGGTTCACATTGTCATATGCCCCTTCAAAATCTAGCAAAGCTGCAACTAGGACATTATTTTTTTGAAAATGATTCATTTATTGCATTTATTAACAATATGAAAGCATCTGTTGAGGAATGGTGGTTCCTGAAACCAGTTTGAGTGTGAGGCATCATATTATTTTTTTCAACAAACCAGAGGAGTCGGTAATAGATCATTTTCTCCATTATTTTTTCCATCATAGGAGTAATCATTATGGGCCTATAAGACTCAGGTTTATTTTTGGGTTTATTTTTCTTTAGGATTGGTAGGAGGGACAAACATTCCCAGATATTGGGGAACGTAGATGAAGCCCAAGCATGATTATAATAATTTAGAAGTTCCTGTTTGTATGAAGGGGTGAGAGTCTTTATCCATGTAGGGTGTATCTTGTCATAGCCGCTGCTAGTCTTGTTCCTAATATGATGTATTGCATTGTTCATTTCCTGGATTGAAAATTGGCTGGTTATATACTCCGATCCTGGACGAGGTTCGTAACTTGGGTTCATAAAGATTGGGGATGTTTTGCTGCAATTATTTGATGTTAGCTTATTAACAAAAAAAAGTGGCAAATAACTTAGCTTTTTCATTATCATTGTCATACTGGGTATTATTATGTATAAGCTCATACATGAGTGGGCTAGGGGAAGTCTTTTTCCCACAGATGTGGCTTATGACTTTATGTATAATTGGCTCATGTGTTTCTCTGGAGAGATGATTTGCAAAATTATTCCTGTAGTTATATTTAGCATTTATTATAGTCCTTTTTAGATTAGATTCTGCTTGTAATTCTTTTAAATACGTAGTAGGCAATGTTTTTTTAGGAATGTTCTCCAAGCTGCCTTTTTTGTTCTCCATTTATTTTGGCAGTCATTCGTCCACCATGCTTTGGGAATGTGTTTAGGGGAGGTTTTCCGGGGTATTGTCTTGGGGATAGCATGATTAGCTGTATTTATTAGTAAAGATGCCAAAACTTCAGCATATGTCTCAGCTGTTGCATTTGAAATGCATGAATTTTGGGTGAAGCTTGTAATTTCATCATTTAGCTTATTTTGGAACATAGGCCAATTTGCTTTAGTGTTAATATATTTGGAGGTATGTGTTAGAGTTTCAGCAGGTTTATTTAGGAAGCAAACTATAGCAAAGTGGTCAGTACATAGATTATCATTATTTATATAAATTTCATTTAAAATAATTAATGACACAATTTGTAGATCAATTGTAGAGAAACAGTCACTTTTGAGGTTGAAATATGTATTCAGGTTTGGAGGGGTAGCAACAGCTTATTCATTATTATTTGAAGTCATACGCTCAATGAATTACTGGCTTTATTTGCTGGTTTATTCCCCCACAAAAGGCTGTGGGCATTAAAGTCTCCACAAATAATGATATTTTTCAACATATTAGAATTATTTATATAACTGAAGAAATCCATGGCATCTGTGTACCATGAGTAAAATGTGATGTATTTAAAATACCAAAGTTCCTTCTTTTTAAAGATAATTCCGACTACCTCTAATTAAGTTAAATCTAGTTTCAAAAATGAAAAGCCCTTAATCAGCAAAGAGAAAAAGTGCAGTCACCCCCAGACAAAGAACGGCGCTATCCAAGCTTTAGATTTCGCTAAGACAGTGAGCAAAAAAAGGGCTACGCACAATATTTCTAAGGAATTTTAAACGATAGGAGCCGTGTGAACGCCTAAATCATCAAAAATAGTTAAGAAGCATTATTGGACGAAAGGTTCGCATTCTTGGACCTCTTGGGCCAAGTATGAGCCAGTTCTTACAGCGCAGGACTGAAGAGCTACGTGCTCGGTCACCGTTATTGTCATTTGGAGTGACCCACTGCTGTTCACCTAAATATGTAAGTTTCAATAAACCTATTGTTTTTTACCTGTGTTTATTTCATATTATATGTCTGCATCTAGTCTAAAAAAACAAGTAATTAGTTCGCAAAATCTCCAAGGTAACGTTCCCAGGGAATCTGATATCCAGATAGCTCAAGAAAAAAAGGCCACCTTTATATGTCAACATATTCTATTTTCTCCCGTTATTTGAGGGCGGCGCTAGCCTAGTTGACACAATCTTTAGTGCTATAAGCGGCGCTATCGGAGAAATTACAAGGCGTAAGTTCACGACCTTTGGGCATAATATCGCCTTTGACGCGGTCAGTATTTAGTACCACATATAGTATAGCCAACCAGTTTTTTCATAGCTACAAATACATATTTTTTCATCGCTACCCAACCAATGTTTCATCGCTACAAATGGCACGGTCGGAAATTGGAGGAATACTTGCGGAATAATTACGCTATAAACATTATAATTTGAATTCAATTATTAGAAAGATACAGACATATAAGTAAAGTGATTAGGCCTATAACCTCTAAGCTACGACAGGGAAACACCTTAATATATCTCTTACGAGATAATAGCCTCCCCCAAAATAGGTTAAGTAAAAAAATAAAAATTATTTTACTTTGATTAAAACGCAAAAAAAATTAAGCTACGACAGAGAAATCCTTTAAAATATCTCATTGGAGATAATAGCCTCCCCGAGAACAGCTTAAGTGAAAAAATAAAATTTTTTTACGTTGATTAAAACGCAAAAAAAATATGTCAGACGACCTTAACTAGTTATTAATAGTGCAAAAATTGGACACGAAAAATATAGAAATAGCAAAATCTATCCCAGAGTACAACGGTCAATCACATATTGACGAATTCAATATCCAATTGGCCCAGTTTGTACAACTAACAAAAACAGACCTAGGAGCGTTAGTCGACATGCTCCTACTACGATTAAAAGGCCAGGCCTTAACCTTCCTAAAACAGATAGAACATACCATAGGCAATAACGCCAACTTGCCAATAAATACGGTTGATTACTTGTTAAAAACATTTAAAGATAGGTTTATAGAAACCAGTTCCATAAATAAATTAAAATACGGAATAGTGAGCTTTGACTTTTCACAAAATATAAGAGAATACCTTGATAATATACGCATTTCTGTAGAGGCAAAATACGGAAGTGGTTTGGGGCAACTATATGAAAAAGTCATGCTAAATACCTTTTTGCAAGGGCTACCCCGAAAACTAAATAGAGTGGTAATATCCAAAAATATTCAGACGTTGGATCTCGCAGTTCAGGAGGTAGAGCGATTGATCGAAGTCGACACAATGGTCGCAAATCACAGTAAAGCAAAAATAAATAGCCTAGGCAATTCAAATGCGAACATAAATTTCAAGAGCGATCAGGCGTCCCCCAATTTCTTTTCAAGGGATAACTCCTAAGTGCCACAAAGAAATAAAACGCAAGAACCCCCTAGGCAGAAAACAGTACGTTTTCAGCCTGTCAAACAATCCAATTATGAAAACAACCATACAATAATAAGATGCTACAATTGCAATCGAGCTGGGCACATCGCGAGAGTGCCATTATATCCCCAACCACATACCAAGAATTGCTGTCGGCAGTAGGCAAAATTATGGCAACCATTTGTTCGAAAGAATAAATTTTAGCGTTGATGGTGAACTAGGCTACAACCAGGGAAGATTACGCCGATCAGTACCTTACAATGCGTACCAACAAAATTTTTATACCCCTCCCCCCAATAGACAAATTAATTACCGATTTGAAAACCCAAATACTCGCCAAGGCCAATATAATGCAAGAATGCGATATAGAAATCACGAAAACTTGCCGACAAGAAATGAAAATTTTGCCAACCAACGGCATTGGCAATCAGCGCCAGCAAGCGGCACTGACGCAGGGCACCCAAGTTACCGTGATTATACATGGCAAAGGCAGGCAGATGTAAATCAATTAAATATGCCTACGGAGCCTCATACGTCTGAATACCTATTACAGGCACCGACACATGAAATAAATCTTCAGGGAAACGTTTCAGGCCCCTAAGAAATATAAATTGGACCCCTAGGGTTCCCGGAATATTTAATAGGTTCAAAACAATGGTGGTGCCGTCTTGTAGTGATATCAATAACAAGTTACCTATATTTAATGATTTTTGTGTAGAAAATGTTTATTTTAAGGCTTTGATAGACTCTGGCGCAACGATCAGTATCATAAACTCATGCGTATTTAACATGTTGCCTCTGCATATTAGGCAACAGAGGAACCATAATAATCCCAATTTAACGAGTTTGACAGGCCATAAATTGGATGCAAAAGGTTCAATGTGCCTAAACGTAAAAAGGGACAATAGGATCTTCAAGACAAATTTTATAATATGCGATAACTTTCCATATGAGGCTATTATAGGCGCCAATATGCTAAGGTCTAATAGAATACTATTAGACGTGGGTAATGAGAAGCCTGTCTACCCAGCTAAGGTAGGGAAAGAAATTTCTACCTTAAGAAATTGTAACAGAGGTTACGAAGACAACGTAACAGTAAACAAAATTTCTGGTGGTATAATGTCGCAGTATTTTGAACCTCATTTCTCGCAAAGACATGGCATAATTGGAAATTTGTCCAATTACCCTGAGAGACATTGCAGAAATGAAGTAAATTTAAATAATAAAAGTATTGAATCTGCAAAAATGAAAATAGGAGATAAGCGGCAGTACAGGTCAAACGAAATCAAGAAAATAGTGGAATTATGGAAAAACATAGTAAAACCCAACGTGACGCCACAAGATGCCGCATTGGCGCAGCATAGCGCCAGTATGAATCAAATAAATAACAAAAATAAAGAGATATACTATGGATTCGCGATAAGGAAAACAAAAGTCCCTCCCAAAACGATGCAAAAAATTCGAATATCAAAAATGATTGAGTCAGTGGTTAGCAAATCCGAAATATGGTTTGCGACCCCATCTGAAATGCCCGCAAGGAACACATTATATCTTATGACAAAGGAGAAGGTTTTATTTGGGTAACTAATAACCATGAAAATGATGCAATTACAATAAAAAATGTGATGTGTTTAGTTCAAATCCAGGTTTTAACGGAGAATGATTTAAATACGTGGGAAAATCCTAAAAGAAACCTAGTTAA
The DNA here is from genome assembly GCF_049724085.1 of Artemia sp. Qi Xiang Cuo. Taxonomy (NCBI): domain Eukaryota; kingdom Metazoa; phylum Arthropoda; class Branchiopoda; order Anostraca; family Artemiidae; genus Artemia; species Artemia sp. Qi Xiang Cuo. Next base: position 51,934,841 of record NC_142799.1, on the reverse strand, counting down.
CGGCATTAAAACTTCAAAAAACTAATATCCTTTAACTACATCGCAATTTTTAAACAAATTTAATATGGATCATATTACAGACTTGGAACTTAACAAAAAATTATGCGAATTATTATGGATTGTAAAGATGTATTTTCCGCATCCGAAGATGACATCGGATTAATACCATTTTACGAACATTCAATTTTAACGACTGGTAATCCCGTAGCGAAACAGCCATATCGTGTGCCGTATAAGCACAAAGAGTGGTTAAAGAATAAAATCCATGAATTAGAAAAAAATGAAATTATACACCCAAGTATAAGTCCGTAGAGTGCACCAGTGATCTTAATACCAAAAAAAAATGGTGATCTTAGACTTGTAGTAGATTATAGAGCCCTCAACAAACAAGTAGTTAGCGATAAATTTCCTCTACCAAGAATAGATGAAATTCTTGACTCAATTTCAAGCAAAAACAAAATTTTTACTTCTTTGGACCTTACCCAAGGCTACCACCAAGTGAAAATAGCCGAAAAAGATGTCAATAAAACTGCATTTTCAGCATCTGAATGTGGTTCATATGAATACTTAAGGGTACCATTTGGATTGAAAACAAGTTCAAGCGCACTATGTAGACCCCTACTGCACCTGTTAAGAGGATTAAAGAATATCATTCATTTTGACGACGATGTCATATGCGTGGGGGAAACACTGAACAACACTTAGCGACATTAGCTAAGGTGTTCGAGAAGTTCAGACAAGCCAATTTAAAATGCCGGCCTGAGAAAGTAAATTTATTTCAACCTAAAATTAAATCTTCAGGAGTAGTAGTATCCCAAGGAGAGATATCCCCTGACCCTGATTAAATAAAATGTGTTGAAAACCTCAAGCCCCCCAGAACTATGAAAGAATTAAGGGGAATTTTAGGTCTTACTGGCTACTTTAGGAAATTCGTACGCAATTACGCCAAAATTGCAAAACCTCTCACGGAATTAACTAAAGGTAACTCCCATAATGTTACCTTGTCCCAGGAAGCTCAAACTTCCCTAGACCGTCTCAAAAAGACCCTCACTTCTGAACCAATATTATCACTTCCTGATTTCGAAAATGGAATATTTGTGGTTACAACCGATGCTAGTTCAAAAGGCATTGGCGCAATTCTTTCGCAAATAATCCCGGTAGAAAACCCTAATCTTCTAGAGGGAACGCCTAAACAAAAACAAATAGAAAAAGTTATATGCTATTCGAGTAGAACTTTATCAAATGCGAAAGTAATTATTCCGCCACAAACTTAGAATTATTATCTATTATCCACCACTTGGACAAATTTAGACATTATTTATTTGGTAGAAAATTTATGCTACGATCAGACCACAAAAGCTTGCAGTACCTGCGCACATTTAAAAACCCCACAGGCTTTCTAGTTAGATGGATTATGAAAATCCAAGACCTAGATTACGAATTTGAACATTTAAAAGGTAAACAAAATGCAGCTTGTGACTTTTTGAGTAGATACCCAGAAAATATTCCTTCGGAAACTGAGGAAAATGAAGTTAACGCTATCAATGCTAAGAGCAAACATGGACGTAAGACAAACAAAGTCAAGGATACGGTAAAAGAAAATAAGGTTAACTATTGTCCCATGTCCTTAGAAAACATAAAAAGAAAGCAAAAAAAGGACGAAATGTGTGTAGCACTTATTGATTATTTTGTGAATGATGATGCGCTACCGGATAAATTCAAAACTCTTAGAAAAGAGATAGATAATTTTTAATATGATCTTGATGAATAAATACTATGTAGAATCTTGACTGCTGAGACAAATAGAAACCAAACCTCAATAACACCTGTGCTACCACAAAACTTAATAGTGCCTGCATTTGAATATTTTCATTCAGATACAGGTGGACATTTAGGAGTAATGAAAACGTTCCATAAATTAAAACAATATTTTTACGTCCCGTCTGAAATGACAAAATTTAAAGAATTTATAAGTACATGCGAAGCATATAACTTGAGAAAAATCCCCCCAGCTTACCCAAATCCTCCAATGGGAAGGTTCCCGGTAGCAACGTACCCCTTCGATATTATCTCATTTGACTTATACGGAACAAGTGGAGGCTTGCCTATCTCTAGCAGAGGCCATACTTGTATTCTTTCGGTTATAGATCATTTTTCCGGATTTACTTTTGCAAAAGCATTAAAAAATCTAAGGTGTTTATGCCACAAATAGGGCGTTAGCAAAATTATTTTTAAAATTCAGTATTCCTAATAAAATTTTGGGTGATAACGAGAGCATTTTTTTTTCAAAAGTAACAAAAGATTAAATGAGTTTTCTCAATATAGAGAAAATGGTAACAGCTCCGTACCAGCCAAAAGCTAATGGTAAAATATAAAACAGGCATATAATATTTTCAAACGTATTAATTATTTATACAAAAGGCAGTAGGAACGACTGGGATCAGTTCTTACCTTATTTAACTAACGTAATCAACACTGCTTATTCAGAAACAACTAAAGATAATCCATTTTATTTACTTTTTGGTCGTGATTTTAGAATCCCGTATAATGAGATTATTGAATCTCGGCAGTATTATAATAGCTCAGAAGATTGCAAACAAGAATTCATAAATAGGATGAGGAAAACTTATAAAATAGTTAGGCAAGAGTTGGGAAAATGTAAAATAAACCAAGAGCCAAGAAACCAACCCAAAGTCAAGGGGAGTATAGATTTCAAAGTAGGAGACTGCGTCTACCTAAAGAACGAAGCAAAAACGGAAGGCAAAAAACTTTCCAACAAATATTCTGGACCGTACAGAATAGTCAAAAGGTACAATAACGATTATACTTTTAAAATGGAAAACCTCGATAGTGGAAGAACTTACAAGGCGCATGTTAGCCGAATAAAAAGAGCCCAATTTCCAGAGAGATGGGTAGCACATCCCTCCTCTACTGATTCGTCAGATTCGGAAAATGAGCCACCTAAATCAAGATTTTCAGAGCTAAAACCCTAGAATTTTTAGCAATGAAATATCTAGTTATTCCTAAGCAAAAATCCCTAATACCAGGATTTTTTCCTGAAATAAAAACACCAAAAGATCCGAAAAGTTATTCATCGGCGAGCGCATGAGAGTTAGATTATACAATATCTCCAAAAACCCAATTTTTCCCCGATAGAATTTCGACCCCATGTCCCACCAAAAGATTTCCAGACGATATGGTTTCCCCTGCAACACCGATAGAAAGGCCCCTGTCTTTACAGGAGGAATTAAACAGAGCTGTAGAAACCCCCGGTATTACTGTAAAGAAAACTCTTCCCAAAGATTTAACTAAAACAAACCTGCAAGAAGCTATGGATTTAATTAATTTCCCCATAAAAAAAGTCAAAGTACATTGCCCGAGAATAAAACTCCCAAGGATGACCAGCATGGTCAATATCATGATATAACTGTGTCCAAGGTCAAACCCAAACAGTGGACTTCATGGATGGAAACCTTACTGCAAATAATTCCCCATCCCTTGAGTTGAGAACTCAAGGCGAGGACTTTGAGAATAAACCTTCTACTTCCAGGGAAGTAGAAATTTACGAAGGAAGGGCAGGTGATACCTCAAAAAGTGCCACCTCTAAAAGTTCTAATCCGGATTCGTCGGAAACTAGTTCCGAAGAGTCTGACGACGAATCAGACCATATAGTAGTTAAAGAAATAGGAAAATCAAGACCGACTTCAGCCGCCGCACACACGAAAGAAACAAGATTAAAAGGGTAAGAATTTAAAAATAATAGAAAAAGTTTGACCTTATTTCGCTAGAAAAACCAAAAAAGAAAAACCACAAGAAACAGAGGAGAAAATAACGACACAGTCAGGCAGAACGGTTAAAAAACCTGACAGATGGAAATATCCCTAATTAATGTAAAGACAAATTTCAAATCCCTTATGAAAATCAACTTGTGATCCACCATAATAAATTTAACAGTGTGCAAGTAAAGTTAACCAAGTCAATATTAATGAAAAAAATAATAATAATACGAGTAATGTCAAAAGACTGGTGATCAGAGAGAAAGGTTGGAACAGAAAATAACCAAAGGTAGGAAGATCGTGGTCGACTGAAAACGACAAGTGGTGTTGGACCACGTTTTGTGGAAAGCCTGGGTAGGAAACCAAAGCCCATGTAGCTTTTAATTTGTTGTGGGCGTGCTTGCCCTCGGATTCTCTATGAAAAATAGACCCATGTCCTAACCAAGATGGATATTATCAAAAAAAAGAAATTATCAGTACAGAAGCGTCTAATTATATGAAATATTTTGTCTTAGTGCAGATTATAATTATTTTAGGCCTACACATAAAATAGGATACCAGTGTAATTATGTGCTGCAAGCTTGCTTATTCATGTGTTTCTTACTCGAGAAATATAATGCAAAAATTAAATTGTATAGCGATTATTAGCAACGCTTTAAAGTCGTATCTCAACCAGTCATAGAGATATATCACGACAAGAATTAAGCTCGGAAGCCCTAACTTTACTTCTAAACCTATCTAATCATTAAAATATTTATTTTGTGTTACGTCTACAAATCAGTTTTCTTTGGCCAATGCCACAAAATGATTACATAATAAGAAATAACCTAAGTAAAAATTAAAGTGCCTTAAAAAAAATATATAATAATAGCAAAGCAGTAAACAAACAAATTTTGCAAAAAATGGGTACAATTAATGATAAATTAATTCTAGAAACAAACAATAAGATGAGGCCTAAGAATATCATCATAATTCTCGTTGTTCACGCAGTGGCCCAAGATATTGTAAAACATGGAGTAATATTCAAGCATGAAAATTCATTGCTAGCTAGCCATGACGCATGGAAAATCTTTATGAAATTGGACCCCAAAACCTTCGAGACCTTGTTTCAACAAGTAACAAGACTAGAAAGAAACACGAATGAACTCAAAGAGTCGACCAATTTCTGGTCGAACATGCTATTGGCCGTATGTTTCGTATTCGTAACTTCCCTGACCATAAGAACCCTACTGACTTTTAATTACAGAAAAATCCTAAGACTAAGAAGACGACAACCAAGAGAAGAACACGGGGAAACAGCTGAAATGCAGAGGTTAAACCCGGAGCCCCATGAGAACGTCTAAGCCAAGAAACAGGGAAGACATTAGAAAATGAGTGGGTATTGAGGTCGCCACTCGTCCTTGTTATGTGTTGTTCCCTCATTGTAGCATCGTTTACGTAAAACCGTGTGGCTATGACGCTGCAACATGCGTTTCTTAAACAGCACGGACGTGCGTGAACAATGGAGGCATGAAACATGTTGTAAAATTAGACCTCAAAATTAACCATGTAGCACAAACTCTGTTTAAATGATTATTTTAAATCTAATGTAAAATTAACTAAGTGTTGAAAGAAGTTAAAATAAAGTGTATGTAGTGGTGTATATTAGAAAGTATAATAAGAGACCACACTTAAAGTTGAAGAATTTATATTTTATAACGTCGTTAGGCTATAACAACTTAGAAGAAACTTATATGTATTGAATTTCCCAATGGTAATTATGTCGTTTTATTATAAACAAAAAAAAATTCGTTGTGAGTACTAATATTAGTATATTTACTTAACTACGTCTCGTAGCGTAAAATCCATGTACCCAATTAATACGTGACTTATTTGTACTATGAGTATTTACTTCAAAGAACGTGTGATTCTGCCTGGTTATTTTTATTACAGGAAGTGGATTGACGAATTGGACATTCAGTATTAGAATAAGTCATCCAACACAGATACAGCATAGTAGCATCTATTTTCATCAAATCTCAATCGATGAATAGCACTCACCTTGGACTCCGGTGAACTTTCATCCAAGCTTCGTCTACAAGAACAACAATTACCTTTGATCGTTGTTTCTACGACCATGAACCATATTACGTATCAGGTAACATTATATTTGAATCTTAGTATCCAGCGCATTATCGAATTATATAATCACATAAATTCTGACAACCTCATCGATCAGTACAAGATATAAATACAGAAATATCGCCCTTGATAATTATTATGGACCCTAGAATCATTTGACTGTATAGTGATGATATTTGAAATTAAATGATATTTAACGATATTTAAAGCTAAATGATATTTGAAGATATTTGAAGTTGAATTTAAAGACAACTTGAAGTTTAATTCTGAGAACCCCATTGATCAGTACAAGATATAAATACAGATATATTGCCCTTGATAATCATTATGGACCCCAGAATCATTTGACTGTATAGTGATGATATTTGAAGTTAAATGATATTTAACGATATTTGAAGTTAAATGATATTTGAAGATGAAGTTAAAGACAATATTTAGAAAGATTCACTATAATTTGATGTCAACCCGTCCAAATCCAAACTTTCATTCCCCCGTGAGTAGAAAATGAAGCATCGCAAGGGTTAACCAACGTAAACCTTAAGTTAAAAATTTCATAAAAGGAATAGATGACCAGTCCGAAGCAAGAAAACATTCTCTAAATGACCAAAAACATGTTATCACTGACTTACCGAGACGAAAATAAACGCACGTCTCGGGTGCGACCTCATAATGATAAGGCACCATATGAACTATTACAAAAAAGGCAGGTGAGAATGAACCCTGATAGCATATGCCAACACCTGTAGTGGGAAGCATCAGTTCCCAGTTGAAAATTAGAGAAAACTTGTCGTGTGAACACAATCAGCCTCGAACTGTTCCATGAAGAAACCATAACGTAGACGCTTCAAAATTTTTGCCAAGACAAAAAGAGTGAAGAACAATAATTTACAACAGAAGGATTGAGTACACTAAAGACTTAAAGGTGACGAAATAGGTTTGAGTTTACATCTGTTACTTCTTAATAACCTTAATTACTCAATAACCCCAATATCCTATCATTAACGTTTCTTAGCAAATATATCTAGGGAAAGTGTTTCAAAATTACTAGTGAACAGGGTAAGCACAATATTGTGTGTTTTAAATCATTTTTGTATGTAGTGTTAGATGTCCAGATATTTATGTGTAGCGTTGTCGAGCTATTCATTTAATGTAGCGTAGATAGAAAGTAGTATGCCATATAGACAGCAAAAAAAAGCCTTGTAAAAAGTGAATTAAAAAAATATTATGTAAAGGTAGAATAGCCCCAACCTGTAAAAGCAATCAGTGTTAGATGTAGAAAAAAAAATCTTTAGTACAGTAGCTAGCCTGGAATTATAAATAATCTTATTCCAGTAGACGAGTTTCGGATATGGATGTAGAAAAAAAAGAAAAAGAAAAGTAATAGAGAAAATTTTTAGATCTCCTGGTTAAGCCATAAAATAAATATAAAATAATTATGTAGAAGAAATAGTTAACAAATGGCGAACAATTTAAAAGCCCAAAGGCGAGCAATTGCTAATGACGGGACGTCATTAATTGTTGAAAAGGGTAATATGTACCATGAGAAAAATGCGATGTATTTAAAATACCAAAGTTCCTTCTTTTTAAAGATATTTCCGACTTCCTCTAGTTAAGTTAAATCTAGTTTCAAAAATGAAAAGTCCTCAATCAGCAAAGAGAAAAAGTGCAGTCACCCCCAGACAAAGAACAGCACTATCCAAGCTTTAGATTTCGCTAAGACAGTGAGCAATAAAAAAGGTGCTACGCACAATATTTCTAAGGATGTTTAAACGATAGGAACCCTGTGAACGCCTCAATCATCAAAAATAGTTAAGAAACATTATTGGACGAAAGGTTCGCATCCTTGGACCTCTTGGGCCAATGATGAGCCAGTTCTTACAGTGCAGGACTGAAGAGCTACGTTTGATAGTGGGGTTAAAATGCTTTTTGAGGATATTCGTAAAGGAGAATCAGGACCATTCAGATAGAAGTCTTAATTTCTTTCATGTTGTATCTCGGTCACTGTTATTGTCATTTGGAGTGACCCACTGCTGTTCACCTAAATATGTAAGTTTCAATAAACCTATTGTTTTTTACCTGTGTTTATTTAATTTTATATGTCTGCATCTAGTCTAAAAAAACAGGTAATTAGTTCGCAAAATCTCCAAGGTAACGTTCCCAGGGAATCTGATATCCAGATAGCTCAAGAAAAAAAGGCCACCTTTACATGTCTATATATTCTATTATCTCCCGTTAATTGAGGGCGGCGCTAGCCTAGTTGACACACTCTTTAGTGCTATAAGCGGCGCTATCGGAGAAATTACAAGGTGTAAGTTCACGACCTTTGGGCATAATATCGCCTTTGACGCGGTCAGTATTTAGTACCAAATTTAGTGTAGCCAACCAATTTTCCATTGCTACATCTGTAGTTTGGCCATTAGGGTTACGAAAGCTTATTATGTAGGTTTTTGTATTAGTCAGCCAAACACTGATACCAATTGCATCAATATCATTTACAAAATCTGGAAAGTTGATGCCACAGAATTTTATATTATTTTTAATTATTAAAGCGATTACACCTCCCTTTCTCTCTGATGATCTATCCTTTCTCAGGATAGTATATTCCAGAGACTTAATTTGTTGATTTTGGGTTAAATGAGTTTCCTGGAGGCAAGCAATATCAATGGATTTATTATCCATAAAAGATATTAGTTCATTCAACTTATTTTCTGAAAGTGATCTTACGTTCCACTGGAGTTTTGATATATTATTATTATTATTTATTTATGACCCACATATGACTTTATAAATGACACTGGGGAGTAATGGAAAATATAAAAGAAAAAATAACAACATCATTACGAAATCAAACAACAACAAAAAAATACAAATTAACCGATATCACGATGAAAAAAAACAAACTAAGGGGTCAGTGACAGAAAAAAATTACTAGTATTCATAATTACATTCGAAGACACACTGGCCAGTCGCGCGCAAGCATCAATGACACCATAACGGGATACAATATTTCTATTTTTAAAACGGCCGGGTAAATACATCAGATATTTACAATATCTAAAGTAACCACTTCTAAGTCTCCGTAAATCTTTTTTCCTCAGTAAGTGGTGGAATGCAGATAGAAAATTTACACCTGGAGAGCAAAAACTATTATAAAGCCGGGCTAGGCCCTTTCGATAATAACGCCCTCTATTTGGAGATATCTTACCATATGACAAACGAATATTTTTTAATGCATTAGTAACCAACTCGGAGCAAGTTTCGTAAATGGACGGGCAAAACGATATACCAAGCCACTTGACATTATCCAAACAAGGAAATGAAATCGAACTAAGATTTAATGAAGATACAGAAATGCTACTATTAAAACACAAACTCACACTCTCCCATATTAACAGATAGGGCAACATCCCTAAGTAAAGAAGATAGCTTACTGAAATTCCGAGCCAGCTGTGGACGAGAAATACTACCTAAATGGACATCGTCAACGTATGCAATATAACTCACACCAATATCAGGAAAAAACACAGTAGGAGGTAGATGTTTTAAACAAGTAGCGAGGACACATTTAAATATATAAGGAGATAAAACTCCTCCCTGTCTAACGCCTTTCCTAACAGCTACCGAATCTGAAGTATTTGACAGTCACTTTATACGCACATAAGAATTATCATAACAATACCGCAATGCAGAAATAACTGAATAATTGACTCCAGAACAAGCAAGGGAATGCAAGGCCTGGGCGTGAACAACATTATCAAAAGCCCCGGAAATGTCTACTGTGCAGCAATACAATGAACGCTTCTGGGCAAAAGCTTCCTTTAACAACCGGCTTAGCACATGATGAACCTGGGGGCAACCCACCCCTCTTCTAAATCCTAGTTGAAAAGACGAAAAATCGCACTTAGAAGTTATTTCAGGCAAAAGGACATACTCAAAAATCTTACTCATAAAGCAAGATACAGTAATCGGTCTATAATTCGAGCATAAATCTGGATCTTTACCGCGTTTAAATATAGGCGTGACACTACCGGAAAAAAACTATCAGGAACCAGAGATTGAGCTATACAAATCTGGAATAATAACTGCAGGTGGTTCAACAATAATGGGCAATCATAAGCAAAATTCCTAAAGCATAGGCCATCACAATCAGGAGAATCTGATCTTTTTACTCTCTTCAGCGCCCAATGTAAATCACTCATACTTATCGCAGGGACTCTATATTGACTATATTGAGGGACTCTATATGTTGTGTTGTTTATTTATTTTTCATATGACTGTGTATCAATGTTCAGCTTTGTTAATAGTAAAGCAAGATCTTTTTTTGCTTGAATGAGCATAAAATTAGGGATGTAGATTTTTGCCAATTCTGCAATGATTTTTGTTTTCTGTAGTTGATTTATATTCATGGCCTAAACTGCATTACAGTTTAGAATGAATAAGCATATATTTGGGGTTTGCATGTTTAGTTGTGCATCCTGTTTGTCAGTTAAGGGATTAATTCCTGGTAGTATTTCTGGTTTGTTTCTTCTTGGACGGGGGGAGGGGCTGGCTGACCTCATCTCACAGGACGAAGAGGCTTGTTGGCTTGGTGATTCTTTCTGATAGGGATGTGAGCTAGGGAGCTTAGAGGATGGTGTTTTGTAAGGGGTACTTGATGCATTGGGAGTGTTTGACTTGGGAGTTTTGGTTGATTTCATTATGGGCTTTATTTGGTGTGGTTGGGCAGCATTTGCTTCCATAGCTGCAAAAGGGTATTTCTTCTCTGCTGTTGCTATTTGCAGTGTTAGTGCTCTTTTCTTATATGCAGGGCATAGCGATTTATTGGTAGATTCATGTGGGCCTTTACAGTTGATACATGTAGGCTGAGTGTAGTTGCAAGTTGTCAACTCTTTAGGATGGGATCCTTTACAATTACGACAGGCTAGGAGAATTTCATTGCATTTGTTTGTTGTGTGTCCCAGTTTGAGACACTTCTAACCCTGGATAGGCTTTGGCTTGTATTGCTTGTGCAGTTTGATTTGCCCGAATAGGAATAACTTTTCTGGGATATTAATTTTTTCCTTCAGTGTAAATAAGAAAGATCTACTTGTTTTTAGGCCATTAGAGTTGGGTTTACCAAGTTGGGTGACATCTTCAACAGGAATTGTGTTGCCAGCCCTATCCAAGAGCCTTTCTTTTAACTCCTGAATAGGTATTTATGGGAGAACATTATATACTACTATTTTGTTGGGGATTGTTTTGGGTTCCATTTAGATGAATTAATTGGGATATTCAGAAGAGATTTTAGATTAATTATTATATCTGCTGATTGCTGATCTTGGACAGCTATAAGCAAAGATCCATCACGGTGAATGTTAAGAGAGAACATTTATTTTAACAATTTAAAAATTGCAACCCTTATTGCAGTAATCTTTGTTATTTCAAAGGGAGCATTAGGAGAAATTTTGAAGTAAATTCCTAAGTTTTGGGAAGGAGAATCTTGGGCAGGGGGAGGGGAAATACTTTTGATTGGGGAGATTTTTTCTTTTTTGGAGCTTCTAGAAAGGATCTCTTGAAACCCATTATCATCTATAGTGGCATTAGCCCCTACACTGATCATTGTCCTATTCTCAGAATTAGAGCTATCATGTGAGCTTTGTGATAGTGAGCTTGACCAGCGAAGATGGGGATCAATTTCATTGGTATTCGGGGTGGGATCTTTGGGGACTTTTTTAGGGGGAGTTCTATGTATTGCCTATTGGAATAAGCTTTAAGGTAAAAAAGAAAGGATATTACTATGATAACAGATCGTCTGCACTCTACTGTGGGGAAAACTTCACCATCCACAAAAGAAACACCACAGTATGGCCCTGAGGAGGATTTTGAGCACGATTGGTACAGTATAACTACTAATAAATCGAGACAAATAATTCACAAGAAATTTAATTGTAAATTTCTTAAAGTAAAATTGGAAATTTCTTCCAAGTTCTCAAAGCGTTTGGACAGTTGACTGGAAGGCAGTCGCACTTTCTTTTCTTCTTCTTCTTTCTCCATACCCGGGTACTTCGTGTCAAAGGAGTTGTCATAGAAACTTTGAAAAGGGCCCATTCGATTGGAAATTGGAATGGCTAGTGCCCTTTTTAATAGTCAAATGTGATTGGAAGGCAACTAGCCCCCCCCCCCTACCCACGCCCATCATTCCCCCAAACACATCCGATCAAAATTTTGAGATATCCATTTTGTTCAGCGTACTTGATTTTGAGATAGAAAACATATTTTTGAGGAGGAAACTCCCCCACAACCCTCGGGGCAAGGGTTTTAAGTTATGCCCTGGGGACATGTAAGGTTTTTATAGAAGGCGTTGTCATAGAAACTTCAAAAAAGTCTCATTCGATTGGAAATTCAAAAGGCTAGTGCCCTTTTTAATAGTCGAAAATGAATGGAGGGAAACTAGCCCCCCCACGCCCATCATTCCCCCAAACACCGCCAATCAAAAGTTTGAGATAGCCATTTCGTTCAGCGTAGTTGAGTTCCACATAGAAAATATGGTTTTGAGGAGGACACTCCACCGCAACCTTCAGGGCAAGGGTTTTAAGTTATGACATGGGGGCATAAAGGTTTTTATAGAAGGTGTTGTTGTAGAAACAACAAAAAAGGCTCATTCGATTGGAAATTCAAAGGACTAGTGCCCTTTTTAATATTCAAGTGATTGCAGGGCAACTAGCCCCCCCCCACGCCCATCATTCCCCCATACACATCCAATCGAAATTTTTAGATAGCCATTTTGTTCAGCATAGTTGGTTTTCAGATAGAAAGTATGTTTTTGAGGAGGCCACTCCCCCACATCCCTTGGGCCAAGGGTTTTAAGTAATGCCCTGAGGGCATATAAGAACTATGTTGGCAATTTTTATCATTTATTATTTTTCCTTTACAGCAGGGCACTTCGTATCAAAGAAGTTGTCGTAGAAACTTTGAAAAGGGCCCATTCAATTGGAATTTGGAGTGGCTTGTGCCCTTTTTAATAATCGAAAATGATTGGAAGGCAACTAACACCCCTTCCACACCCAACATTTCCCGAAACACATCCAATCAAAATTTTGAGATAGCTATTTTGTTCAGCGTAGTTGATTTCCAGATAGAAATTATGTTTTTGAGGAGGACACTCCCCCACAGCCTTCAGGGCAAGGGTTGCAAGTTATGCCCTGGGGGCACATAAGGTTTTTATAGAAGTCTTTGTCGTAGAAACTTCAAAAAAGGCTCATTAGATTGGAAATTCAAAGGACTAGTGTCCTTTTTAATAGTCAAAAGGGATTGGAAGGCAACCAGATCCCCCCCCCCGCCCATCATTCCCCCAAACACATCCAATCAAAATTTTGAGATAGCCATTTTGTTCAGCATAGTTGACTTCCAGATAGAATTTTTTTTCGGGGGACACTCCTCCACCGCCTTCACGGCAAGGGTTGTAAGTTATGCCCTGGGTGCATATAGGGTTTTTATAGACGGGGTTGTCGTAGAAACTTCAAAAAAGGCTCATTTGATTGGAAATTCAAAGGGCTAGTGCCCTTTTTAATGGTCGAAAGTTATTGGAGGGCAACTAACTCCCCTCTCACGACCACCTTTCGCCCAAACACGTCCAGTCAAAATTTGGGGATAGCCATTTAATTCAACGTAGTTTTAAGTTCTGTAAATTAGGTTTTTGAGGATGACAACCCCCTCAAAGCCCTCAGGACAAGGGTTGTTAGTTATGCCCTGGGGCATATAAAGTTTTTATAGAACGTTCTGTTGTAGAAACTTCAAAAAGGGATCATTCAATTATAAATTGAAATGGCTAGTGCCCTTTTTAATAGTAAAAGTAATGGGAAGGCAACTATCATCCCTTCCACGCCCACCATTTCTCCAAACACATCCAATCAAAATTTTGAGATAACCATTTTGTTACATGCAGTTAAATTTCAGGAAATTATACCTTTGAGCAGGACACTCCCCCCACAGTCTTCAGGGCAAGGGTTATAATTTATGCCCTGAGGGCACATAAGTTTTTATTGAAATCTTTGTCATAGAAACTTGAAAAAGGGCTCATTTGACTGGAAATTCAAAGGGCTAGTGCCCTTTTTAATAGTCTAATGTGATTTGAGGGCAACTAACCCCCCTCTCTCGTCCACCTTTTCCCAGAACACATCCAATCAAAATTTTTAGATAGCCATTTTGTTCAGTGTTGTGGATTTCTAAATAGAAATTATGTTTTTGAGGAGGACACTCCCCCACAGACCTCAGGGCAAGGTTGTAAGTTATGCCCTGGGGGCATATAAGGTTTTTATAGAACGCGTTGTCTTAGAAACTTCAAAAAGGGCTCATTCGATTAGAAATTGAAAGGGCTAGTCCCCTTTTTGATAGTCGAAAGTGATTGGGAGGCAACTAACACCCCTTCCATGCCCACCATTTCCCCAAACATATCCAATCCAAATTTTTAGATAACCATTTTGTTCCATGCTGGTTAAAGTTCAGCAAATTATACCTTTAAGCAGGATACTCACCCCAAAGCCTTCAGGGCAAGGGTTATAAGTTATGCGCTGGGGGCATATAAGATTTTTATCGAAATCTTTGTCATAGAAACTTGAAAAAGGGCTCATTCAATTGGAAATTCCAAGGGCTAGTGCTCTTTTTAATATTAGAAAGTGATATGAGGGCAACTAACCCCCCTCTCGCGCCCACCTTTTCCCCAAACACATCCAATCAAAATTTTTAGATAGCCATTTTATTCAACATAGTTGAAAGTTTTGGAAATTAGGTCTTTAATGATGACAACCGATCCCCCCCACAACCCTCAGGGAACGGATTGTAAATTATGCCCTGGGAGCGTGAGGTTTTTATAGAAAGCAATGTTGTAAAAATATCAAAAAGGGTTCATTCAATTGAAAATTGAAAGGGCTAGTGCATTTTTAATAGTCGAAAGTGATTGAAGAGCAACTAACCCCCCCCCCTGACACCCACTATTTCCCCAAACACACCCAATCAAAATTTTAAGATATCCATTTTGTTCAACGTAGTCGAAAGTTCTGGAAATTAGGTCTTTTAGGATGATAACCCCATCAGAGCCCTCAGTGGCTGTACAACATCAAGGGTTGTAAGTTATACCCTGGGGGCATATAAGGTTTATATAGAAAGTTGTTGAAGAAATTTCAAAAGGGGCTGATTGGATTGGAAATTGAAATTGCCCTTTTTAATTGTAGAAAGTGAGTGGAGAGTAATCAACCCCCCTCTTACGCCCACCATTTCCCCAAACACATTCAATCAAAGTTTAGTGATAGCCATTTTGTTCAACGTGGTTGAAAGTTATGGAAATTATATATTTAAGGATGACAAATGACCCAGAGTCCCCAGGGCAAAGGTTGTAAGTTATGCCATGGGGGCATATAAGATTTTTAATGATAGAGTTGTTGTAAAAACTTCAAAAGGGAATCATTCAATTGGAAATTGAGAGGGATAGTGCCCGTTTTAATAGTTGAAAGTGATTGGAGGGTAACTAACCCCCCTCTCACGCCCACCATACCCCCAAACACATCCAATCAAAATTTCCAAACAGCCATTTTGTTCAACGTAGTAGAAAGTTCTGGGACTTAGGTCTTTGAGGATGGCAACCCCCTCCCTAGCCCTCAGGGCGAGGGTTGTAAGTTATCCCATGGGGGCATATAAGGTTTTCATCGAAATTGTTGTCATTGAAACTTCAAAAGGGCTCATTTGATTGGAAATTCAGAGGGCTAGTGCCTTTTTTAATAGTTGAATGTGATTGGAGAAAGACTAACGCCCCTCTCACTCCCACCCTTTTCCCAGACACATCCAATCAAAATTTTGAGATAGCCATTTTATTTAATGTAGTTGAAAGTTCTGGAAATTAGGTCTTAAAGGATGACAACCACCCTCACAGCCTTTAGGGTAAGAAGTGTAATTTATGCCCTGGGGGTATATAAGGTGTTTATAGGAAGTGTTGTTGTAGAAATTCAAAAACGGCTCATTCGATTGGAAATCGAAAGGCCTAGTGCCCTTTTTAATGGTCAAAAGTGATTGGAAGGCTTGACATTTATATAGTTAAGATTTATGTGGGTATAATGTATTTTTGTTGTTGTTGTTGTTGTCATTTAGACCAGGGCACTTTGTATCAAAGGAGTTGTCGTAGGAACTTCAAAAAGGGCTCATTTGATTGAAAATAGAAATGGCTGATGCCCTTTTTAATAGTCAAAAGTGATTTGAGGGAAACTAATCCCCCTCCCACGCCCACCCTCCCATTTGACTTTATGTTTAAAAACTAAATGTTGCCATAAGATTTAATCAAAATGCACTGTGTTAATGCTAATTCCCAATAAGGCATCTCAGCAGTATCTCAAGAACGACTGTGGATATTATGTTCAAACTTTCGGGGCTGCTTCTGCTCTTAAAATTTAACCAAATCAAAATAGCGTAAGTGTATCCAAGCTATCAAAGGAAGTGAACAGATTTTTTTTTTCGAATGGTATTAAGCTTTCCATTGTAGGTCAACTAGAGGAGGTATGAAACTAAATTATACACTACTATTTGTGTCCAGATTTTTAAGAGGGTAAATGTTGTTAAAAATTGCTGAAAATTTTTCTCCAGCATACAAATAGCAGGACAAACAATAAATTCTTAAAAACACAAAAAGATTTAAATTATTATTTTCTTTTTTTCTGAAAAGACTATGTCAAACAAAACGAACAGAAATTAATTTTAAAAAATTTTCCCACAAAATAAGTTTTTCAAAGAAAAGTAAAGAACTCCATTAAACAAAAAATGAGCAAAAATAAAATCAAATAATCTACCAAGTGTGTAGCTACCACAAATCAATACCAATAAATAAATGATACCCAAAACAAACAGAAATTACAATAAATAACCAAGTCAAACTTAAAACAAGCAGAAATTAACATAAGTTGGGCTCAAAACCCCTATGCCTTCCCAAGGCCAGAACATAATTTGCACTTTACTGAAAAAAAATACAAATGAATGTGCATTGTCAGTTTAATATACATATACTGATATTTAGTAATCAAAATCTTAATATTATTTGATTTATTAAAGTTATAGAAGTAAAAACATTTAAATATTTTTCAGTAAAGTGCAAATTATGTTCTGGCCTTGAGGAGGCATAGGGGTTTTGAGCCCAACTTATGTTAATTTCTGGTCGTTTTGAGTTTGACTTGGTTATTTATTGTAATTTCTGTTAGTTTTGGGTTTTATTTATTTATTGATGCTGATTTGTGGTAGTTTCACACTTGGTATATTATTTGATTTTATTTTTGCTCATTTTTGTTTAATGTAGTTCTTTATTTTTCTTTGGAAAACCTATTTTGTGGAAAAAGTTTTTTTTAAAATTAATATAGTAAAAAGTTAGAAGGTATTCAAGGACGAGCAGTTAATCTTGTTTCAGAGTTTACACTTAAGGAGCATTAATAGTTTGTACCAGTAAACTGTGAATAAGGAGAAACACGTTAAGAATAATCAAACTTTATAGAAAGGGAGTTTTGGTAACAATGCATACTTCAATAGAATGGGATGATTCTAGAAACTGATGATGATTCAAACATTTAAAATCTATTGAGTTTAGAATAATTCATCAAGTTTGCAAATCTGAGGAAATTTGGCAAATTTGAGAAAAACGAGTCCCAAAGGAGCCACAAATCTAGGAAACTAATGATAATGAAATCATGCCATTTAATTCAGAACATCAGACAGCCCTATTAAAGAGGTTTAAGTACCTACTGAACTACAAAAATACAAAGTAAAGCAATTTCTTTGAGGTTTGCCACAGATGCATATTTATTTGTCTGTTTGTTTTTTCCCTGGGATTATTGTATTAAACATGTAGTCTTAGAATATTGGGCAAGTAATCATTCAAACAGATATTGAAAGATTTAGTAAAAATCCAAACGAAAAGTTTCTTTTTGATTTGCACAACGTTGTACCACAGCAAAGTGGTGTGTTTTCGCCATTTTTTATGTAAAAATACAATTTTGGCCCAAAGATGATCAAAATATAATCAACTAGAGTTGATTCGAATTATCAAAAAGCTATATACTAAGGTTCCCAATCCCAGAGGTGTAATGTTTCCCAAAAGAAACATGCAGTTCAAACAATATGACTAGTTAATATAGGCAATTATTTTTAAGCTTAATTTAATTCTGTCAAATGATTTGAGGCTTTGTTAAATCATGTATAGTAGTATGTAGTTTTACATGAGCTATTATGGAGATGGGCTGGTTGATCCTTATATGGGTGAGGACAGAGATGCTTATAGCCTCAAAAACTGCATTTCTTGGCCCAAATCCTTAACATTCCACCCTAATGTTCCTTCATTCCTAGGAATATTTTTGGCCTAAACTTATTATGCAGGTGTTGCTGGGAAACAGCTCTCTTCTTGCTGTAGAACTATTAAGTGTAACATAAAAGATTATATTCATATTTATACCTGTGCTGGAGCGGGAGGAGTAACGGTGGGAGCCATTACCAATAAAAAAGTATAGTCAGAGAATTCTCCTTGAAAACCACAAAAATGATAATCCCAAAATGTCTCTAAATATTTTAGACCCCATGCCCTCTGGAGACAAGTTTTACAGGATGTACTTTTAATAGAGGCTCAAAACACTACCATACAAATGTTAAAGTAAAATTTAGAAAACAAGGGCTAAGTAGGGGAGGGTGCAGCCATCCTCACATTTACCAGGGTCCTTGATCAAACGATTTGTAGTAGCAAACTCTAGCTAAAAAGCAACTCTTGTTAATAAAAACCAGTACTCACAGTAATTTATTTACAAAGAAAGTTAGGGAAGAAAATCTAAAAATGGTCACTTTAAGATGCTAAAATGGAGTAGCAATGAACCAGCACAAGCTTTAGTTAATATTATTTGAAAAAAAACTACGTTTTCTAAAGAGTTAAAGAGGCTGAGTTACAAGGTCGAACCTTAAAACGTACAAGGATTAGGAGGCACAGTTGGGGGGCTGTTTTTTTTTTAAAGCCCCCCAACTGTTTTTTTTAAGTTTTTTTTTAAACTGAAAATAAGGAGCGACATTAAATCTTAAAACAAACAGAAATTATTCCGTATATGAAAGGGGCTGTGCCCTCCTCAATGCCTCACTCTTTACGCTAAAGTTCTTATTGTTTAAAAAAAAGAGTTGTGAGAAAGTCAAACTTTAGC
Source organism: Artemia sp. Qi Xiang Cuo (assembly GCF_049724085.1). Taxonomy (NCBI): domain Eukaryota; kingdom Metazoa; phylum Arthropoda; class Branchiopoda; order Anostraca; family Artemiidae; genus Artemia; species Artemia sp. Qi Xiang Cuo. The sequence continues at coordinate 51,915,760 of NC_142799.1, read as the reverse complement.
GTAGAGAGCGAGGCGTTGAGGAGGGCACAGCCCCTTTCATATATGGAATAATTTCTGTTCGTTTTAAGATTTAATGTCGCTCCTTACTTTCAGTTTAAAAAACTTTTTTTTATGTAAAGGCTGCGAAAGCGGGGGTTTGGGGGGCGGCAGCCCCCCAACTGTGCCTCCTAATCCCTGTACGTTTTAAGGTTCGACCTTGTAACTCAGCCTCTTTAACTCTTTAGAAAACGCAGTTTTTTTCAAATAATTTCTGCACGTTTTTGTACAGTTTATTTAAAAAAGAAACTGAGTTTCTTTTTTAAAGTTTAAATTCAGTATATAAAAAATTTGCTCTGACGGTGAATCGAACCCGGGTTTTCCACCTGACAGTCTGAAGTATCAACCGCTGAACTAATGAGACACAATTGTAATTGTTTTTTAGTAAATAGAATCTATTTTCGCAAAGCAAATTCCCACAAAACTTGATATTTGGTTTTTGGAAAACAGGGAAGGAGTGATCAGATTGCGCTGAAATTTCGAGGATAAGCTCCCAGGTCCCAGGAAAGCGTATCCTCTAAATTTCAGCCCGATCAGACAACGTTAAAGGGGGGTTGTGGTGGGAAAAATTAACATGGGCTATTATAGGAAAATGAAGTTTTTCGTAAATGTAAATTTAGGGGATAATTTTTTCGGTCTGAAAATATCAAAAGGCCCTAACAGGTCGAATTCTGCTTCGAATGAGTCCTCATTCACCCGGATCAGTTGCCAACTGTGGCCTGTAGGCGTGGATAAAAAAAAAGAAATGATGATGAGGAATTTTAAGTGGCTATATTTGGTTTTTTGAAAACAGGGAAAGAGTGATCGGATTGAGCTGAAATTTCGAGGATAAGCTCCCGGGCCCTAGGAAAGCTTAACCTCTAAATTTCAACCCAATCAGACAACGTTAAAGGGGGGCTGTGGTGGGAGGGTCGAAACTTCTGGCCCAGTTTACCCCATGAAGATAAAGTCGGAGGAGGATGAAATTTTGCAAGTTTCTTAGTTTGAGCTTGGGCTACAAATGCGATTACTGCCGTCTCTCTGCGACCTCTAGGACCTGACATCACTTAACATTGTGGTGGGTCGCCTCTTTATAGAGGCACAAGTGTGCCTCCTTGATTTAGTTTTTCTTTGGAGGACACAAGCACAAAAGATAACCAGGAAGTTGAATATATGCTGATTATAGCAGAGACACATGAAACAGAATTTTATGGTATACAATACACTTATGTGATAGTACACAATGAAGCCAAGAAGCATAAAATACCCTGAAGCACCTGATGAACAAACAATATAAGCAGTATACTGGTAAAATTGGTGGTCAATAGAGCTGAATGCTAAAGAAGAGGAGATTTTTATCTGTACTTTGATTATCATGTCAGAAACAGGATTCCCTTTGATTGTAGTGACCTGTGCTACCTAGTGATAGCTTATCTAGAAAGGGCCAGCAAGAGAGTGAAATGGTTTAACTCATAATTGCTAGGAGAAGAGCAAACTAAGAGTCTTATCAGCAGATGTGCTGAGTTGACTGACAGATATATAACTAACACCAAACAAAAAAAGCCACCAACAAGCCAAGAAGTGTTCAATTAGTACCTTGACCATTTTGAAAAGTATTTCAAAAGCATCCCACCTGGGAATATAGTCAATTTTATGAGACCAGCTAAAATGATGACCCAGGTTTGCAAAAGAATTCTGATAAAAAGAGGCTCAAGATACCTAGAGCAGGTTTTGAAAGCTTCAAAAACCTCAACAACAATCATTACAACAGGGACAGTTGCAGTTGAGATACTGTCTCCCCATGTTATTTACAAAAGTGAAGGAATGGGTTGTCATGAGTTGAAGGAAGACCAGCTGGTACCATATCTAATATAATTGTACCAAGTCTTATTGGAGTGACCTGACTTGCTTTGAAGACTACTTTTTCAACTCCTTAATCTCTTCTTAAAGAAAAAGCCAAGCAGAAAACTTGTCATTTCTGACAGACTTTCATCAAATATCAGTACTGATGTTCTCAAGAATTCCAAAGAGGGCCACATTGCATTCATCTCACTCCTACCAAATTCAACCCATTTGACCCAACTCTTAGATATTGCATGTTTTTCCACCAATGAAAATGAAATTTTACTGTAATAAATGCTCAAGAGGCATAAGACAATAGTGATACAGCTAGCAATCTGAACCATAATCTACTGCTAAAAGTGAGAAATTATGTTCAGTTTGTGTATGAAGGGGAAAAATTTCTGTCATTATCTTAAAAAAAAGAACAATGGGATTTTCAAGATTAAGTCAAACATGATGTTTGGAAATAGCAAGACTGGGATGACATTAACAACAAACCCAGGCCCAAAATTTTGGAACTACTCAAAGAACCAGAGACAGCTCTTGATGTAGCCTATCTTTAACTAAGCTCACTAAATTTACATTTAATGACTTTTAAGATTCTTATGGTTATTTAGTCAATATTTTTTTTTTACTGAGCGTCTAGTTTTGCACTGTGTTTGTGAAGATGAGAGGTTCCTTTAATTATTAAATTCCTTAACCAATGGCAACTCTAAACAAATTATGTTTTAAATGAAGTCTGTTGACAGAAGTATACCCTGTTTGCTTATGCCTTTGTTCCTTGTTTGCAAAACATGCTGGTGCAATCTCATCTAGACACTTGGGGTGTAATTAGACCAAAAAATATTAAAAAAAGAAAAATAAAGCAATTCTTTCACAATAATATGTTTTCTAGAAGCTTAGCTACACCTTTCCTGGAATGCTCATTTGATTCTGTCAACAATTAAAAATGTTACATGCCACAAAATACAAAAATGGTAAGAAATCTACTTGGTTTATGGTACTCCTGTAGTCTGGAATTTATCTAGGAGGGGCAGGGGTTGTATTGTCAGAGTACCCTCTAAAGGACATTGACCTTTGATGGCCTTTATATGTTATCAAAGTGAAACCTTGTAAAATAGATCTTTTGCTTAAATAAGGTGCAAGAAAAGTGTTTTGAATTATATACCTTTGATAGGCTTATAGATAGATAGGCTATTTAAAATAATTCCTAAAAATTTATTTTTTTTTGGGGGGGGGAATGTATAATGTGGCTTTGAGGGTGGAGCTAAAAGTAATGGAAGAAAGAGGTGATACCAAGTTCTCAGCTACTAGGTTATTCTTGGGAGAAACATGACAGTTTATAAGCAGATAAAAAATTTCTGCATTATTTTAAATCACTTTTCTATGAATAGGCAAAGCAGTACCAAAATACACCTGGCCTTTGACAATAAATAAGATCTGTCTAGTTTTTGTAAAGAAAAAAATTGCTCAGTGTTTTTTCTTTGCATGCCTTGGCATTGTGTACTCCTAGGCCTGGGCCCATATGTAAATCCTGGCCTGGTTGCAATATGGCTCATTTTTTAGTTTTCACTGTCATTTTCACTTGATTTGGGAAAATTGGCTCTAACTTTGTCACCCTCTTGAAGGATTTTGATGAAATAATGCCATTGCTTCCAAGGATAGGCTATATATTTTTGCCCCTGGATTTATTCCTGAGAATTTTGTTCACCTAACTTGACTACTTTTCATAAATGCAAGAAGCCACTGAACTGGGGTAAAATTCTACTTTAGCAACTTTTGGCTATCTTGGAAAGGAGTTAGGTTAGGAAAATGAAACTTTCAGGGTTGGATCTGCAGGCTAAAGTATGTCCCAGGAAGATATTTTGAAGTAGGCTACCTACTTCCACTCCTTCTCCCTCTAGAGGGTCCAGAAATTTCCTCATATGACAGATTTATGCCTATTGAAATTTTGACAAAACAACATTTTACCTTAATTTTCAGTTATCAGTTTCTTTTTCTCTGGTTTTAGCTCTGAAAATACAATTCCTGTTATTTGAGCAGAATTTTAAGCCATATCAATGTTTTTTTCCAAAATTTAGGAAATGTTTTTGCATATCTTTAAAACCTTATAAATTGGGATTGAGCAAAGTTATGAAGCTGAAAACAACTTTGTTGTAGGCTACAACAAAGTTGTAGTACTACTACAACTACAACAACTACTACAAGGGAGAAGGAGTGTGTAGTACACACTCCTTCTCCCTCTAGAGGGTCCAGAAATTTCCTCATATGACAGATTTATACCTATTAAAATTTTGACAAAACACCATTTTACCTTAATTTTCAGTAATCAGTTTCTTTTTCTCTGGCTTTAGTTCTGAAAATACAATTCTTATTATTTGAGTAGAATTTTAAGCCATATCAATGTTTTTTTCCAAAATTTAGGAAATGTTTTTGCATATCTTTAAAACCTTATAAATTGGGATTGAGCAAAGTTATGAAGCTGAAAACAACTTTGTTGTAGGCTACTTCATTTAAGCAGAGGATTTATTTTAAAGGTTTCAGTTTTATAACACACAGATTTTTAAAGGTCATCAAAGGTCAGGACCCTCTAGAGAGAGATGGACTGTAGGTAGGTAGGGTGAGATGACTGGTAGTCCACCACCTGCATAGCCTACTTCAAAATACCTTCCCCAGACATAGCCCAACTTTAGCCTGTAGACCAGGGGTTTCCCAAGACTCATTTTATTGGAGAGATGATCTTTGTAAATTTTACTGAATTGCTACCTGATTTATGCCAAATTTTCTGCAGAAACCAAGAATTTTGCTAAATTTTTGGGCAATTTTGCAAAATTTCTGACAAAATTTGCGTCGTTGGCAAAAATTTTTAGAATTTTGCCATGTTTGAGCACTTATGGTAGCTTATTAAGCCTACCCTAGTAGGGATGCACATAAACCTAGTGATCTACATAAATAATTGCTCCACTGAGGATGGGGGAGGGGTAAGGTTGAGCAATGTGCTTTAGCATTACTAAGTGCTTAGAATTGTTTTAAAGTACTGTTTAGAATTCATATGTCTTCCTTCAAATGTATCATCTTCGTTAGCCTTTAGCACTTACCTCTCTCAAAATCTTAATTTAAATACTTTGACAGGGTTGTGTTTATTTGGTGTCACTTTCGGTGGCAAAATAGTGTCAATATCATATAAAAATTGTAATTTTCTAAGAATTTGCCGCTCGCGATGCTTTGCATCGCTCGCGCTGGTACCAACAACCATTTCAAATTGAACATAATTGCCACATTTAATTTTCAAAAATGGAAAGTTTGCTCTGATGCCATCCATAAGCAACAAAAAGTAAGATTGATTTTACTTAGGTGGTGCTGATTCTCTTCTTTGCGTAGCCCTTCAACTCTTGTCAACTTTTCAGCCCTCCCCCCATAAAACCTGCTAAATCACAAATGGTGCTTGATTTTTAAAATTCGTCCCACAGAGTGATTTTTCTCTTTTTTGTTCTAAGTAGTCTTTGGTCATAGTGCAAAAAAAGAAAGAAAAGAGAAAAAGCCGTCCGAGCTTTTTTTCTTTTAAGAAAATGGAAAAAAAAGGACAGTAATACTTGTCTACAATGAGAGTTGTCCATCCATTTTTTTCACACAATGGACTAACTGGATTATTACAGAATGTTTCTAGTACTTGAAATTTTTCTATGAAAATACTGAACAGAATGCCGCGAACATTGATTGCAGCTATTGATGACTTCATGATAAATACAACTAACAGTCGATCAAACATTGACTCTTTCAAATAATTTAATTGGCAAACACCGTAGGATTTCTTTGTGTGAGGGTACATGGGAGTCAAAACTTAAAAAAATTATTATCACTTATTACACTCAAAACTTCGCGACCGGGAAATTGCTAAGAGGAGAAAGTGCGTCCAATCTTTTTTGGTAGTGATTAATCAGCAGGTTTCCAAAAGGGCTATTATTTATGAGCAATGTGATCATGGTGAAGCATAAGATTTATGATTAATATGAAGGAGCATAAAAATAGCATTAGAGTGTTTCTGAATCTGAAAAAAGAGAGATGGAAAAATAATAGAGAAAAGGATAATGATGCTTCGACATTGACAGTTTTCCTTCCGGTTTTTTGTTAAAAAAAATTCTTTTTGGTAAAAAAAGCGCTACTTTGAAAAAAAAATACCACTTTTACTAAAATGTTTCAGAAAAGTGTTACGTTTCCCGAAAAGTGTCACTTTAAGAAAAAAGCACCACAAGTGCCACAAAAGTGTCATTAATGGCAACCCTGTACTCTTCTAGCTGCACATAGTTGTCAAATTATTATTTTCTCATTTCCAAAGTCAGCTATTTTTTCCAAGAAAAAGGTGGCATACGGGTGCTACTATTGAAAAAAACCTAAGTTTTACACTCAGTCTAAAGACACCCGGATACCTTACATTCTTGAATAAGTGTCAGATGGCATTTTTTTTTAAAAAACACGTTTTTTAAATTTTGGTTAGATTGGGCCGATGTTCGCTTTTTACTGTTGCTGCAGCCATGTTTGCCAAAAAAAACGTATATTCCTATGCAAGATAATGTCACACTGGTATTATATCAAATAGTCTTCATAATTCTATATGATAAGCTTGTTCCATAGTTTTAATTCAAGATTTCAGTTACTAAGGCCTAGACTTGGTTCTTAACTATAATTTTTTTCATTTCTTTTCAATTTATTTCTCTTACATTATAAGATACTATCTCTGTTGCTTCTGTAATGCCGTTTTCTTGCGGTAGATATTTTGGTTGCTCTGCTCTGATACCTTTCTCAGTTTTACTTCCATGTGACATGCTCAGATGTTACCAAAACATAGCCTTGTTAGTGTTTTACTAGATTATATCTATCGCTTCAACCACAATCTTGCATATAAAATAAATAAATATATTTTTCTTAACTAAAAAAGGCACTAGATGCAACAAATTCCTTTAAAATGAAAAACTAAGCAGCTATCTGTAATGTTTCTGTGCCCCGCTGGCTGCGGAGAAAAAAAAAACAAAAAAAGATGTTGTCGATGCCAAATATCGTGATTGCAGTGCTTGTTTTTCAAGTCAATGGATTTTCTTTGTTGTTCAAGACAAGGGACTGTAGGTTTTCTTTATAGTGGTTTTGGACAAGTAGGTTCTAATGGTTTACTTTTTAGTTTGACCTGACACGTTTTTTAGTTACGGCTATTATTCTCATAGTATAGGACGTGATAGTCTCTTATTAGGTTGAAACTACCGCAACAACCCAGATTTAGAGTTTGCTGTTTAGTATAATTAATACAAATATTTTTTTCACAAAATAAATTTTATCAAGAAAAAAAACTAAAGAACTTCATTTAACCGAAAACGGGCAGAAATATAATCATAAAATGTACCAAGCGCAAAACTGCAGAAAATGAGGATCAATAAACAAATGAAACCCAAAACAAAATGAAATTACAATAAATAACAGAGTCAAACTACAAAAACTAGCAGAAATTACATGATTAGGGCTTACAACCCATTTGCCTTCTGAAGGCCAGAAAATAATTTGCACTTTAATGAAAAAATTCAAAGGAATGTGCATTGTCAGTTTAATATACATATGCTTGTATTTATTCCGGAAAATCTAAAAAAATTAATTTCTTAAAGCTATAAAAACGAAAACATTTAAATTTTTCTTTCAGTAACGTGACATTTTGCTCTGGCCTTCAAAAGGCATAAGGGCTGTGAGGCCTAATCATGTTAATTTTTGCTCGTTTTGAGTTTGATTTTGTTATTTATTGTAAGTTCTGATTGTTGTGGGTTTCATCCATTTATTGATGCTGATTTGCGGTATTTATGCTTGGAAGATTATTTGATTCTATTTTTACCCATTTTTCTTTTAGTTTTTAGTTTTTAATAAACTTTTAATAAATTTCTGTTCATTTTATATTGAAGAAGTATTTTTCAGGGAAGTAGAATTGGAAGATTGATTGCCCCCAAGTCACTTTTGATTGTTAAAAAGGGCACTAAAACTTTTAATTTCCAATAAAGTTAGCTCGTTTAAAATATCAATGATATAACTATCTATGATAGAGTAGCGCTGCATATGAAATTGTTTATATACCCTTTTAATACCCGCATGCACATAGTTATTTTGTTTAATTGAAACTCCCCCTAAACGTTCCCTAAAAATTTCAGCTTATTCCCCTAAGTGTCAGTAGCCACAGCAATTGTAGCAAAAGTATTAAAAGTATCCACATAGTGTCTTCTGGCTAGTTCAAAATCCACCACAACTTAGCCTGAAAGGGCTAACTTAATAATATAAGTCGCTATTGTGATATTGTTTGTCACCCTTTTGAGAATCTCCATGATCATAGTTTGTTTCAATTTAGTTTAACATCTGCCCAAATATTCCTTGAGAGCTTCACCTGAATACCCTTAGTTTGTGTAGCAGTAGCATTAATAGTAGCATGCACACATCACCTTTGGTTTTTTAACATCCCCTTAAAAACACGATGTTCAAAATCATTACACAAATCAATTCTTAAGATACGCTCAATTGACAATTTAAATGAACTTAGGGCTTGTTATTTCAAATTTTCTATCCATATTCTCTCACATATTACCTTCATAGATTTAACCTTAATAATGCAAGTATCACAGTTGCGGTGGTAGTAGGAAAAGTAGTTACACTGTTAGTGCCGCATTAGTAGTAGTAGTAATAGTAGTACCAGCAATATTAATAGCAGTAGTAGCATGTATATCTTGCCTTTTGATCAGTTGAATATCCCTTTCATGATGCCCCGGAAGATTCACCTTGGCACGGTAAGCTGTTCCCAAAACATTTCTGGTGTGCGCTTTTGACTCCCTTTTGACACCTTTTTCATCTTAATACTCTAAACTGAACAAGTTGTTGCAATTAAAAAAGTAGTTCGAGTAGTTTAGTAGCAGCGTTATTAGTAAAATTAGCAGTGGTAGTAGTGATAGTATTGATATGTATGTATTATCTTTGTAAGGTTGTCTTGTTTCGAGGACCAGAATCTGAGTCTGGTTATTGCCTTAAGCAGACTTTGGGTAACCTGCGTTACTAAACGCTCTTTCTTAAGGTACTGATTTCTAAAATAGGTCACTCAGAGTTCTTAAGGAAACAATCACATATCATAGCGCTTTTAACTGAGGCAATGAGGTTCAAATCGGGACTCTAATCCGGTGATAACTTGATTTTAATGTTAAATTTGACAAACAAAACAAAAGAAGAAAATGTTAAATTCCGTGGTATTGAAAGAAGTTTACCAAATTGTTTTTGTCAAAATCGACTGGTGTGCTGTGCGTGCAGCAGTTAATCAAGGAAGGTGCTTATACTAGCCAGAAGTCTTCACCAAGAAAAAAGGATTATGGTAAAGTTTAGAACTACTGACTATTTCTACTGGATTGCACTTGGCTAACTAGTTAAGGCCAAAGTCCTAAGTATTTGAATCTTTTAATTCAAATTATTTAGTAAGGCAAATTCTGCCCATTAGGTGGGGAATGGGGGTACTACTATTTCAAGTTTTATTTGATCAGTCAAAAGTATTTTAAATAGGATGAGAGAAAGTAAAATAAAGAGTTCCAAAGGGAGATACGAAAACTTGGAATAACCTGAAATTATTAGATCCAAATTTATCAAATCAACTCGAACAAAATATTTACCAATCATTTCTCTTGGCAAGAGAGAAAATGGACTAAATTGCGTCCCGCGTTATTTACAAGGGCTCAAATATTCCATGCTTGTTATTTTCTTCAAGAAAGAGATGTCAATAATATTTATGACTTGACAATTTATTACGGCCGATATGGAAGGCGAACGTTTTCTCAATTATTATATGTAATAGCTGGCTTATGTCTGATTTATTGGACTATTAGGCGTCCTTACAGCTTCCCCCACTTAAATTCTTAGTATATTTTTTTCATAAGGATAAAAGAAAAAAACACGAATTTATTAAGAATCATTGTAATTCGTTTCTACTAGTGCTACTACATAATGAAACCCCTAAGACTTTTAGTGTCGATAGTCTACCGATATTTTTTTTTTTAATATTATTCCTACCAGTGAGAGTCCTATTATGGATAAAAAAGGGCAAAAATGTTGAATAAACATGTCTAATATGTTGTTACATGTTTCCTTTTGGCTACTTGCTCGTATTTTCCTCACTTCATCTAGACCCATGGTTGAACTAGAGCTATTCGGAAAGTATACAGAAAGTAAATTTTCAAGCTCGTCTTTACAGTCATTAGTTATTCCTGCTAGGAAAACATTTCCATTTGGACCTGTTATTGTAACGTTTGTAGGCGTAATCTTCTTCATATAATTCCAATATCTACCTGCAGTCGTAAGAAATTTATTTCGTTATTCTGTTTAAATATGTAGTCAATAATCATTCTTGAAGTTTCATGCGAGATTTCTACGGTCTTGTTCCTTTCTATTATCAGTTCTTGGTCAAATTCATTCACTAATGAAATGAAATAGACTTGTTAGACAGGAGAATTAATTTTTCATTTATTTTTGATAAACAATCCATTTCCTGAAAAATTGTTTCTGCATCCCTTTCACTGGCCAGACATGTTACCCACCTATGGCTTTCGAGAGGTACAAGGATTCTGTATTATTTTAAGCTGTTTAGTATTGACAGTTTCTAATTCATGTAACAAAAAGACATTTTTATAAAGTACAGTCAAAACAAAGTAAGGCCCGCGATAAGATTATTTCTTTGAAGATCATTCTTAATCATTCAAAATGTTGAATTCTGTGCTATTGAATAGATTTTCCCCAATGGTTTTCGTCGGAATTAATTGGTGTGGTGTGGTGTGTGTTGCAGTTATCCAAAGATGCTGTCTCTACTGTCCAGATGTCATCACCAGGAAAAAAGGTTTATGGTGAAGTTGAAAACTACCGAACATTTCTAATAGAATGCACTTGAATAACTAGTTTTGGCTCGAGTTTGTGGTATTAGGATCTTTTAATCCAAATTTTAAAGTAAGGTAAATTCTTCTAATTAGGTTAGGAATGGGGTTATTAATATTTCAAGTTTTATTTGATCGGTTAAAAGTGTTTCAAATAGGATACGGGGAAGTAAGTTAAAGGCTTCCAAAGTGAGCTAAGAACTCGAAATATCCATTAATGATTAGACACGAATTCATCAGTTCAACTTGAAACAAGGAGTTCAACTCGAAACAAGGAGTTTACCGATCATTTCTCATAGCGAGAATAAGTGCTGCTTGGACCTTAGGTAAACTTCAACTTCAACATGGAAGACCTTTAACTGAATTTCCTAAGACTGCAGAAACAACTTTCAATTCTGAGCTTGACAAATAACACTTCCCTCTCCCTAGCGCCTCTGTATAGACGTAACAGCTAGCTTAGCCGTAAGGACAGCAGAGACAGAATTGGGGAGGTAAGAGAACAAGCTGGAAAAGGCAGACCTCTACTCAGAATTCAGACTCCACCGTACAGACACCAGAGAACGAATCTAGGAGGTAAACAAAAACCAGAGTCCAGTGAATTCCAATTTGTATGGGTAAAATATATTGTAAAGACTGAGCTTAAGTTCCAAGAAACACTGAGTTGACGGAGAAAGGAACAAAATTCTAATAGCTTTCGATCCCTTGTTGTGAGTTACCCCACGTTACAACCTGGTTATTCTAAGCTAATTCTCACAGCTACACAATTAACCGTAATTTTAAGTTTGGGAAAGTACCCACTGTAGTCCTTGAGAAAGGGACAAATCTTAAGGTTAATGTCGCAACACCTTACGATATTCAATTTATCCTTTTAAAAAACTAAACTGAATTGGGTCTTCAATTATTATAACAGGTCAAATGTTTCAATAGTTGCTATCCTCTGAAACAAATAGATACCAATACACTTTACGATTTGTCAGTTTATTACGGCTGATATGAAAAAGCGAAGGTATTTTAATTTAGGCTAATTTGAAATAGCCGGTTTATTTCTGATTTATTGGACCAAAGGGGATTTCAACTTTTACCAAAAATTAAGTTACGAAAAAGAAGCAAATTTATTAAGCATAATACTAATGCGTTCCTACAATTCTTCAACGTATATTATACAATACAAGATATAATCTAATACTTCTCATAAATCTTTCAACATACATTCTCTTTTTTTAAATATTGTCTCGCTATATGATTTTCTTACATTCCGTTTTTTTTAAAATATCGTCTCGCTATATGATTTTGTTTTAACTTCAAGTTGAAACATGGAGCAGCTATCTTTCGTTTCGGAAGGCCCTTTTGTGGCTTGGTGAGGCAATTTTCACTAGGCGGAGCAATGATTTTGCTCTGTCAGATCTAAACTTAGTTAGTGATTTCAGTTTATGCATACTTATACATAAAATACGTAATGTAATGTCACAAATGGTGCAATAGACTTCTTATATCATGGTCATTGAGATGATGTGACGGGATATAGGATGACGTAAATGATTTCAGTTGACCATATGTGCTATTCATTACTATTCATTTACACAGCAATTCATTATACACAGCTATTAATTTCACAAAAATTCAAAATGTCAGAGACTTTTATCTGTTACTGTTCAGTCACCTAAATTTTGTTGTAAGTTAATAGCTTTAAATGTATTTCAAGCCAGAGTGAAGTATTTGCCTTTAGGAATGAGATAAGTTTCATTTAAGATTACTTCAAAGTAGATTGTATAATTTTTAAGTAAATACTGAAAGTGATTGTTTAAAAGTCACTCGACACGACAGCTATTCACTCGACAGTGTATTAAAATGTGCATCAAAATGTTTGGTTTCTGTAGACGTGCCTTGTTCTTTACTAGGTAGCAGTTATCACTGCATTCTTAATATTAATTGGTTGTATCGCGTAATCATCACTACCTTTAGTAAAGTCATTTCATAACAGGAAGATCAAGCAATGTCAAAAATACATAAGATTGTAATCATACCTAAGCAGTATAATACTAAAAGAAACCCGACAATCAAGTCGGGCTTTGTTTCTTCTTACTTGAACTTTATATTGTGAATTTATTCTAGGACCTTAATTACTTCTAAGCCTCTAAGTTTCCAATGAGCTTTATGTAAATCAATTGGCGGCGTGGCCATATCTGTATATCTAAAAAGAACTTCTCTTTTTTCTCCGATTTTGAACGTGTAGCCAAATATTTGTGTGAAAGCTTTCACTTTTCTGCCTAGTTCAATATCAGCTGTTTGTTTATCATTATTATCAGGCTTTGTGACTGCGATTGAAAGGTAAAACTTTACGTCATTTTTGGAGAACCAACGATCCGTAATAAATGTGGTAGCAATCGGCCTTTGTTTATTTTTAATTGAGAACAGTGAAAACCTTGAATTTGTTACATTGACCTTGTAAAGAACTTTGTCCTTGTAGCCGTCAACGAACGAGACCTGAAATACTCTCTCGAAATATTTAATTCTCATGCCACGATTTATTAACCACTCTTTTCTTTTTAAGTTTAGGTCCCCACCTTTTAGTTTCCCTTCCCCTTCCGGTATTCGCCAAGATGAAAATTCAGTAGTGTTTACCTGTGAAGTTGGGCTGACCGGTAAGGGGTGACATCCTATTGCTCCAATTCTAATGATCAAAATAAAAATGATCAATTTTGACCAGAGATTGCCTTTATCATATTTGACCTTGCCTAAAAGAAGCTCCTCAAAGCATTTCACAACTCTATCCCAAAAGAATTCAAGGGTTTCTAGAACTTTGTAGGCTTTCTTCCGCTCAAAGTAGTAAAGGAGTCCAACAGAAACTGATGTTGGAAGAATCAATTCAATGATCTTTGATGATATATTCATTGTATTGAAATCACTTGAGACCATAACTTTTCAATGTAAAAACTCATTGCCATAAAATCCTGTTTCGAGTAGTTAGAACCTAACAAAAAACAAAACTAATTTTCAAATTTTCAGATATTTTCCTAGTTTTACTTAAAAAATTAAAATTATTGCTCAGGCACCATAAATATTTTTGCAATTTACATAATAACTATAGCGATCCTGAACTGAAAACTAAAATAAAACAATTAAATTTTTTTTAAAGAAAATACACATTAAATCACGCGTTGGGTAGTTAGAACCTATCAAAAAATAAAACTGATTTAAAAATTTTCAGGTATTTTTCTAGTTTTAATTTAAAAATTAAAATTATTGCTCAGAAACCATATATATTTTTGCAGTTTATATATTAACTTTATCGATCCTGAACTGAAAACTAAAATAAAATAAAATTGTCTTATCGACAGATAAACGTGTATAAATATTGCATTCACTTATTACATCATATGTGGTTACAATCTACGGTTATGACATCATCATTCATCATTAATCATATGTGGTTACAATCTGCGATTATGACGTCATCATTCATCAAGCTTAAACATGGAAATACAGTTTTTTCGTAAAATGTAATTTTATTTTAAAAACTTTTTGTTTTTTAATTACAAAAGGCACTAGATGTAGGAATTTCCTTAAGATGAGCCATTAAACAGTTGTCTATGATTCTCCAGTGCCCAGATATCTGAGTGGAAAAAAAGTGGAAAAAAAGAGACCCTCGATGCAGAATATCGTAGTTCAAGTAACTTCTCTTGTTTTTCAAGCCAATGGATTTTCTTCGTTATTCAAGCAAAGGAGCTTTAAGTTTCCTGCATAAGAGTTTCGGAAAAGTTGATTCTAATTGTATACTTTGTATTTCGATACTTTTTATTTCGATTGGACTTTATTTTTAGGAGTTATGTGCTACTGTTTTTCCTAGTATTGGACGTAATCGTTTCTTACTAGATTGCAAGCTACCGTTGTGACCCGGATACAAAAAACACTTGAACGAACAAATTATGTAAACGAACGAACGTTCAATTATCTTGAACGAACGTATTTGTGTAACTCAATAGCAATCAGGAATGTTTCAATGCCTAACCTTCTGAAATATCAAAATTATTCATTGCCATACTCATCACTTTTTTCTATCGTTTCAAGTCATAGCGTGGCAAATCAACCATTAAATAGAGATGAAAACTGTTTGTTCCACCATGAAAGGTTAGACATTATGTTTTAATGGAGCAGCCCCCATTAAAAATAATAGAGGAGACGAAAAAGCTAATTGTTCCTCAATCGTATTGGATAAGTTTTTACACATTTTTTATCATATCCTAG
This sequence comes from Artemia sp. Qi Xiang Cuo, assembly GCF_049724085.1. Taxonomy (NCBI): domain Eukaryota; kingdom Metazoa; phylum Arthropoda; class Branchiopoda; order Anostraca; family Artemiidae; genus Artemia; species Artemia sp. Qi Xiang Cuo. Next base: position 51,900,737 of record NC_142799.1, on the reverse strand, counting down.
ACATCATAAACTGAATGATAGCGATCCATAACTTAGAAATAAAATAAAATAAAATTCTATTGTCGGAAGGTGAACGTGCATAAATATAGCATTCAATTATTACGTCATATTTGGTTATAACCTATATACGATTATAACATCATTTACCAAGTTTGTACACAAAAATGCAGTTTTTTTTTCAAAACTGATATATTTTAAAAACCATTGTATTTGTAATTACAAAAGGCACTAGGTGTAACAATTTCCTTTAGAAAGAGCCATTATACAGCTCTCTATGATTTTCCAGTGCCCACCTAGCTGAGGAGAAAAAAAAGGAAAGAAAAAAGATGCCTTTTGTGCAGAATATCGTGGTTTCAGCCACTTTCCTTGATTTTTAAGCCAGTATATTTTCCCTGTTATTCAAGTCAAGTGATGGTAAGTTTTCCTAAATAGACAGTTTTTGACAAGACGGTTCTAATAGTGTACTTATTGTTTTGATCTGACTCTAATTTTAGGAGTTATATGTTAATTTGTTTTTACTATGGGGCGTGATCGTCTCTTACTAGGTTGCAAGCTACCGCTGTAACCCGGATTATGTTTATAAAATCAGCATAAAAATCTGATTCTTTTGATGTATCTATTGATATTAAAATTCCGTTTTTTAGAGTTTCTGTTACTATTGAGACGAGTCGCTCATACTATAAATTTCGTTACATCGAACTGTTTGACAATCATTGAAATCATGATACTGTTAATACATGCAAAATTCCAGTTTATAGTATCGATCCTTTATGTAGAGAAGGGGGTTCGATTCCCCGTCGGGAAGAACTTTTAATATGTTGAATTAAAAGCACTATCTTTTCAATTTAAAATTTACAAAAAGAAACTTGTTTATTTACATTCTAGCTAAAATAATGAAGATAATATGAATGAACCACAGTGTTCATTTTCTTTGGACTTGATTTCGTTTTTTAACTATAAATACAAACAGGAAAAAGCCTACGGCTTTTTCTTCTTTTAAATAGTAAGAGACGAAACTCAAACAATCAAGTAGCTAAGTCCAATGTATGGAATGGTTTGTTATTTCAGTGATCGTCTTTTAATGTAAACTACTGCTGCAACCCAGATTCACATATATAATTATTTATGAGAGGCAGCATGGCCGAGTGGTCCAAGCCACTGGTGTTAGCCACCAGTCTCTTCGGAGGTGTGGGTTCAAATCTTACCGCTGGTATACGATTATGTTTGAAAGACTGCAGTGTGAAAAGACATCAAAAATGCAGTTTTTGGTGGAAAAATTTATTCTCTTTTAGAAATAATTTATTTTAGTTACAAAAGGTTTTTAACCCAATTAATTTCCTTTAAAATGAGCCATTGAAAAACTCTCTATGATGTTCCAGTGCCAAGCTATCTCTGGAAACAAAGAAAAAAGAACAAAAAATATCCCGTTTAGGCAGAATGTTGTAATAGCTGCCACTTTTCTTGATTTTCAAGCCAATATATTTCCCTTGCTGTTCAAGTCAAGGGACAGAAATTTTACTATACAGGGGTTTCGGACAAGGCGGTTCTAATGGTATACTTTTTATTTTGATCTGACTCCTTTGTTAGGAGTTGGGGGTTTTTATATTTCTTAACATTGGACGTGATCGTCTCTTACTAGGTTGCTAGCTACCGCTGCAACCCGGAAAGTTGTTCTTATGATCGTCTTTTATTAATAAATATCAAGGGTGGATCCAGGATTTTTTTTCGGGGGGGGGGGGGTTACTAAGTTTTGACTCAGTTTTCGACTAATTTTACGATAGTTGGCCTCCAACCGACCGTCTCGGGTTCAAATCCCGGTGTGGGAAACATTTTTAAAACAAAATCAGATGAAATTAATTAGATAAATTGACAAGACCTAGGTTACTAAGGGCAAGAGTTTGTTCTTTACGATAACTACTGCTGCAACCCGGATTCAAATATATAATTCTGAGAGGCAGCGTGGCCGAGTGGTCCAAGGTGCTGGTGTTAGCCACCAGTCTCTTCGGAGGCGTGGGTTCAAATCTTACCGCTGGTATACGATTATGATTTATGTACAAAAATCAAATATCTTTGAAAAGACTGCAGTATGAAAAGACATCAAAAATGCAGTTTCTAGTGGAAAAATTTATTCTCTTTTAGAAATAATTTATTTTAATTACAAAGGCTTTTTAACCCAATTAATTTTCTTAAAAATGAGCCATTGAACATCTCTCTACGATGTTCCAGTGCCAAGCTATCTGTGGAAAAGAAGAAAAAAAACTATGCCGTTTAGGCAGAGTGTTGTAGTAGCCGCCACTTTTCTTGATTTTCAAGACAATATATTTCCCTTGCTGTTCAAGGTAAGTCCGAAACCTCCTATACAGGGGTTTCGGTCAAGGCGGTTCTAATGGTAAACTTTTTGTTTTGATCTGATTTTTTTAGGAGTTATGGGTTTTATATTTCTTAACATTGGACGTGATCGTCTCCTACTAGGTTGCTATCTACCGCTGCAACCCGGATATAATGAACTGTATCGATCCTTTATGTAAAAACCCAATTAATTTCCTTTAAAATGAGCCATTGAAAAACTCTCTATGATGTTCCAGTGCCAAGCTATCTCTGGAAACAAAGAAAAGAGAGAGAACAAAAAATATCCCGTTTAGGCAGAATGTTGTAATAGCTGCCACTTTTCTTGATTTTCAAGCCAATATATTTCCCTTGCTGTTCAAGTCAAGGGACAGAAATTTTACTATACAGGGGTTTCGGACAAGGCGGTTCTAATGGTGTACTTTTTGTTTTGATCTGACTCCTTTGTTAGGAGTTAGGGGTTTTTATATTTCTTAACATTGGACGTGATCGTCTCTTACTAGGTTGCTAGCTACCGCTGCAACCCGGATATTATGTAAACCCTGATTACAAACAGGCGAAACGCCAACGGGTTTATCTTCTTTGGAGTAGTAAAGGACGACCCTCAAAGAATCAGGCAGTTAACTAAGTCGAATGTATGCATTGGTTCGTTCTTCTAATGATCGTCTTTTAATATAAAACTGAACAAAAAATAAAACTAATTTAAAATTTTCAGATATTTTTCTAGTTTTAATTAAAAAATTTAAATTATGGTTCGGACACCATGAATATTTTTGCAGTTTACTTAATAACATCAGCGATCCAGAACTTAGAACTAAAATAAAATGAAATTATCTTGTCGGAAGCTGAACGTGTATAAATATTGCATTCACTTATTATGTCATATTTGGTTATAACCTATATGCGATTATAACGTCATTCATCAAGCTTGTACACGAAAAAGCAGGGCTTTTTTTTGCCAAAATTGATGTATTCTAAAAACTGTTTTATTATTAATTACAAAAGGCACTATGTGTAGGAATTTCCTTTAAAATGAGTCATTATACAGATCTCTATGATTTTACAGTGCCCAGCTAGCTGATGAGAAAAAAACGGAAAGAAAAAACATGCCTTATGTGGAAAATATCGTGGTGTCAGCCACTTTTTTTGATTTTCAAACCATTATGTTTTCTCTTTTGTTCAAGCCAAGTGATATAGGTTAGCCTCTGATATCTTTTCACACTTAAAAAGTGAACAAGAACTTTCTATTTTCAATAAAATGAGACCTCTCTGAAGTTTGTACGAGCCCTCCTTCAATAAGAACCGTGTATGCCCCTAGGGCATAACTTATAACCCTTTCCCTGAAGACTATGGGGGGAGTGTCCTGCTCAAAGATATAATTTCCAGAACTTTTAACTATGTTGAATAAAACGGCTATCTCAAACTTTTGATTGGATGTGTTTGGGGAAAAGGTGGGCGTGGAAGGTGTGCTAGATGCCTTCCAATCACTATCGACTGTTAAAAAGGGAACTAGCCAGTTTAAATTTCCAATCGAATGAGTCCTTTTGTTTCTATGACAAAGATTTCTATTAAAACCTTATATGCCCCAGGGCATAACTTACAACCCGTGCTCCGAGGGCTGTGGGGGAGTGTCCTCCTCAAAAACATAATTTCTATCTGAAAATCAACTACGTAGAACAAAATGGCTATTTCAAAATTTTGATCGGCTCTGATTGAGGAAATGATGGGCGTGGAAGGGGTTTTAGTTGCCTTCCAGTCGCTTTTTATCCTTAAAAATGACACAAGAACTCTCGATTTTCAATCGAAGGGGGCTTCCCTTTGAAGTTCATATGACGAACCCTTCCATATGAATTGCTTCTGGGAAAAAATAAATAAATAATAAATAATAAAACATTGGAGCCGTATGGCCTTTACTATAGGCAACACTATAGTGTTGCTTCTGATATCAGTTACTATTAAACATCCAACTTCCAAGACATCACGTGTAGAGCTGCCCAAGGAGCCAAGTTAGGTCCCATCTTATTTGTTATAGTCATCACCCGACTGTTGAGGCAACACAAACAGAGGTATAAATTTGCAGATAATCTTTCGGTAAGCCTGCTGCACTTCCTGTCATTAACACCCAAATCAGCTCATACCCCTTGTTGCAGAGCCTTAGCATCAAGCTGATCAAGTGAAGCTCCAGATAAGCCTCGAGAAAAGCTGTGTAGTGCATGTCAGCTTCATGAAGAATAAGAAGAGCATAAATGAATCTGCACCTCTCCAAACAAAGAAATCAGTAAAAATACTTGATATCACATTAAATGATGATCTCTCGTTTGAAGATCACATCAGCCAGGCAGTTGGTTTTCTAAAATCCTGTTCAAATATACTTATGTTTTGAATAACAGAGCAACTACTTCTTTCGTATTATCACCCCTATGTAAGGCCCTTAATGATGCACGGCTGTCCTGACTGTAATCAATCACTTATAGGGAAACACAGACATGACCTGGAAAAAATTCACATGAGAGCCTGTAAAATAATTCTAGGGCCGAATTATAAAAACAATGAACAAAGCTTGAGCCAACTCAAGGTCCCAAACCTGGAGGAACGGAGGCATGAAATGCTGATGAAGTGTGCAGCTGACATTCTGAAGCCTTCAACTCACCAAGATATCCTTTTTCCATTTACTTCAGAGACCCACGCACACAAAACAAGATTGGGAACTATGAAAGGGGTAAAAAAAACTGTTGAAATGCCCACCTACACAATCGACGACAAGATATGCAAATTCTTTTGTGCCCTAGTATGTCAGATATTACAACAATAGTGTCCTGTAGTAGAGGTGACGGTTCATCACTTATGTTTTTCTTGGTGTTGTGTCTTTTTATGCTTTTCTTCTTTTTTTTGCTTAAATTGACAATACCCATGTTATTGCAGTGTGATAAAGGGAACAAATAGAGATTATTATTATTATTATAAGCAAAAGTTCGTTTCTTGCTTTAAACTTTTCCAAAACACGTTTTTTAAATCCTGGTCACTAATGGCTGCAGTTACCCCTTGCTAGGTTGCAGCAACAGCTGCAGTCATAATTATACCAGTCCTGATAGGTTTGAAAAAAAACTAAACTAAAATTAAGCTTATTTCAAAATTTCTAGAATTTCTTTAGTTTCATTTCAAAAAGTCGCTAAGACATCCTAAATATTTTTTACTTTATGTTACAGCACAATATCTTATATTAGTCCCCGAAGCCGCGCCACGCCGACATGACGGCGGCGAATGTGTGATTCGGTATCGGTGGCGGCGTGCCGCCAGGCGTGCCGAATCATTTTTGATTTTGTGGTGTTTGAAGCATTTTAACAGTTTAGAAAGCAAGGTATGTTGTGCAGGCGTCAGCATATTGCATTCAAATAGGCAATGGTCAATTGTTTCATTATTCATATTACAATGCCTGCAAAGAGGGGACAGGGGAATTGAACCTCTTGAATTAGAAAACTTATATGAGAATGCAAGAAAATTTAGTCTATTTTTTCCAGAACGAATTCTATGATAAATTTTTAGAAAGATACTTATTGGGAAAGGGGGAAAGGATAGGATGAATCTTATTAAAATTAATATCTGATAGCCTCCATCGGTAAATATCTCTAATTGGGATTGGTCTCCCACTTGGCTGGTCAATATTTATAGCATTTTTTGCTATTTCATCAAACTGATGATTACCACTTATGCCAGAGTGGCTAGGAATGTACTGAAAATAAGTTGTTATGCCACTCGAAGCAAGATTATCAATAATACTGAGACAATGATAAGTTTCAATGTCTAACTTATATTGAGGAGCTAAGGCCAGCAACTCAAGGCTTGATAGAGAGTCGGAATATATGATAATATTATTTGAATTCGCAATCAAAGGTTGGTTTTCTTTAAGGTGTTCTAATGCCATGATTATGGCATTTAACTCAGCAGAAATTATAGATAAATTATTAAATAATCTCTCACCCATTGCAATTTTCAGGTGAGGAAGTAGAACACCACTGGCCACCTTCTCATTCATTTTTGACCCATCAAAAAATATTTGGAAGTGATTTTTATAGGTAATTGTATTAAGTTCTTTAAATTTTTTCTGGACAAAAGCAATGGGGGTTAAATCTTTATTCCACTTTGAGAACTCATTATTTATTATGGGACTTGACCAATTCCATGGGGGAGATTGGGGGAAAGTTGGTGCAATAGACTTTGCTGGTATGGGGAACTTCTTCTGAATATTGGCATACTCATCTGCAATGCCTCTATACATGGCTGGATTTCTTAACCAGTTATGTAGTGTGTGTGAGCTATTTGATTCAATTTTTGTAAGATGTTTTGTCAAGAGAAAGCTATGTCTCTCCCTTATTGTTGTTAATCCACTCTCTATAGGCAGAAACTTGGTGCTTGTGGGTTTCCTAAGACCAAATATGAGACGTATTATATCATTTTGTGTTGTTTCAATTTTTTGCATCTGGGTCTTTGCACATGCACCATAGACGATGAGCCCATAGTCAATATTAGGTCTTATATGTGATTTATAAAACTGGAGTAAAGTTTTCTCCTTACAACCCCAGGGTGTGGAAAGAAGTCTTTTTAGTATATTTGCTTTTCTATGGCATTTTTTTATTGTGTTTGAAATGTGGAGGTGGAAATTAAGTTTTTCGTCAAGCATGAGACCTAGGTAATTAATATGATTATCTTCTTGAATAGTTATTTTATTTAGAGTTATTTTTGCATTAACATGGTTTCGCTTCCGGTGAAATTGGATTATTTTTTACTTGGTGGGTGCAATGGGTAAATCTGAATGTTGAGAGAATTTTTCAAACTGGAAAAGTGACTTTTGCAGATTTGACTGTGCTATCTGGAAGGTGTTGCCAGATGACCATAGCACTAGATCATCAGCATATTGTAGATTTGTGTGGGGTTTTTTCATGTCCCAGTGATATAGGGCAAATAGAAGGCAACTGAGGACTGCTCCCTGAGGTAGGCCTTTGGTTATTGTCTTTTGGGGTGAAGAGGCTGAACCAACACAAACGATGAAGCTTCGCATTTCTATGAAGGATTTAATAAAAGATACTAGCTTAGGGGGTACTCTAAGTTTTGCAAGTTTGTTTAAAAGGATTTTGTGGTTCACATTGTCATATGCCCCTTCAAAATCTAGGAAAGCTGCAACTAGGACATTATTTTCTGAGAAAGATTCATTTATTGCATTTGTTAGCAAAATGAAAGCATCTGTTGAGAAGTGGTGTTTCCTGAATCCAGTTTGAGTGTGAGGGATCATATTATTTTTTTCAACAAACCAGAGGAGTTTGTGATATATCATTTTCTCCATTATTTTCCCCATCACAGGAGTAATCGTTATGGGCCTATAAGACTCAGGGTTATAATTTGGTTTAATTTTCTTTAGGATTGGTAGGGGGGACGAACATTTTCATATAAGATGCCCAAGCGTGATTATAACAATTTAGCAATTCTTGTTTATATGAAGGTGTGAGATTCTCTATCCATGTAGGGTGTATATTGTCATAGCTGCCGCTAGTTTTGGTTCTAATATGATGTATTGGATTATTCAATTCCTGGATTGAAAATGGATTAGTTATGTACTCGGATTCTGGGCGTGGTTGGTAGGAACTTGGGTTCATAGGAATTGTGGACAGTTTATTTTGATTATTTGATGTTAGCTTATTAACAAAAAGAGTTGCAAATAGGTTAGCTTTTCCATTATCATTGTCATAATGGCTATTATTATGTATAAGCTCATACAGGAGTGGGTTGGGGGAAGTCTTTTTCGCACAGATGTTGCTTATGACTTTATGTATAATTGGCTCATGCGTTTCTCTGGAGATATTATTTGCGAAATTATTCTAGTATTTATATTTAGCATCTATTATAGTACTTTTTAGATTAGATTCTGCTTGTAATTTTTTTAAATATGTAGTAGGTGATGGTTTTTTTTATGAATTCTGTCCTTGCTGCCTTTTTTATCCTCCATTTATTTAGGCACTCATTTGTCCATCATGCCTTAGGAATTTGTTTAGGGTATGTTTTCTTAGGTGTTGTTCTAGGGATAGCATGATTAGCTGCATTTATTAGTAAAAATATCAAGGCTTCATTATGTATGTCAACTGTTGTGTTTGAAATGCAGGAACTATGGGTGAAACTTGTAATTTGATCATTTAGCTTATTTTGGAACATAGACCAATTTGATTTATAGTTGACATACTTGGAGGTATGAGATAAAGATTCAGCAGGTTCATTTAGGGAGCAAACTATAGCAAAGTGTCAGTACATAGACTATCAATTTTATTTATGAAAATTTTATTCAAAAAATTTAATGACACAATTTGTAGGTCAATTGTGGAGAATCTGCCACTTTTGGGGTTGAAATATGTATTCAGGTTTGGAGGGGTAGCAACAGCTGATTTATTATTATTTGAAGTCATATGCTCAATGAATTTACCAGCTTTATTTGCTGGTTTATTCCCCCACAAAAGGCTGTGGGCATTGAAATCACCACAAATAATGATATTTTTAACATATTAGAATTATTTATATAATTAAAAAAATCCTTTGCATCTGTAGTTTGGCCATTAGGGTTATAAAAGCTTATTATGTAGGTTTTTAAATTATTCAGCCAAACACTGATACCAATTACATCAACATCATTTGCAAAATCTGGAAAATTGATGCCACAAAATTTTATATTATATTAACTAATAAAGCTACCCCACCTCCTTTTATCTCTGAAGATCTATCCTTTCTCAGGATAGTATATCTCAGAGACTTAATTTGTTGATTTTGGGTTAAATGAGTTTCCTGGAGGAAATCAATATTAATGGAATTATTATTCATAAATAATATTAGTTTATTTAGCTTATTTTCTGTGAGTGATCTTAAATTCCATTGGAGTATTGATAAATGTTGTGTTGTTGATTTATTCTTCATATGACTGTGTATCAATGTTCAGCTTTGTTAAAAGTAAAGCAAGATCTTTTTTTTACTTGAATGAACATATCATCTGGGATGTAGATTTTTGCCAATTCTGTAATGATTTTTGTTTTCTGTAGTTGATGCATGCTCATGGCCTGAACTGCATTACAGTTTAGAATGAATAAGCATATATTTGGGGATTGCATTTTTGGTTGTGCATCCTGTTTTTCGGTTAGGGGATTGATTCCTGGTAGTGTTTCTGGTTTGTGTCTTCTTGGGAGGGGGGGGCAGGCTGACATCATCTCACCGGACAAAGAGGCTTGTTGGCTTGGTGATTCCTTCTGATTGGGATTTGAGCTAGGGGGCTTAGAAAATGGTGTTTATATGGGGCGCTTGATGCATTAGGGGCATTTGACTTGGGGGTTTTGGTTGGTTTCATTACAGGCTTTATTTGGTATCGTTGGGCAGCATTTGCTTCCATTGCTGCAAAGGGGTATGGGATGGACTTTTCTGTTGATATTTGGAGTGTTAGAGCTCTTTTCTTGTATGCAGGGCATAATGATTTATTTGTAGATTCATGTGGGCCTTTGCAATTGATGCATGTAGGCTGAGTGTTGTTGCAAGTTGTCAGCTCTTTATGATGGAAAGCTTTACAATTACTACACCCTCGGAGAATTTCATTACATTTGTTTGTTGTGTGTCAGAGTTTGATACACTTCTGACACTGGATAGGCTTAGGTTTGTATTCCTTGTGTGGTTTGATTTGCCCAATTAGGAATAATTTTTCTGGTATATCAATTTTATCCTTCAGTGTGAATAAGAAGGATCTACTAGTTTTTAGGCCATTAGAGTTAGGTTTTCCAAGTTGGGTAACTTTCTCAACTGGGATTGTGTTTCCAGCCCTATATGAGAGCCCTTCTTTTAACTCCTGAGTAGATATCTCTGGGGGAACATTATAAACTACTATTTTTGTTGGTGATTGTTTTGGGTTCCAATTAGATGCAATAATTGGGGTATTCAGAAGGGATTTTAGGTTAATTATTGTATCTGCTGATTTCTGTTCTTCTACAGCTATTAGCAGAAATCCCATTTTTATTTCAAAGGGGGTAGTGGGAGTAATTTTAAGGTAAATTCCTAAGTTTTTGGAGAGAGGATCTTGGGCAGGGAGAGGGGAAATGTTTTTTATTGGGGATATTTTTTTCCTTTTTTTCAGAGCTTCTAGAGAGGACCTCTTGAAACTCATTATCATCATTTATGGTTACATTAGCCCCTACACTTATCATTGTCCTATTCTCCGAATTGGAGCTATCATTTGAACTTTGAGATAGTGTGCTTGACCAGCCAAGATGGGTATCTTTCACTATCACGCTTTCACTCGAATTTGATTTGGGATCTGGGGGGACTATTTTTTGGAGGACTTCTAAACATTGCCTATTGGAAAAAGCTTTAAACAAAGAAAAGACAAAACTAAAACAAGAAAGGGAAAATAGAAAGATGTCAAACCCGTCTGCACTATACTATGGGGAGGAGAAACACCAAAGTATAGCCCTGAGGATGAGTGGAACAGGATTGGTTTAGTACAACTGCTGATTAGAAGCGATAATAATTCACAAGAAAATATATCTTAATTTTCTTTTAAGGTTGCTGCTGTTATTGAAAATAGGAAATGGATTTTTCTTAGAATTTTGTAGGATTTTTGTTTCAAGAAATATTTCTTCTTCTCCTTCCTACGAACCGATATACATGGCGAGCCCAAGATGACAGTATTTATCTTTAAGAAACAGATTAGGCGGGATGACGGTTGAAGCCCGGAGGTCAATATCGATAAGCAAAAAAGAGCGAAAAATAACGGCGGCGCAGTAGTAACGCCGCCGATAGAATCAGCGGCGGCGTCAGCGCGCTGATGCAAACTCGGTGGCACGCCACCGCTTTTTTTCGGTAGCGCGCCACCGACTTTTTGGTGCAGTTTCGGAGTCTACTTCGGGGTCTATCTTATATATTACATATTTTTTGCACTTTTTCCCTGTGCATTATACTTTGTCAGCTGTTGGATTCATTCAACATCTTGTATAATTTTGTAAGACGTTATGTATACCAAAATCTTCTTTTTTTACCTTTTGTTACTATTATCATATAGCGGCTCTTGTGATTGGCCCAAAACAGTCATTTCCTCTAAATTATACACCGTGAACTTAAAGAAAATTTTAGAAATGAGAGTTGTGTTGTTATACATATTAGTGTTCAGACTAAAGAAGCTAACTAGAAGCTCAGCATCCAAGTGAGGATGTCGAAGAAAAAAATCACCGAAATACCAGTGAATTGGCAATTGGCATGCCATGTGCTCTTTCTCTATTTTTGGGAGGCTACTCTTACAGATTCTTTTCGAAAGGATCAGTTTGCAACTAGACAAAAGCATCAAGTATCCAGGACAAGCATCATGGCTTCCAACCACACCACTCTTCTGAAAATCTGGCTTTCCGTAATTAAATTTTGAACCGAAGAAAATCGGGAATGGATGCCAAAGATTTATGTGGTCTTTCTTATTATGAATTGGCCTTTCACTCTGTGGACCCTCACAGTTTGTGAAAATTTGTTTTGCATGTCCTTAAGAAACTCATCCATCTGATGAATACGTTTTACGTAACAACGCTGTTGCAATTTCAAACATCTTAAACACGAGAAAGACCATTGCAAAATCCAAGTAAGGAAATATAACTTATTGTTTTTTTTTCAGTTATAAATATGAGAAGTTGGTAACATTATAGTCACACTCTCTTCTAATTATTGTAGCAAAGCACCTGTTTTGTCATATCAGAAAATTTCTACTTGATATAGCCTTTCCCAAGCCTGTTTTTAGAGTTGCTTCAAATTTGACTGCATAACAGCTCCTTCCCCCCCCCGTCCTAAGGTCTGGACCTAAGTCTATTAATAGGATGCCTTTTTGGTCAATATAGGCTATACAAAATCATATTATTGAATTGGACTAAAGTGAATAAATACACCATTTGATGCCTTTTTTATGCTGATTACAAATATAATAAGCATTTCTATTGGAAATGAATTTCAGCCCCCCTTCCCTATATATGCCAATTCAGGGTTAGGTTAGGTATAGCCTATATAGGGGGGGGGCTGAAATTCATTTCCAATAGAAATGCTTATTATATTTGTAATCAGCATAAAAAAGGCATCAAATGGTGTATTCACTTTAGTCCTAACTCATTAATATGATTTTGTTTATATTGACCACCTTTTTTTATGCTGATTACAAATATTGTAATCATTTTGGTAAAATTCTACTTTAGCTATTTTTGACTATTTGGAAAGAGGTTAGGTTAAGAAAATGAAATGTTCAGGGATGGGTCTACAGGCTAAAGTATATCCCGGGAAGATATTTTGAAGTACCCACCTCCACTCCTTCTCCCTCTCGAGGGTCCTGACCTTTAATGACCTTTAAAAATATGTGAGTTATAGAAGTGAAACCTTGCAAAATAGATCTTCTGCTTAAATGAAGTACAACAAAATTGTTTTCAACTTCACAACTTTGCTCAATCTCAATTTATAAGGTTTTAAAGATATGCAAATACATTTCCTAAATTTTGGAAAAAAAAAACTATTTATATGTCTTAAAATTCTGCTCAAATAACTGAAATTGCATTTTCAGAGCAAAAGCCAGAGAAAAAGAAACTGATAACTGAAAATTAAGGTAAAATGTTGTTTTGTCAAAATTTCAGTGGGTATAGACCTGTCATGTAGGCAAATTTCATGACCCTCTAGAGAGAGAAGGAGTAGAGATAGTTACTTCAAAATACCTTCCCGGGACATACTTTAGCCTGTAGACTCATCCCTGAAAGTCTCATTGTCCTAACCTAACCCCTTCCCAAGATAGCCAAAAGTAGCTAAAGTAGAATTTTACCATCATTTCTATTGGAAATGAATTTCAGCCCCCTATATATGCCAATTCAGGTTATATATTTCTACAACCTAACCCTGAATTGGCATATATAGGGGGGGGGGGGGCTGAAATTAATTTACAATTGAAATGATTATTATATTTGTAATCAGCATAAAAAAGGCATCAAATGGTGTATTCACTTTATTCCTAACTCAATAATACGATTTGGTAGAACTTTACCTATTTTTTAGCACTAAGATCTTACATTTTTCTGCAAAGATTATTGTTTTTTAACTCATCTTTGTTCTAAGATCTTAAAGCTCACTGATGTTAGCAAAAAGTGTGAAGACCGCCACTGTTCTGCCATATAGAACAATGATGAGAGAACTTTGATGATCTACTCATCATTGTTCTCAGACTGCTGATCAAAGCTGAATGATGAAACATATTTGCACTAAAACAACCAAATATGCAAGATCTTTGTTCAAAGATTTCACTTTTAAGTGTTTCCTGACAAACAATGCAAGATCTTAAGTGAAAAAAAAGGTAAATATTTACCAAATCATATTATTGACTTACAAATAAAGTGAATATACCACTCAATGCCTTTTTTTATGCCCTTTCCAAATATGATGATCATTTTTGTCAGAAATGAATTTTTCCCCACCCCTATATACCAATTCAGGGTATGTATTTGCACATTAGTGGAGTAGATGTAAAGTTTAAACTTACCTCCCATTTACATCAGAAATAAAATTTGCCCCCCCCCCCCCTCATGTGCAAATATATACCCTGAATTGGTATATATAGGGGTGGGGGTAAAATTCATTTCCAAGAAAAATGATTATTATATTTGGAAAGAGCATAAAAAAAGGCAGTATAAGTTTAGAATTTTGGCCCCTCAGGAGACATGTTAAGAAAACAATTCTTACTTTAAAATATGTATAATGATTCTAGTTAACATATTATCCAAGGGGAGAACCTTTATCATCAAGTCTTACCTCTGTATTTTGTTTTGTATTTTCACCACTGCTCATTAAAAAAAAAAAAAAAAAAAAAAATAATAATGGCCAGAATGAATGCTACCTGTAAAAACAATCTATTATAGCAGCAATTTCAAATTTCATTTTAGCATGGAGGTTTTTTATAAACTTTCTTTTAAGTAGGAAAAAGAAGGATTTTTAGAGGAAAGACTTGATGATAGACTTGATGAAGGTTCTCCCCTTGGATAATATGTTAACTGGGATCATTATACATATTTTAAAGTAAGAATTGTTTTCTTAACATGTCTCCTTATGAGGGGCCACAATTCTAAATTTATACCAAAAAGGCATCAAGTGGTATATTCACTTTATTTGTAGGTCAATAATATGATTTGGTAAATATGTACCAAAAAACAGTTCTAATAAATTTGGGTAAAATTGTACTTTAGCTACTTTCAGTATTATTCTAGTTTAGCTACTTTTTGCTATCAAGGAGGCACACTTGTGCCTCTATAAAGAGGCGACCCACCACAATGTTAAGCGATTTCAGGTCCTAGAGGTTGCAGAGAGACGGCAGTAATCGCATTTTGTAGCCCAAGCTTATCCTTGAAATTTCAGCTCAATCCGATCACTCCTTCCCTGTTTTCAAAAAACCAAATATAGCCACTTAAAATTCATCATCATCATTTTTTTTTCTTAGCCACGCCTACAGGCCACAGTTGGCAACAGATCCAGTTGAATGAGGACTCATTCGAAGCAGAATTTGACCTGTTAGGGCTTTTTGATATTTTCAGACCAAAAAAATTATCCCCCCAATTTACATTTATGAAAAACCTCGTTTTCCTATATAAGCCCATGTTAATTTTTCCCACCACAACCCCCCTTTAACGTTGTCTGATCGGGCTGAAATTTAGAGGATAAGCTTTCCTGGGGCCTTGGAGCTTATCCTCGAAATTTCAGCTCAATCTGATCACTCCTTCCCTGTTTTCCAAAAACCAAATATCAAGTTTTGCTTGCGTCAAAAAGATTCATCACCTTACTAAAAAACAATTTCAATTATGTCTCTTTAGTGTAGCAGTGAGACTCCTGGCTGTCAGGCGGAAAACCCAAGTTCGATTCACTGTTAGATCAAATTTTTTATATACTGAATTTGAATTTAAAAAAAAACTCAGTTTCTTTTTTAAATTATTTGAAAAAAATTATGTTTTCTAAAGAGTTAAAGAGGCTGAGTTACAAGGTCGACCCTTAAAACACCCTGTCGAGAAAGAAAAGAATAATACACAATCATCTAACAGTTGATACTTCCAGCGGTTGATACTTCAGACTGTGAGGTGGAAAACCCGGGTTCAATTCACCGTCAGAGCAAATTTTTTATATACTGAATTTAAACTTTAAAAAAGAAACTCAGTTTCTTTTTTAAATAAACTGCACAAAAACGTGCAGAAATTACTTGAAAAAAACTACGTTTTCTAAAGAGTTAAAGAGGCTGAGTTACAAGGTCAAAGCTTAAAACGTACAGGGATTAGGAGGCACAGTTGGGGGGCTGCCGCCCCCCAAACCCCCGCTTCGCAGCCTTTAAATAAAAAAAAAAGTTTTTTAAACTGAAAGTAAGGAGCGACATTAAATCTTAAAACGAACAGAAATTATTCCGTATATGAAAGAGGCTGTGCCCTCCTCAACGCCTCGCTCTTTACGCTAAAGTTTGGCTTTCTCACAACTCTTTTTTTAAACATTAAAAACTTTAGCGTAAAGAGCGAGGCGTTCAGGAGGGCACAGCCTCTTTCATATATGGAATAATTTCTGTTCGTTTTAAGATTTAATGTCGCTCCTTACTTTCAGTTTAAAAATTTTTTTTTTATTTAAAGGCTGCAAAAGGGGGGTTTGGGGCGGCAGCCCCCCAACTGTGCCTTCTAATCCCTGTACGTTTTAAGGTTTGACCTTGTAACTCAGCCTCTTTAACTCTTTAGAAAACATAGTTTTTTTTCAAATAATCTTAGAAAGGGTTTAGGTTAGGAAAATGAAATAGCTACTGGAATTTTGACAAAACAACATGTTACCTTAATTTTCAGTTATCACTTCCTTTTTGTCTGGTTTCAGGCCTAGTTCTGAAAATTCAATTCCTTTTGTTTGAGTAGAATTTTAAGCCATATCAATGGTTTCTCTTCCTTTAAATCTAGGAAATTTATTGATATATCTTTGAAACATAATAAATTAGGATTAAGCAAAGTTATGAAGCTGAAAACAGTTTTTTGTGCTTCTTTTAAGAAGAAGATCCATTTTGCAAGGTTCCACTTTTATAACACAAAGATTTTTAAAGGTCATTACCCTCTATAGAGAGAAGGAGTGGTGGTAGGTACTTCAAATTACCTTCCCATGACATACTTCAGTCTGTAGGCCCATCCCTGAAAGTTTCATTATCCTAGCCTAACCTCTTTCCAAGATAGCAAAAAGTAGCTAAACTAGAATTCTACTGGCCAAGGCTTCAGGATATAACACCCAGCACTTTGACAGTCCCTTGCCCAATCTTAGACTGTTAGGTATTAGTCTATATTTATGCCTAGAGTGAAAGACCTCTTTTTGGGAAAGGTCACTTTTCTTTGGTGTTCTGGGATAATAGCAATGGGTTTTTGGTCCACCCCTATTTCACTACAAGATGATGTAGATCCTGCCTTCTTTGTGAAATTTCCACCAATAATTTGTCAGCATAAATCAAAATGTGGTGTCTGTTTTGACTAGTAATTGAAAATAAAAAATTATATTTAATATTTGTGATTTATAGAATAAATATCAAACAATAAAAGTTTTTTGGGTGGGGTGAGGAGGACAAATTTTCTGCTGGGAGAATTTTCTTTGGAGAGGATAGTTTCTAGGGGGTGAAATTCTGAGAAGAAATTTTATGATGGGTGAATTTGCCAGAATTCATATACATAATTTCTTTATATGTCTTGCTTTCTCTTTACCAATTCAATTTTACATGTGGAAATGTTAAGGGTAATGGTCTGAAGGTAAATTTTCACCAGGATTGAATTGTCCAGAGGATTTCTATGGGGAGGGGGATTTTTCCATGGAGGTGGAGCCAGGTATCCTGGCATTATTTAAAAAGTGATCATAAATAAAAAAAACACTTTTTTCAACTGAAAGTAAAGAGCAACATCAAAACTTAAAACAAACAGAAATTATCACGCATATAAGGGGGTTGCCCCCTCTTCAACATTTTGCTCTTTGCTTTAAAGTTTAAATTTTGTCCCAATTATTTAAAAATGATTCCTAAAACACAAGGTTCTTATTGTTCTTAATTAGAACAATAAGTAACTTTTTTTAAAGCGCCAAAAAACTGTAGCTTAAAGAGCAAGGTGTTGAGGAGAGGGCAACTGCCCTCATATACATAATCATTTCTGTGTATTTTAAGTTTTAATGTTGGTTTTTTACTTTCAGTTGAAAAAGACTTGTTTTAGTTTCTTTATTTAATGAAGCTTAGAGACAACAATTTTCTAAAGGCCATAGAGGAAGTATCTCAATTAAAATAAAACTGTTTAAAAATGGAAAAAAGTAAGACCTTACAGAAAATACAGAAAAAAATAGCCTACTTACAAAAAATAAGATACAAAATCCCAGCGTTTAGTTCTGTTGAGCAATGCCGAAGCTTAGGACATATATTTTTTAACAATATCAACAGTTTTGAACTTGGTTATCAAAAACCAAAATATTTAATGCCTTTAGACTCAATAAAAAGTAACGCATTATCAAAGTAGTTCCTTCAAAGTAAAACATCAAAATTAAGCTTAAGAAAATCAAATAAAAATTTATAATTCAATATTTTTAATTTGATTTTGAATGCCAAAAGCCAGCATATTTGACACCTTTATGCTTCATAACTGTAAAAAATCAATCTTTTTCATAGGGACAAATAGATAAATACAGTCACTCCTAGAAGAAAAAAATTGTTTCAGGAGGAGAATACAAAAATTTATAGCATTCCATTCAGGGGAAACATTTCTGATTATAGTTACTTCATATATCAGTCCATGGGTACTCTTGCACATTGGTGCCCATAAGCTGACTTTTAGGGGGGGGGAGGCTTAGCTGATCTAATTGGCACTTCCAATGCTGCATAATAGAAATTTCAAAACAAAAATATAAAACATAAACCAGCATCATTCAGCCCAGGGGGGGGGGGCTGAAGCCCCCCCATATGGGCACCCATGCTATTGCTATGCAAGCAAAAGTTGACACCATATTCTTACCAAAATTGTCCTGTATTGTTTTCCTTGTGTTCTGTATAATTTTACAAACTTTCTTGTTTTCTAATAACTTCACTAATTACTAATAAACAAATAAATATTTATGATCACCATAAAAAGCTGATTCTTTGATTGAATGTTATCAATAGTTAGGCTCTTATACTTTCATTATTGAGATCATTATTTACTTACATTATTTTACAAGGATCATTATTTACATTATTTACAAGGATCATTATTTACTTACCATTCATTGCTATGAAGAATTTGTCTTTTTGTTGTTGTTTTTTTTGCTCCAACCAAATAATATAGAAAAAATGTTTGTGAAAAATTGTTTTGAGGTTACTCAGTCACAAATTAGAACTTATATTTTCCTTGATCTTGGTCAAAATCTATTGGCAGGCAGCCAACAATGGGGCAACAAACATTTTTGCATCGTTTTTCCCTATTCTGCTCTCTTTCCTTTGATTTTCTTATAATTACTTTATAGTCCCAAATTTCCGGGGGGGGGGGCATAGCCATCCCCCCACCCTGCCCCCCTTGACGGCGCCCATGCCAACCTCCCCTAGTGTGCAAATGAATAGCCCAAATTATGTATTTCCAATGCATTTTGTCATGTGTTGCTTGGTTTCAGCCTATATAGGCTACCCATAAATTGAATCAACAGTGACAAATTCTAGAAGAAGAAAAACACATGGGTAATGCATAACTTGGACTGTATGTTTGCACAATGGGGGGGGGGGGGATTGTGGGTCAAGCATTGTAAAACTGCAGTAAAAATGTGTTAACTACAATTATTCTATATCCAGGTTGCAACAGTAGCTAGCAACTGAGTAAGAGACAATCTTGTCCCATACTAAAAAATACAACAACCAATAATTTTTAGAAATAGTTTCAGATCAAAACACAAAGCTTACTATTAAAATCATTTTTTCAAAACATCCTATAAAAGAAACTTACAGTCCCTTGGCTTGAAAACAAGGAAAATCCATTGGCTTAAGAAACTACGAAAGTGATTGTAGCCACAATATTTTGCATCAACAGCATATTTGTTTTTTTCTTTCTGTTTTTTTTCTCCACAGCTAGCAGGGCACTAGAAAATCATAGAGAGCCATTTAATGGCCCATTTGAAAGGAAATTGCTGCATTTAAAAACTTTTTGTAATTAACAAAACAATTTTTAATATAAAACGGTTTTTTTGCAAAACAACTGCATTTTCATGTGCAAGAATGGTGAATATCATCATAATCATAGCTGTAACAAGTCCCCGGCGCCGCGCCGGCGGATTGATCGAACGCCGCCAACAAGAGGCCCGGTCAAACGCCGCCGAAGTGTTGTAACGCCGCCGCCGCGACGCAGGCGCGCCGCCGCCGGCAAAGGCGACGGCGTTTGGTCGACTTCAAATTAATTTTGCGGCAATTCTTTGTTGCGTCAACTGCAAAGTCGGAGCTTTTCCTTCTCGTGTGGTTTAGTAGTTCGATTTCCCTGATTAGAAATCAAGCAGGGCTTGCACTATCCCCGAATTTTTTAGTATTTCCCCAAAAATCTATGCATCACCCCAAAAAAATTTGGTTCCTCAAAAATCACGCAATCATGGTGCCACACCTAGCGATATATCACTAGTGACTTTCCCTGCCAAATATTACTTTGCATACCATAATTCTTCACTACTCTCTTGTTCATTAATTTTCGTCTCTTTTGTTACTTTGCAATTTTTGTCTCTTCTGTTACCAGACAGATGCAATATGGAAATGCAAATATTGCAGTATACACAGTTCTTCAGATTTTGCAGATTTTTTTTTTTTTGCTGTTTTTAGATAAGATTTTCTTAATGTTTAATACTCAGTTGTTGAACGCTGGATAGAAAATACAATATTCTTTCTGAAACATTTTTATCCCCCCCCTCTCAAAAGAAAAAAAAACCTTCTATTGAGAAAAAATTTAGCTATAGACTAAGCTATGTACAAGGTTGGGGAATTAAAGATTGAACTGGAAGTTACCCCAAAAATATGATTCATAAATAAAATGTAAATTACTGCCTAAAGGGGGGGGGGATAGGGGGCTATCCTTTTTAAATGATAACACATCTTTTTTTTATTGAAAGCAGTGATGCCAAAAAGATAATTATTTTTTTCATTTAAAGTGGAGACAGAAGAAAATGATATCAAATTCCCTGGGAAACCATTGAAATATTTTGATAGACCAAGGCCCCCCCATTAGGACTTGTTCATTGTCTTGGGTATTTTGCGATTTTTCATAGGCTACTGGCCTAATTTGGCTTTTCTGTGTGCTCCCTTTTAATTGGGTCCTTTGGATCTTATTGAATTCCATGGCAAATCTATGACTCAGTTTTCCAATAATTTGAGGTATATCTGAATGATTTCGACATTTTTGTTGCTGTCTTTGTACCCCTTTACTCATACCCTCATTTTTTTCAAGGAACACTAAGCTGTTTAACGTTATTTTGCGTGTTTTTTAAAACCATATAGTAATCGAGTTAATTATTAAGTAAATTATTTTTCTAATGAAAGCTGAGACGGTATCCTATCAAGGTGGTATCCAGAGGGGGGGGGGTAGAGAGGTATTACATTTAAATGATAATGTCTCGAATTTTTTTTATTGAAAGCAGGGATCCCAAAAAGTTAATTCTTTTTTAATATAGAGCAAAGACAGTATCCTATCAAGGTGGTATCCAGAGGGGGGGGGGGGGTAGTGAGCTATCATATTTAAATGATAATACCTCTATTTTTTAAAGCAGGGGTGCCAATAAGTTAATTATTTTGTTTTATTTAAAGCAGAGACGGTTTCCTATCAAGATGGTATCCAGGGGGGGGGCATAGCAAGTTAATATATTTAAGTGATAGTACCTTTTTTTTTTATTGAAAGCAAGGATGCCAAAAAGTTGAAAAGTTGACAAAAATTAGCAAGATTTTCGTGAGTTATGCTTGATACAGCACTCGCATGGTTTTGTTGTCCAAAGGGAAAGGGACACATGCGTCCAACCCGTTTTTTTTCTTATTGATGAAACGGGTTTACTTTGAAAACATTCATACATAAGTACCTGGCAGATTCACACTAAAACAAATTGGCGTGACGAAAGTGATATCGACTTCCCCACCTAATGCTACGCTCGAGTGACAATGGCGCCCTTGGTCCAGTGCCCAAGTTACATTAACAAGCCAGGTCATATTAAAAGCTTTCAACTTGGAAGGTTCATGGAGGAGTCTGACAGTCTTATGACCTCAGGGTACTAGATGCTGCAACGTTCTTACGTATCTACAGTGGTTTAAAAAATTCGATCACCACACAAATGATTACCAAAAATATGCACAAATGTAACATTTGGAATATTATAACACTTTTTTTAAGGCTTTGAAGAAAGCAAAAAAGGCTAAATACCCCTAACTACGCTTGAAAGCTATTTTAAAAAGAAACTGGAAATTTCCATGGAAATGACCATAGCAGAAGCTTTGAGCCTGGGTGGGTATCAAAGAGGAGTCTTTGAGTATTTTGACCACAAGTGACTTATTGTTGCGACTTACTTAAATTTGGTAATTTTTGTCAGCATTTGGAAATCAAAGCTTAAACTCAATAACTGATACTAAATGTCCTAATATTTTGCTTGGATTAAAAGTGAAAAACTAGGAAGAAAATCTCAACATCTTCCTGGAGCTACTTCAGTCTGCATATTATTTCATTTAATTACATTTAAAATGGATGAGCTTTACATTTTCTACCTAAGAAAATAGCTGGCATTTCATTTTTCTTCATATGAAATAAACCATCAACTGTTTTTTGTTTCATTGTAATTGAAGTGTTCTCATGTGAAGTGTTCAACATGTATTTTTCAATTTGATAAATTTACTCGTTTAAGATGCAGTTTGTAATTTGACTGATATTAGGTATTTATTAGTTTATAATTTATTTATTTTATCCAATAAAGGAGGAAGCCATATAATTTGGAATGAATCCCCAAAAGAAAAAATGAATAATATCCAAAAGATCAGCCAAAAGCAATAAAAAAGCAGCAGTTCAGCCTTAGCCTACATGACATATTCTATAAAGAAGCAAAAAAAAAACTTTAAAATGTATTTTTTTTTAAATTGTTATTAAAAACCAGTTTTTAATACAAGAAGGCTTTTTAGGAGTCCAAAAGAGCAAAAAAAACATTCAATATCAAAGTTGGTCATTTCCACTGTTTTAAAGGTGACAAAACAGATATAGACAAAGGGCATTATGAAAAAATTAAGCTTCTAAGTTCAAAGTTATATTCAAAGTTTTTACCCATATAACTGACGAATTTTGTGACACGGTATTTGAAGTTTTGTATACAGTATTGCTTAATGAAAAAAACTACTAATTTTGATAATTATTTATGTTAAGAATACATAGCTAATAGATACTTCAATTACTCGTATTATGCAAGGGTTCTGGAACGCCACAGCCATTTCGTTTCTACCTGATTTCTACTTCTCTTGATGAATAACGAAGGAGACCAGTTTCCAGCCAGCGACTTGTGAATTTTAGAAGTCATGAATAGGCTCGAATCTGTTGTAAGTTTAAGCTGTGATTTGAGAAATACTGATGAAAACATTAATGTTTGCGGTCAACATTGATCACGCAGGTGGCGCGCCGCCAACATCTTACTGGTGGCGCGCCGCCAACATCTTACCGGCGGCGCGCCGCCGACAATTTACCGGCAGTGTGGCGCGGCGCGCTGTTTTTGGCCCCGCCGCCGCCGGTCTTCCCTCATCGGCGCGGCGCCGGGGTCTAGCTGTAACCATATATGGCATAAAAAATGAGTGCAATATTATGCTCTTAACTATATTAAAAATATAATAACTATTATATAAATGGGTGTTAAATTATATTCCTATTATAAAGGATTGATAAAGTTCATTATAAATCGTGACTATGTAAGTTTCATTGGATATAGCTGAAATCTGGCAAAGAAAAAACCATGGCACATAATAAATAAAAGTTAAGGTAATACAAGCATCTTTTGAGAAGTTATTTGTCAGGGGTAAATCATTATAAAGAACAAACTCATCAAGGTTACAGCTGTATCTGCAACCTAGTAAAAGGTATACTGCAGCCATAGTTGAAAAATGCGTTTTGTAATTTACATAAAGCTATAATAAAGAACTAACTTTAGCCTATTCTAACTGAAATGTTTAATATAAAGAAGAACTTCAGAGATTGATGAATCAGGCTTGCAGCAGTTATATAAATGGTTGGTATAGTTAATTATAAATGGAGATTATTTAAGTGCATTGGTATCATGGCTGTGGAGATAGCTGAAACCTAGTAAAGAACAAACCATGACATATATTGGACATAGTTAGCTGTATTACATAGTTAGATGTATTTAAAAACATTTTGTAATTAACAAAAATAATTTTCAAAATAGAATAAATTTTTTACAAAAAACTGTATTTTCATGTAAAAGATTGATGAATGATGTCATAATCATAGGTTGTAACCGTTATATGGCGCAAAAGTAAATGCAATACTATGATGTTAGGTATAATTACATCAGTATATTTTTACATGAGGGATTAGTATAGTTCATAATAAATAGGGTTTAAGTAAGTTTCATTATTATCATGGCTGTAGAGATAGCTTCCACCTAGCAAAGAACAAACCAGGTAATATAGTAACTAAAATTTACATAGCCCATTGTTTCATTAGATATAGCTGAAACCTAGTAAAGAGCAAACCATGATGCATAGTAACTAAATTTTATGATGTAAATCCAGGTCGCAGTGGTGGCTAGAAACCTAGTAAGAGATGAGCACATCCCATACTAAGAAATACAATAACCCATAACTCCCAAAAATTAAACAGAAGTCAGATTAAAACAAGAAGTACACTATTAGAATTATAGAGCCTTATCTAATACCCCTTATATAGGAAACTTACTGTCCCTTGGCCTTAACAGGAAAGTCTGTTAGTTGGAAAAACAAGAAAAGTGGCTGAAACTACAATATTCTGCATTGAAAGCATCTTTTTTTTTTTTTTTTCGTCCTCCACAGTTAGTGGGGCACTGGAGTATCATAGAGAGCTGTTTTATGGCTCATTTAAAGGCAATTGATGTACTTAATGAAAAACTGCATTTTTCTATTACCTGGAGTACCAAATGTTAACATCATCTTGCATACAAAGATCAAAATAGTAGTTTTAGGAGGTGTGCATGTAACTGAACCGCAAGCAACTGAACCACAGTGCAACTGAACCCTTGTGTAACTGAACCACCAGGCAACTGAACCCCATTTAACTAAACCCTTGTGTAACTAAACCCCCGTGTAACTGAACCACCATATAACTGAACAACCGTGCAACTGAACCACTGTGCAACTGAACCACCATGCAATTGAACCACTGTTCAACTGAACCACCATGTAACTGAACCATTGTGCAACTGAACCACCGTGCAACTAAACCCTTGTGTAACTGAATCATTGTACAACTGAACCACTGAACTCAGATTTTCAATTCTCTAAACATATTGGGCAATATCATTGGGTAAAACACAAGTTAGAATTTTTAGATGTTCAATCTTGTTGAAATTGTTTGTTTCTTAAATTCATGATATAAGCACCTGTCAAAAGTTTTCATGAAAAAGTTTTGTTTTATTTTTGCAAAAGAAAAAGAAGATCTGATTTCACAAACTGTTAAAGTACCAAGGACACCCAAAATGAAAACTAATTCATTAAATTGGTCAAGTGCAAACTTACGTCTTAAATTAGTGTGAAAAACCGATAATTCATTTTTTAAGGAGAAAGATCGCCTGTTTACATAAGGCTCGTTTTTTAGCACTAAGATCTTACATCTAAGATCTTCTACGATCTTACAGCTCACTGATGTTAGCAAAAAGTGTGAAGACCGCCACTGTTTTGCCATATAGAACAATGATGAGAGAACTTTGATGATCTACTCATCATTGTTCTCAGACCACTCATCAGAGGAGAATGATGAAAGAAGTTTGCACAAAAACGACCAAAGATGTAAGATCTTTGTTCAAAGATTTCACTGTTAAGCGTTTTCTGAAAAAAGATGTAAAATCTTAGCACATTGACGAGTGAAAAAACAGGCCTATAATGTGTTCCAATACGAAAGTTAGTGGCCAATTTCAAAAATAAATAAATCAGCATATAGCCTTAGAAAGTGTTGTTTTCTTGTATGTTCTGGTAAAACAGAAATCGGAACCTAGTTCAGCAAAGCTCTTTTCTTTGAAAAATACTTTTAAGGAATGCTTCTTGAAAAGAGCTTGGCTAGACTAGACCTATCTTGATGTTACTAGGATTTTTGGTATTCCAGGATCTTTTAACCATGAAGCAGTGTAAAGGTAAACATTAATGATTCTAAAAGAAAGTATCAATATATAGGCTACCCTATTGGTGGTTTTGCAGACCTAATAACCTCCACTGATAGCCTACCTTATGTAGGCTAAGGTAAGACACCTAGTAGGCTGTGTGATTTGCTTGAATATTTGATATAAATCTACCTCATAGTTACTATATAATAGTAGCATATACCTTTTATGCTTTATTTATATTAGAAATACAAATTACTCGGGTGAGCACTGTTTGACTAGGCCTATTAAAGTCATTGGTTCTTTATACTCTAAACAACAAATATTGTCATTTACTCTTATATACAAAGCACTATAAAATCAAAACATTAGGCAATATTGTGTTTCCTTTAAACATGGAGAATGATATAAAGTCTTCTCTATGATTTTTCAAATATGACATGATTGTAGGGAAACATGAATAAAGTTATACAGAATGCTTTTTGGTATTCTTATTTAATAGATGATCCACTAAAATGTCATAAAAAATAAATAACATTATCCCACTGATGCATAGAGAAAACAACAAAGTCATGCAGATGGCCTTTCATAGTTCTAATTGCAGTTCAGGCAACTTGGTGGTCACATATCAATCCTAAAACTTAGTCAACCTACCTGAGAATTTATGTGGCCAGGAAAATTAGGCTTAGGATGCTTCTTCATCAGCAAGTTCCTTAGACATTGTCTGTTGTGAGTCAGCCCAAAAATCTTGGTCATCTATATTGTAATTCAAGTAGAGTTTCCAAGTAGGTATGTCCCCCTAGAGTCTAAAGAATTCTGACCAAGTTTTAGGATTAATTTGACCACTAAGCCACCTGGACTTGCAGTCCACAGTCAGAAAACCCAATCTATAAGCCAAGACAGTTTCACTAAAACAGAATTAATTGGAAACTGATTGACTGAAAAGTTGCCTGGCCTTGTGTGCAGACAACTGGCAAAAGATGCACCCGACTAAAGTCTTAGACGGGCAACCCAGTTTATAAGCTCAGACAGTTACATTAAAACAAAATTCATTCAAAATTAGTTGACCCAACAAGCTGCCTGGATTTCAAGTGAACAGGTGACAGAAGGTTTGCCTGTCTATAGTCTCAGGCAAGGGCAGCTGAGTTTTAGGACTAACATATGAATATCAAATTGCCTGGACTCACAGGCAAACCAGCAGCAATAATAATAATTGATTGAATTTTCAGAACATATATCCTATAGGCCTTCAAAAAATTATGGGTATTTATTAGTGAAAAGGATGTCACACTGTTATACTAAAGCAATGCAGGAAAAAAAGGTACTGTTGTTGGTTAATGCTAGTTAAATAAAACAAAATAGGATAAAAATATAAGTTTAGAAACAAATTTTGGCTGTATATTTGCACATTAGGAGGGTGGGGGTAAAGCATAGCATATAATAAATACATAACCTAAACTAACCTATGTACCTTTTTTCCTCCTAAACCCCAAAAAACTAAAGCTTGAATATAGTTCCTGGAGTGAGAAACCCCTTGTTTATAGAGCATAAGATAGGAAATTACTGGGTAGTGTTATCTGTTCTTGGCTTTTCTCAAGTTGCATTCTTGCATGTTGCCCATATATTAGAACAGTACCAAAAAAAATTAATGAAACAAAACAGGAATTATATTAAGAACAAAATTAGAGAGTAATGGCTTCTCGGAATGACAAATGTTGATTATATAAAGCAATACTATTAGATCATTATCTGTCATTATTATGTAATATATATTACTGTATTATGAATCATATACAATATATTATTGTATTGTTTGTACTTGCCATTTTACACTGTTTATTCTAATTCAGCATTAGGCCACATAATTTTGGGGTGCCAATTATGTAAGGGGGGAGCAGTTGCCTCAGTTAGACTTTGAAAAATACCTTCTTATTTCTATTTTGCTACTTTTTATTTTATCATGGCTAACTGGTTATTTTTGCGCCATTACATTTTGAGGATTGGAATCACTGACATAATTACTAGATACAAATCATCAGCACAACTGGGTTATATTTTGTTTAGTGATCAGCCTGAATAAAAGACTCTTATTTAGTTACTTCATAATAAATAAATTATTATGGTTATTAGACTTTGAAGTTGATACCACGAGCCTATACTTTACTCCCCTCCCCTAATATGGAAATATATAGCCTAAGTCAGCTTCAATCATTAGTCAGCTACATATGACCTATTTTTCTCCTTAGCCAGTTATTTAAAGAAGCAAATTTTTGAGTATAGGGTTACTAGGTTTCTATGGGCTGTTCTGAGCCTTCTAACCCCTTCAGGGCTCAAAATTAATTGTCCCTATAAAGTGGTTATTTAATTATAAAAGAGCATGAAAAATACTCATTATTTTGAATTGTGCTGAAATGCTAAATTTAGTTGAAAACTGCAGTCTAGGCTATGTACCGAAAATATGGTGTTGATTTATAATTAAGGGTATATTTTTCACCATTATGGAGGGAGGGAGGGGAGAGTCTTGATATATTTAGCTATATATGGATTTGCAATGGAGTTCTGACTATACCTGTGTCTTATTTTTTAGGCCAGACCATATTAATATTAAATTAGGCTAATCAGAAAACTTTGAATATAGCTTTTAACTTAGAAGCTTAATTTTTTTATAATGCCCTTTGCCTACCACATTTAAAACAGTTGAAATGGGGGACTTTGATATTGATTTTTTTTTTGCTCTTTTGGATTCTTAAAAAGATATCTTGTATTAAAAACAGGTACTATTAAGGTACTATCACTTAAATATAATAGCTCCCTATGCCCCCCCCTCTGGATACTATCTTGATAGGATACCACCTGTGCTTTAAATAACAAAAATATTTACTTATTGGTACACCTTCTTTAAAAAAAAATTGAGGTATTGTAATTTAAATATTATAGCTCACTACTCCCCCCCCCCTCTCTGGATACCCCCGTGATAAAATACCGTCTCTGCTTTAAATTAGAAAAAAAATTGGGGATCCCTGCTTTCAATAAAATTTTTTTCGAGATATTATCATTTAAATTTAATACTTCCCTCCCCCCCCCCCCCTCTGTATACCATATTGATATGATACTGTCTCAGCTTTCATTAGAAAAATAAGTTACTTGATAATTAACTATGTAACTATATGGTTCAAACAAACACGCAAAATAACGTTAAAAAGCTTAGTGTTCCTTAAAAAAAATTGAGGGTATGAGTAAGGGGGTACAAAGACAACAACAAAAGTGTCGAAATTACTCAGATATACCTAAAATTATTGGAAAACTGAGTCATAGATTTGCCGTGGCATTCAATAAGATCCAAAGAATACAATTAAAAGGCACACACAAAAGCCAAATTAGGCCAGTAGCCTATGAGAAATCGCAAAATACCCAAGACAATGAAGAAGTCCTAATGGGGGGCCTTGGGTCTATCAAAATATTTCAATGGTTTCCTAGGGAATTTGATATCATTTTCTTCTGTCTCCATTTTAAATGAAAAAAATAATTAACCTTTTGGCATCCCCGCTTTCAATAAAAAAAAAAAATGAGGTATTGTCATTTAAAAATAATAGCCCCCTATCCCCCCTCCTATAGGCAATAATTTACAATTTATTTTTGAATCATATTTTTTAGGTAACTTCCAGTTCAATCTTTAATTCCCAAACCTTGTACATAGCTTGGTCTATAGCTAAATTTGTCACAATAGTAGGTTTTTTTTGGGGATTCAACTTGAAAATAAAATTCTTGACTACAAACGATGCAAGAAATAGTGATTGGGAAACTGCATTCGCAATGATTTGAACTCATTTCATAAAGACGATCCTGTTTTTTGTCAACATATGAAGAACTGTGTATATTGCAATATTGGCAATTGCATCTGTCTCTTTTTATGCAAAGTAACAAAAGAGACAAAATTAATGAACAAGAGAGTAGAGAAGAATTATGGTATGCCAAGTAATATTTGGCAGGAAAAGTCACTGGTGGTAAATCGCTAGGGGTGGCACCGTGACTGCGTGGTTTTCGGGGATTCGGGGAACCAAATTTTTTTTCGGGGTGACGCATAGATTTTCGGGGAAATACCTGAAAATTCGGGGATAGTGCAAGCCCTGCTTGAGTTCTAATCAGGAAAATCGAAATACTAAACCACAAGAAAAGGAAAAGCTCCAACTTTGCGGTTGACGCAATAAAAAATTGCCGCAAAATTAATATGAAATCGACCGAACGCCGCCGCCTCTGTCGGCTGCGGCGTTACGACACTTTGGTGGCGCCAGGCCTCTCGTCGGCGGCGTTTGGTCGATCCGCCGGCGCGGCGTCGGGGTCTAGCTGGAACAAGTATCCTGAAATGGTATCTTGCATACCATCTAGCGCTTGGTCATCATCAAAATATTTTCTGACACATCAGAATAGTCACTTTCTAAACTTGAGGTAATATTTTTTCACAAAATGTATTTTCACTAATATATATATATATATATATAACAATCAACAGATTTTGTAAATTTGAATTTTCACAAATGAAAAACAGGGTCGGATTCGTAGGAAATAGTTTTCGCTAATATTATTCAGCTCCGAAGTTTATCGTTGTTTTATTATTGACAACACTGTTTTGCAAATTTATTCAAACTAAAAATGCTAATAGCAGCTAAACAAAAACTCGTAGGAAACCCGGATTTTCCGGTATATTTGACCTTTGACCTTTGTGAATCTAGATAACGAATTTTGATCAGATGTCATTGAGGAGATTGCAGCTAAAAAGGAAATGGGGGGGGGGGGGCTGGTTGCACTCTAGCCCTTTTTTTCAACATTCCTTCAACTTGCCCTAAAAGTTTTAACTTCATACCCTCAGGTTTATACCCTTAGCTATTCTCGACACATAGCAGATACAACGTCTTTTAAAACTGGATGCACATAGTACCTCTTGATTTAGTTGAAGATGCTCCTAGATGTTTTCCAAACAATGTGACGGCTGTTACCATCAGCCATTGTAAATGTTCCTGGTATTTCCTTTTCATTTTCAATAAAGGAATAAATGCTTTTTGATTGTGTTTGGAATTCTTCTTGACATTACCCTTAGGTTTGACCTTAATGCTGCATGTTTTTTTTAGGATCAAACATGCTATCTTTTCTTGATAAAAAAGAAAATTATATGTCAATAGTAGGCATCTTGTATAACTTGCAGCCTTTGCACCAGAGGCTTGTGAATAACTATGGTTGTGAACCATAGTTATTTAACTATGTCATAGTTATTTAACCTTTGAACTGTTTTAACTAAAATGACCATCTCAAAATTTAGATCGGATATATTTTGGGAAAAAAAGGATAGGGTGGAAGCCCTCCAATCACTTTTAACTCTGAAAAAGAGCAAAGGAAATTTTGATTTCCAATCAAAGAGCCCTCCCCCCAAAGCTTATACACAAATTTATTCTACAAAAAACCTCGTGTGTTAGCAATGAGGAACTAGCTTAACTTACATCCCTTACCCCAGATGCTGCTGGTGGGGTTGTTAACCCCAAAGGCATGATTATTTGACCTTTAGACTATTTTGAAATTTTTTTTTATTTTAGTTTGATCGGATTTATTGGGGGGGGGGGGGGAATGCCAGTTAAGAGGGAAAGGCTGATTGTCCTCTGATTACCTTTGATTCTCCAAAATTGAACATGAACTTTCAATTTTCAATCGAATGAACCTCCTTCAAAGTTTTTAAAACCATCCCTTCTATAAAAACCTTAAATTTTAAAAATTGGTAACTTGCAATAATATACAGATTGCTGATACAGGTGTATTAGCAAATTTTTTTTGGAAAAGCTTAGCGTATCAAAATGAAACTTCTGGGGTATCTACCTGCTACTACTGCTATTAATACTGCTGCTACTACTGTTGCTACTACTACTTATTTGACACTATTATTAATACTACTGCTCCTATTACGACCTCTACTACTATTAAACTAGCACTATTAAGGCTACGCATATCAAGTTGAAAATTTGACAGTATGGAGTATTTGAGGGGGAACTTGAACTAAATCAAAAGACACTATGTGCCTGCAGATTTTCAAAATGGTGTATCTCAAAAAGAGATTTGTGTATTAAGTGGGAACTTTCAGAGAGTGCATAAAGGAAAAGTCAATTCACCAAAAGGAAATATGTGCACGCTCAGGCCTGGATTTACCCCTAGGTCCATAGGCCCGGACCTCGGGGCGCAGAATGTCTGGGGAGCAATAAATTAACTTTGAGTAGTTTTTCCTGACAAAAACGGGACTGATATGATTTATTGTTGCCAGGTGCACTCTGCCGCCACGCTGCCTATTCACAGAAAAGTGACTTTAAAACAAAACAGGAATGCCATGGTCGCTTATAAACTGTCAGATTTCTCCCGAGAATGGTAGCTGAGGGTTATGTATTACCCCTCTCTTTCATCACTTTTTGCTCATCCGTTGTGTTCTGTTAATTGCTTCCATTAGTCCCGAATTTTTGGGAATAACCCCGAAAATCTTGCAAAAACAGAGTGGCAAAAAGGCTAGGTTCTTAAGCATCAAAGCTTTGAATCCGGCTCTGTGCACGCTACTGCTAATGCCATTACTATTGTAACTACATTTACTACTACTGCTACTACAACAACTACTATTACTACTAGTTCGACTGCTTCTTCTATTGCAACCATTTGTAAGCTAAAAGTATTAAGATGAAAATTAAGGAACTATATGAGCATATAGGTTATCAAAAGGATATATCGGTAATGGGATAGCAACAGCTAATTGTATTAACGTGAAGCTTATAGAACTTGATGAGAGGAATCTTCAGCTGACCAAAAGGTAATATGTTAATACTACTGCTGCTACTTGCACTAGTGTTATTACTATTAATACTACTACTAATGCTATTACTGGGCCTACCATTACAGCTGTACCTAACCTTAATGAACGGTATGAAGGGGGACTTTTCAGGGAATATTGAGGGTGGAAGGTGAACTGAATCACAGCACACCATCTGTATACAGGTTGTCGAAAGGGCACATCAACAATATCCTTGGGAGAGCGTGGTGTGTTGAAAAAAATGTTCAAAAATACGAAATGTACTATGTACATACTGCTACTAGCTCTGCTTCTGCTGCCACGGAAGATAAAGGTATTAAGGTGAAGCTTTCAAGGAATAGTTCGGCGGATATTGAACTGAATCAAATTGACTATGAGTATGCAGTTTCTCAAAAGGGTTACAAAGCATTATCTCAAGAACGGCTTCCATTAATAAGTTGGACCTTTCAGGATAAGTTGTGGGTGGGGGACTTCGAACTAATGAAAAGTTAAAAGTTTGCAATAAAACCAAAATAAACACTTTATCAGGCCATGCTTCTGGCAATAGGCCCAATCCTGATAAGTTTCATTCAATTTAGAGGGTTTAGGGGCTACACTGATGAGTAATACAAGTTAGAAGCCGCAAATGAAGCGAGAAATAGATTTTGAGCGTTTAATCAGCCTTAGTTCAAACTTACTTTTAGGCCGTGAATTAGGTTCAGGATTTGACTTAAATGAGGGTTGGCTTAAAGAAGGCTTGAGTTAAATGGGGGTTTGTTTGAACGGGGGTTCAGCATGTAACTCTATAGCCCCTTTTTTGTTTTCCCCAAAACCCCCATATTTTCTGTGATCGTTTGTTTAACTTCTGTTCGTTTTGGGTTTCTTTTTTTGTGCTAATTTCTGATCATTTTGGGTTTGAATTATTATAGGAATTTATTTATGCTAGTCTTTGGTTTAATATGACTCTTTACTTTCCTTTGAAAAATTGTTTTTCAAAAGAATCTTTTTAATTAATTTAAGAAAAGTGCAACCCAAAGCAACTTTTTTGTTATCTAAATTCTCAAAGTTCCGATATTTTCAGTAAAGATTTTTATTACTCAACGTTCAGGAAAGGCCTGATTCATCTAGGAAAAAAAAAATCAAACCAAAAGTTTAAACGCAAAGAGAAAGTAGCTTTTGTATTGGCTCCACCGAAACAGGCAATTAACTTTTTTCAAACCAAACGATAACCAACTACGAGCGTAGAAAATACCACAAAATGAAAACAACAAAATAAGTAAAGTGGTAAAAAAAACATTACAGTATGTAGACGGTGTGAGACGCCATTTATCCCCCCCCCCTGCGAAAAACATCCCTTGAGGAAAATACCCCGCGGAAAATACCCCCCCCCCCCCAAAAAAAAAAAAATAATTAGCCGTGGAAAATCACCCCCCCCCCCCAAAAAAAATATCTCTTGCAGTTGGTTAGTCTCCAATCACTTTCG
Organism: Artemia sp. Qi Xiang Cuo; assembly: GCF_049724085.1. Taxonomy (NCBI): domain Eukaryota; kingdom Metazoa; phylum Arthropoda; class Branchiopoda; order Anostraca; family Artemiidae; genus Artemia; species Artemia sp. Qi Xiang Cuo. The sequence continues at coordinate 51,866,730 of NC_142799.1, read as the reverse complement.
GCTTATAAAAAAAAGACTAGAAATGCCTGGGGATTATCAAACAATTTCTTCTTCCATCATCCTCTCCCTTAGAGCTAATTCTGTATTTATTTGATGACTCAATAAAAGCTGAGATGTTTCGACATCAAAATGCACCCTTTGAGGTATCTCCTTCTCTTCCTAGCTACAAAACAATCAGATAACCCCATTGCAGAAGTTTCAGTTTCTTTTTTAAGTTTTTTGATTTGTCTATTGCTTACAGATAGTATTTGTCAATGGGAAACATGCGGAAATTTTTTGCACGGGGGTTTTCTTGAGGATTTTTCATGAGAAGAAAGTATTTGCACGGAGGGGGGGGCAAGATTTACAAATAAATTCCTCTTTTCCACTTCCCTTAAAACTTCTCAATTAAACTAAAAAATGACTCAACCCAAAGAAGATTTTTAAATTTTGAAAACCATAATTTCTGTGAGAGGAGTATTTTGCAGGTGATGGGCTTCCATGGCTGGAGGAGGGGAAATTTTCTGCTGGGGAGAGGGGTAAACGATTAGACCCATAGAAAGTGACAGGGTGAAGGGAACCCCCATTAACAGACATAAAAAGAGAAATATATCTGGATTAAAGAGTTTATGATGTCCGTTTTTCTTTGTTTTTGTGACAACAAAACACAACATTTTTATAAATCATCTTGACAGTAATTTATATAAAGACTTAAAAAAGCAAACAATTCCAGCAAAGTTGAACATGTAAAGATTCTAGCTTGTGTTTTACCCATGTAAGTACGGTGGTTGAGTTGCACGAGGGTTCAGTTACACGAGTGTTCAGTTACACGGTGGTTCAGTTGCACGGGGATTCAGTTGCATGGTGGTTCAGTTGCAGGGGGGTTCAGTTACATGGTGGTTCAGTTAGACTGGGCTTTAGTTAAATGGGGTTGAGTTAAAGAGGGTTCAGTTGCATGGTGGTTCAGTTACAGTGGTTTAGTTGCTTGGGGTTCAGTTACACAGTGGTTCAGTTACAATGGAATCGTTTTAGCATTATAAAAAGCATGTAGATATAGTTGTATAAAATGCAGTATTTTTTTAGGGTCTTAACAAAAAATCTGATTTGTGTATTGAAACTAGAATAATTCCCGAAAATTTTAAATAAAATAATTTTATTTCATCTCTCAGTTCAAAGTTATAATTGTCTCCAGGAACCAGACTTTTTTGGCCTAACTCCTAAAGTGAGCCTCTCTATGAAGTTGTGCTATATTTCCATAGAAAGCAAAATCAAATTAAATTTTATTTTACTTTTGTTTTCAGTTATGAATTGCTAAAGTTATTGTGTAAACTTCAAAAATATATATGGTGTCTTAGCAATAATTTTAGTTTTTTAATTCAAACTAGAAAAATACATGAAAATTTTGAAGTAAGAATTTTTCTTTTGATTTAATGAACTTGACATGCCATTTTATGGTTATACAAAGGATTGGTATAGTTAATCATAAATGGGTATAATTTAAGTTTTCATTGGTATCAAGGCTGTTTAGATAGCTGAAACCTAGTAAAGAACAAACCATAACACATATTTGGACTTGGATAGTTGCCTGATTCTCTGAGGTCTGTCTCTTGCTATTCCAAATAAGAAAAAGCCATAGGTATTTTCCTGTTTGTAATTTTCTTTTAAAAAATGTTTCTTCTTAAGTTTTCTGTAAAAAATTGTTATATTAAAAGACAATAATTGGAAGAATTATAATAAAGAACAAACTCTGGTCCATAGTAACTTAAATGTAAAGAAAACATTTAGTTTTACACAAAATATTCATGATGATGCAAAAGCCTTATCTTTGGACAAGATAATATAAAACAAAAAAAAAACGCAAGAATATAACATAATGAACATTAGAAACCAAAAAAAGAAAGAAAAAAATGATGTGAAACCATTTCATGTGATCAAATCTTCCACGGTTTCATGTAAAACTCACTCCATCACTTCATCACTCCATTTTACGCTGTCAAAACCATAAAGAAATTAAAAAATGTTTGATCAACTGCCCATATCCTATTTTAATATCGGAAAGAATGCAGTTTTAGACAAAATATTCATGATGATGCAAAAGCCTTATGTTTGAACACGATAATATAAAACAAGTATTTTTTGAAAACTTGCTTCTCTGGGGTATAGTCTTTAAGTGACTTTGCTGATTGATTCCTTGTGGTTTGTCTTTTAATATTCCAGCTAAGAAAAAACATAGACTTCTTGCTGTGCATAATATATATGAGGCACCATCAAAAGTCAAGATTATATGGCAAACCGGTTTGTCCCTCTCTTGGTTGGACTCTTATCTATCTGGAAGAGTACAGAGTGTCAGCTTGTCAGCTTAGATGGAGTATCTTCTCAGTCCTTGCCTGTTCGGAGGGGTGTCCTGCAAGGCTCTGTTCTAGGCCTGATTTTATTTCTCCTAAATATCAATGATCTTGTTATGGACCTGGGCCCTTCAGTGCATCCTGTGCTATTTGCTGATGACAGCAACTTCTTCATTACTGGCACAAATTTACCATCGGCAATAACCTCTGCCCAAGTCGTTCTGAACAGAGTCCAGTCACGGTGCCTTACAAATAACACGACCATAAATAGCAAAAAAATTCAAGTAGTATTCTTTAGAACCCCCTACATCAAAGACGTAATCCACCCTGCTCTAGATCTCAGGTCCTCTGACATCCTCCCGCAAGTGGAGGTTGCCAAGTTTGTTGATGTATTTATTGACTCATGCTTGTCATTCTCTAATCATGTTTCTTACATCACAGCAATAATTTTGAGACAAGTAGCTATGATTGATCATGTGAATTATTTTCTTCCTCCTGACATCCTAGTTACCCTCTATTATTCCTTGATTTTTCCTTACCTTTCTTATTATGGATCAGATTGGGGAAATACAAACCGCTTCTTCACTAAAAAACTAAAATTTGCCCAAAACCATGCAATTAAAGCAGTTTTTTAGCTTCTCCGTCTATATCCAACCCGTGATTTGTACTCAGATTTTGGTATAGCTCCACTGGATCAAATCATACAAAAATTCAATTTATCGCTTGCTTATTCTGCTTTCCACAACAATCTTCCTCTTCAACTACTACCTATTATAATATTAATAATTCTTAAGCCCACTGTCTCTGTTCATCCAATAGAGCCATTATAATCCCTAAATGTGTTTCCAGTGCTGCCCAGCAATCTCCCATTTACAAATTTATTATTCAATGGAACAAATACCCTCCAGTGTTGAGCTAGCCACAAGTTTCCACACGCTGTACAATTATGTAACAAAACTTGACAGTATAATTTAATCTTTCAACTCTTAACCAATTTGCTTTAATTACCCACGTTTTATTCTTCTTTCTGTTTTTCAGTGTCACTTTATTTATTTTTTTTTCCTTAACAAGTTTCCTTCTAGGATCTTTATTGTTATTATGTTATATTTTATTTTTATTCAAATAAATTGAATTGAAAATTGGAAGCTACAGTGATGACAGTGGTCAAATATGGCTCTGAAGCATGGACACTCTCATAAAGAAAAATTTAAAGGAAATAAGAACTTCGTGGGAGGGTGTAAAGAGGGAGGCTTTGAATATATTAGGATGTAGGAGGAGCGTGCATAGCTGTGTTGGCCTCAGATCGCTTGGTGGTGCGGTGATTTATTAGTAGTAGTAGTAGTAGTAAATAAAACCGTTTATTTATTTATGATATCATTAACAGAGGAATTCAATGAGCCTAGTGAATGGAAGGGGAGGATTGACAAAGCATAAAGGTCTATTGTTTACATTTTGCAATCAACATTTACCATCAAAATTAACCAAAATAAAAGATGCCATTCCTGAGCCAGCTTGAAATGGCACTTCATTAATTGACAGTTTTTCCCAAACATATTTTGGTTACTATGGGCTAGACCTTGTTCTCTACTAGGTTTCATTTTCAATTGCAGTCATGATTTTTATTATTTTTTTCCTATTTTATGAAATTCCAGCAATCTACTTTATTATAATATTAGGAATTACTTAATTCAATGGAAAAGAAGTTTTTTGGTATTGTAAAATTATACAAGAACAGAATCTGCGGTTAGTATCTACTCTTTTTAAGCAAACAATTGTGTGTTTATTAACTTTCCTTTGAGGTGGCTCATTTTTTTTCAAAATTAGCGCCCTGAAACTCTCTGATCTGAAAAAGCAATCTAGATAGGTCACAAGTTTGGTAAAATTCTCTTATGACCCTTATTTTTGGAATTACATTTTTCATATAAATGACACCACGCTCATCTATCTTCACATTGGCAATTTAAAGAACGAATTACAACATTTTTTCCCCAGATTGGAATCGTTTTTGTGCAATAGTAAAGAACAAACCGGTTTGCCATATAATCTTGACTTTTGATGGTGCCTCATATATATTATGCACTGGAAGAAGTCTATGTTTTTTCTTAGCTGGAATATTAAAAGACAAACCACAGGGAATCAATCAGCAAAGTCACTTAAAAACTATACCCTAGAGAAGCAAGTTTTCAAAAAATACTTGTTTTATATTATCGTGTTCAAACATAAGGCTTTTGCATCATCATGAATATTTTGTCTAAAACTGCATTGTTTCCGATATTAAAATAGGATATGGGCAGTTGATCAAACATTTTTTAATTTCTTTATGGTTTTGACAGCGTAAAATGGAGAGATGAAGTGATGGAGTGAGTTTTACATGAAACCGTGGAAGATATGATCACATGAAATGGTTTCACATCATTTTTTTCTTTCTTTTTTTGGTTTCTAATGTTCATTATGTTATAACGCCCCGAATACCGTAACTATTTAATTTAGTTATTAAAATACAATGATCAACCAGTCAAAGGCCTTAGAGAAATCCAAAAATAAGCCCAGTGCAGTTTTTTAAGGTCAAGTTGTGAGCGTATGAACTGTGTGGCGTCAATTAGAGCATGAGAAGTTGAAAATTTCAGCCAAAAGCCATATTGATGAGAAGAAATCAAGGAAATGGAGTGCCGACTGGCGAACAGAAAGGGAGACAGATGTCTGAAGATAATTCTCTTGAGCACTTAGGATATAACAGGAAGAATTGAGATTGGACGATAATTACCTATCTCAGTTGGATCACCCTTTTTAAGAACTGGGATAACAATGGCTGACTTTAGTAAATCATGGAAAATCCGTGGGTTAAAGATAGGTTGGCAATATGCTTCATGGGCTCGTAAACAAAAGGAGATATGGTCTTCAGGAGCTTATTACTTAATCCAAGACAGTCAGGTGTAAAACTAATATGAAGAGAACCAATGATTTGAAGTACCTCATTGCTATCAGTTGGGCAGAGAAACATGGATCTAGAATTGAAGCAAGGGAGTACAGCCTGTAAGGAGGAGCAGGAGTCAGTATGGGGAATGCAGATGGCATGTAGTAATGTTTCGGACAGATTTAATGTGTTCCATTTGAATTGCCAAGGATTGAATTCAAGTTTAGATTTTATAAATGAAATTTCCAGTTTATCTCTTTTTCAGGTAATTGGACTGACTGAAGCTTGGTTAAATGATTATAATTCGGAACTTTTACATATTTCAGGATATAATCTTTACACGAAAAATCGTCAACTTCGCCGACACGGGGGACTGGCAGCGTATATACGTTCTGATATACGGGCAAGTGTCCGAGAGGATATTTTAATATATAAAGAAATGGTTTTTGAGTCTTTTATTTTGCAGTTAGAGCTGTCTGTACGTTGTGGTTATGTTCTGGTTGTATATAGGCCACCGTCAGGATCTCTTATTGAGTTTTATGAATTACTTGAAGAACAATTGGAAAAGATCCCACATCAAAGTCCTATTTTTATAATGGGAGATTTTAACATTGATCTATTGGATAATGGATCAAATACAGACCGATTTTTAAATTTGATGATTTCATTTGGTTGTATCCCTGCTATTAATAATAGTACTCGTGTTACAAGGACGTCATCAAAATTTCTGGATAACATATTTTCAAATTATATGTCGGGTAGTCCAAGTATTCTTATAAGTGATACTTCTGATCATTTTGGTGTATTTGCAAGTTATTCGGTATGCGTTGATAATAAAAATTCCACAAAGAAGAGCAGTCTTAAGCTGAGGATGTTACTCGATAAAGATGCACTTCTGAAATGTAGAAAAGAGCTAGCCAATAAGGATTGGAATACAGAGTTTTCAATCTCTGCGGATATTGACTCTAAGTTCAGAGTCTTTTACCAAATAATTAAGCAATCCCTGGAAAAATGCTCTAGGAATATTAACAACAATAGAAGAAAACCTTCAAAGAAGCCTTGGATTACTCCGAGTTTATTGAGATCGATAAATAAGAAGAATAATTTGTATGAGAAAAAGGTACATCATCCCTGCGATATAAATGAGCAAATTTATAAGAGTTATCGTAATGCCCTAAACAGACTCCTGCAAAGAGCTAGACAAGATTATTATAAAATAGAATTTGAAAAAGCATCCGGAAATCCGTTGAAAACATGGAATGTGATAAGAAGCACTTTAGGACAATCATCTGGAGGAATCCCTCAGGAGATATTCCGTAAAGATGGAACCAGCCTTAAAAATCCAGAGGAAATTTGTGAAGAATTTGCTAACCATTTTTCGACAGTTGGAAGGAGAGAGAAAGAGTCGATTATAATCAAAACAGGCGACCAGGCTTTTAAAAAATACCATCATAAGGAGTTGGAAATATCTTTAAATATACTCCCAGTTAAAGAATATAAATTGTTTATGGTATGAAATGTACAGCTTCTGGCTCTGATATTGTTTCAATTAGAGTAATAAAAACACTTTGGGATGTGATAGCTCAAAATTCTGTTTTAATAATTAATCAGTGTCTAAAAGAGGGAGTGTTTCCGAGTTGTTTTAAGTCAGCGAAAGTAATACCAATACATAAAGGAGGGAATACTGGGGATGTTGAAAATTATAGACCAATTTTGATTTTACCCATTATGTCTAGGATACTGGAAAAATGCTTTTCAATCAGAATTTATTAGTATCTTGACGACCAGAAAATATTTACTCCTACACAATTTGGATTCCGTCAAGGTTGTACTACTGAACAAGCAAATGTATATTTGACTAGCATTATTAATATGGCACTGGATAACGGGTATAAAGTGGCAACTGTATTTATAGATATTGTAAAGGCTTTTGATACGGACAGTCATGATATTCTGTTAATGAAGTGTCAAATTTATGGGATTAGGGGTCCAGCTCTTTCGTTTTTAGGTTCTTTTTTGTCTTGTAGAAAACAATATGTTCAAATTGGTAATATGGGTTCTCATGAAAATTGTGTTGAGTGTGGAATTCCACAGGGTTCGGTACTTAGGCCCTTATTATTTTTAATTTTTGTGAATGATCTTCCACAGTCTGTTAGTAAACTGGAAACAAGAATGAGTGAGATCGTCAAAAAGGATAACGCGGCTACAGTGCCTATGTTTGCTGATGATACTTCTTTAGTGGTGATCGCAAAGTCAGAGAGATTGCTCCTGGAGAGTGTACGAGAATCACTAAATGAGGTTTCAAGATGGCTGAGAGTGAATCACCTAAAGGTGAACCCCTCTAAGAGTAATTTTCTTATATTTTCGAGGACATCGAATTATTATCCATGGATACAGCATATAGCATATGAAGACGGTATGATTGCTCGTCAAAAGGCAGTAAAGTATCTTGGCATTATTATAGATTAGACGCTCAGTTTCCGATCCCATACTGAAACTTTATCCCGGATTCTATCGCGTAATTTGGGGATGATTCGTAAACTTAAATATATGTTTCCAATTAGTATACTGAGGCTTCTCTATTTTTCGTTAATCCATCCCTATATTTTGTATTGTTCTTCTGTATACATGGGTACATTTTCTTCAATTATTAGTCCTGTGCAAATTATCCAAAACAAGTCTATTAGAGTATTATCAGGAAAATCAGAAAGAGAATCGTTTCGAGAAGTCTATAGGGATTTTAGGATACTGCCAGCGGCGGGAATTCATCATTTTTATATATTAGTGTTTATGTATAGATACAATATGAAGCAGCTGCCAGAGTGCTTTAATGGTTGGTTTTACAGCCGATGGAATATACATAACAAAAATACTAGGGGTAAAAATGATCATTATACTCCACCTATAGTGTCTGCCAGGTCCATGTTTTCTTTTGTTATAAAGGGTATAAATTTATGGAATAATTTGGATAATGATATGAAGAAACTAGAAAATTTTAGTGGTTTTAAAGCAAAATTGAAGGAAAAATTATTAAGTAAGTATGAATTCTAGTTTTGTTTGTTTTTGAGGTGACTTGATTTGATTTAATTTAAGTTGTAATTGTTTGTTGGTTTGTGAGTGCGACCCCACAACATGAATTTAAATTTTTGTATTTAAAATTTTTTGTTAATTAATAAAATATATCATATATAAATAAAAAATTAGAAAAATAATTATTAGATGCGTCAGGTGCATGTAAAGGGTCAATTAATCTGTCATTTGTGTCTTTAAGGTGAAACATTAATGGTGGACCAAAGTTTTTTGAGGTTTCCTTTGCAATTGATAATTTTTGTTTAATAATAATTTTTCTTTGCTTTACGAATGAGTTTAGTGTATAAGTTTTTATAGTTTCTTATAATTTGGTAGGCCTGGTCTTACAGGCTTACAGGTCTTTCACTACTGGTCTTACAGGCTAACTTATATAATTTGTTTTTATGAAACGAGGAGACAATGAGGCTATGTGACATCCAGGGGCATATAGCGATAGTTTTCCAGAGGTTTACGAATAGGAAAGGTTGAATGGATAATCTCACTTAGTCGTTGTGCAAAACCATTTGTGGCAGAATTTACCTCTTGACAATTTAAAACATCGGACCAGTCAGTGGTTCCTAGGCAATCGATAAAATGGGTCATATTCGTAGAGCTGTAATTTCTAGCAGGTGTTGAGCTATTAATTCTAGAGCGTAGAATTAGTGGTTGCGAAGGTAGTGACAAGTAAATAGGGAAGTGGTCTGACAGGTCCAAAAATATTATATCTGAGGGCAGGTCATTTTCCAGGGAAGTAGATACAAAAATGTTGTCAATTAATGTTGAAGTTGATTTCAAAAGATCACCTCTACTGGGGAAAAAAATCGTGGATAGAAGACCACTTGTAGTCACTGATTCAGAAAAAGTGTCAGATTCAATATTTTTAACAACATTGAGTAGGTTTCAATTAAAGTCCCCAAGAACTATTGCCTTTTTATGGGGTAGATTAATAAAATTAGAGAAATCATCAAACAGATTACAAAAACATGAGGTTGGAAATGGAGGTGGTTTGTAAATTAAGAAAAGTATATAGGAATTTTGGCTGATAACTATGTTAACAATTATTCAATAAATAGATCTGAGATTTATTTGTGTAGAGAAAATAGATTCGCACTCTGGTAGCCTGGTAAAATTTATATTCAAGCGGATGTAGTGAGATACCCCTGGAACACTTAGTCAATCTCCTGGGCACATGGATTATTTGGTAACCAGGGACTAAAAAATCACGAGTGTCATCATTATCGGAAAGTCGTGTCTCTGTTAATACTATTATGTCAAAAGGGCAAATATCATTAAATGAGATTAAATCTTCAAATTTGAGCCACTTATCCCGGATGCTTCTGATGTTGAAGCAAAGAACATTAAGGGAATTATTATTGACTAATTTGGCTTCACATTGGTAGCAGAATCGAGAATATCAAGGTATTTACAATTAGCACGAGTAAGGTACCATCGGGGCTGCTTATAGGGTTGGCATCCTGGTTACTTTGTATATCGGAATAATTAAGAGCAATGTTATTAGGAAGGGATAAATTAGTTAAAAACGAAAAGTCACACATTAATTAGTGGTCAGGCATTCTTGTTGGGTATCTTCTCGCTTGGGTTTTGCTTTGAACATCATCTTCGCCTAAAGAGACTTCGTGAGGGGTCGTCAATTTCTGTGTTACTGTGTTGGGCGGCTTTTTCTTGCTTTTTTTTATTTTGGTATGGCTTGGAGCTTCTACCATCGTTTCAGATGCTGGTGATTGTTTCAAATTTCTGTGGGACTTGGTAACAGTTGGGATCAGGAAATGTTTAGTTAGGATGGCATTCCATGCCTTGTATGAAGGATAAAAGTTGGACCATGGCTGTTTGCCAGATTTCCTCTCTTAGGAGCGTAGTGATGACCATTATTAAGGATATTTTTCAATTCAACTGGTTCACTGCCAACCTCGATAAGATGGGAAACAGCGAGATATGTGGCTAACCTTTGCAATTCTTGATTATAATGATGAATAATTTGTGGATGCGATAAAACTGGAAGCTGGGAAGAGGAAGGCTGCGATTTGGCGTCAAGTAAAGGATATTAAGTGGATCATTTGGTAAATGAGCAAACTTTATCAATTGGGGATGGGGCCTGTTTCCTCTAGTCATTTGAAACTTCAGTTTGGCTATTTAAAGGTCTACTGGGAGTTGGTTGTCTAGGGATTGTAGCAGCTACGACAGAGTAGGGCAAGTTCAATCTCACATAGTTTTGGAGGATCTCGGCTCTCTTGTGATAGGCTGGACAAAGTTGCTTTTCATGTGCCGTGTGCCCCTTATTATTACAATTTTTACAGAGGGCGTCTTTCTCAATGCTACTTTCTGTAACGTGGCTAGGTTTTGCCACATTTTCGACATGATTGGAGTGACTTTACAGTTATTTTTACTATGACCATGAGCTAGGCAAATAGTGCATCGTAGGGCCTTTGGTTTATAGGACTTATGGCGAAGGGTCATGCCATATAAAAAACTTCTCTTTGCAACTCTTTTTTTTGTACACAATGAGCACTGAGCGACTGGGTATAAGATTACCATCATTTTTCAAGCTGAGTCTTGTGACAGTGGTTGGTTGGACGGCATGGCCCGAAGAACCCATCTGGCCTAGTTCAGCTATAATTTCCTCTATTTGTATACCGGTGTGAACACCATAAACCACGTATTTATACGACTTGTCTACTTCTTTTGAAGTGGCAAAGATTTTGGAACCCCCAAAGATTAGTTCCTTGGATCTTGAAAGGACTGAATCAGCAGCCTTGTGAGAGGTAAAATAAAGATCTATCGGACCGTCTTTCAGGAAGACTACTTCAAAAGTTGAGTTAGCTAGTAGAAATATAGGCTTTCTAATATCCATTAACCGTTCTCTAGTAAAGGGTTGACCATTGGTTTTCTTGATGGTCACAATGTAATAATTTGGCTGACCTAAAGAGCTAAGTAGGGAATGGTGGGGAATCCTCAGGGAGTGATCTAATCTCTGGTTGGGGTTCTTCAAGGGGTGATCTAATTGCATCATTATTGTTTTTTTTGTAAGGGGTTTCGCCAGTACTTTTAGCTTGAAGGATGTTTAGGGCTTGTTTCCCCTTAAAATGTGTGGTTGATTTAGACATAGAAGTCGGGACGGTGGTTCTGTTTCTTTTTGAGGGCAGGAAAAGTGAGACATCTATGTCTTTTTCCGGAGGTTCCTTTGTTTCAGACATGAGCTATTTGGAACTAAAAATCTCGCCTTTGATTTCTTTCACTGTTCAGGACTATGATACAAATCCTATAATCCAATTAACAAGAACCAAGGTCACTAATGTCACTTAGGAAAGGCAAGGGTCATGCACGGTTAGGAAATGTTCAAGTTACACACGGGGAATTTCGACTGGCAAATACCGAGAGTGAAAACACCAATTAGATATTAACACAGCAGAAGCTAGTTCATAAGTGAACTAGAACTTTTCTGAACTGAACTGATAATTTTTCCTCCCTATTTGAACCATGGTTTGACCTGGTATATTTTATTGTATGATGTTATTTACCATTGTATTGGTAAAATAGTCAAGTTCTGCTAATCTTTGACAAAGGCGAAGAATTTTAATTTGAAAATTAAAATTTTTATATGTATAAGGTATCTTTGAAAACAAAAATGATGTGTTACACTTTCATTCTTTGAAAACTTCTCTTACTTTGTGGGATACAAATTTTGCTACTCTAAGCTAAAATTTAACAGATAATCAAATACAATATAACAATTCATTGTTAATGGACTTAATTTTCTTGTGTATTGTTTTTGAAAAAACACAAAGTGAATCTTGTCTTATCTTTCAATTTAAAACCATTTTAAACAAATATTTCATGTTGTTATAAACAAATCATAATATATATTTTTGGTATAAAATGAGTGCGGTAAATAATACAAGATACTGTAAATAATACCGTATCTTTTACTGCTGTAGTTTTGGAAGCTGTATCAAACAGTTCGTGGTAACGAACTGTAAGAAAGGAGCGACCCGGCTCAATGGTAACCGAAACTCTAAAAAACGGGATTTTGATACCAATAGATACATCAAAAGAATCAGATTTTAATTCTGATTTCAAATATATAAGTTTCATTAAGTTTAATCTTACCCATCAAAAGTTACGTGCCTGAGAAAATTTGGCTGATTTTCTAAAAAAGGGGGAAAGACACCCTAAAAGTTATAGAACCTTAATGAAAATCACACCATCATATTCAGCGTATCAGAGAACCCTATTGTAGAGGTTTCAAGCTCCTATCTACGAAAATGTAGAATTTTGCATTTTTTGCCAGAAGAAAGATCACGGATGCGTGTTTATTTGTTTGTTTGTTTGTTTTTTTGTTGTTTTTTTTCCAGGGGTGATCGTTTCGAGCCAGTGGTCCTAGAATATCGTGGGAGGGCTCATTGGAACGGAAATTAAAAGTTCTAGTGCCCTTTTTAAGTGACCAAAAAAAAATGGAGGGCAACTATGCCCCCTCCCACGCTCATTTTTTTCCCAAAGTCACCCGATCCAATTTTGAGATAGCCATTTTGTTCAGCACGGTCGAAAATATGATAAAAATGTCTTTTACGATGACTTGATCCCCCAAAGTCCTCAGGGGGAGGGCTGAAAGTTATGAACTTTACTCAATGTTAACATATAGTATTGGTTATTGGGAAGTATACAGACTTTTTCAGAGGGGATTTTTTCTGGTAGGTGGGGGCAGGAGAGGGTTGGGGGCTATATGGAAGGATCTTTCCATGAAGGAAGTTTTCATGGGGGAAGGGACATTGCTATGAAGGGGGCGCCGGATTTCCCAGCATTGTCAAAGAAAAAGATCAGGAATTAAACAAAAAAAACAAGTTTTTCAACTGATCAACTGATTGTGATTAAGAGGTCATTTTTAAAGAACTGGAAAAAAAATTCGAACTATAGTTTAACGAGCAGGGTATTGACTAGGGGGCTAACCCCCTAATATACGTTTTAAAAATTTATGAATATAGAAGTTCGTTACGTAAGTTAATTCTAAGTTACTTATATTTATTACTAATAAAAACGTCCGTAAATAAAATTAAACAAGTTTCAAGAAAGCCATTTAACCAAATATAATATGCAAATTTGGTTTTAATTATTCATGTACGGTGAGCCAAAATCAAAATCTGCATTAATTCAAAAACGTTCAAAAATTAAATAAACAAAAAAGTTTTTTTTAACTGAAAGTAAGGAACGACGTTAAAACTTAAAACGAACAGAAATTATTCCGTATATGAAGGGGGCTGTCCCCTCTTCAACGCCTCGCTCTTTACGCTAAAGTTTGACTTTCTCACAACTCTATTTTTTTAAACAATAAAAAAACTTTAGTGTAAAGAGCGAGGCGTTGAGGAGGGGACAGCCCCCTTCATATGCGGAATAATTTCTGTTCGTTTTAAGTTTTAACGTCGTTCCTTACTTTCAGTAAAAAAAACTTGTTTTTTTTTATTTAATATTAGTTAGAAGTATTATGAATTAAGAATCCATTTCTTAACACGTTTCCTTCTCAACAGCCTCAGTTCTAGTTTTTTTTTTAAATTGCTTAACTTCACTTCATTTTGAGCTGTTGGATCAAAGTTAAGTAACTTACAGTGCCACTTTGTTGCAGTAGCAAACTGTAAGTAAAGACTGCTTTGGATCAAGCAGTAACAAACTGAAGTAAAAAGTTACTTTGTTAAATAGCACAGTTTATATAATTATCCAGTATGATCTTTCCCTATCTCACCCATTATAAAAACCCGGACCAAGGTGCATGTGCTCCAGAGAACGTTTTTGCAGATAGAAACAAAGGCGGCATCAGATCTTTTCACGGGTAGACAAGTCAGACTGTGATCTAATCGGAAACAAGTGGAAACCTGCTATTACGAATAATGTACTTTGTTGGAAACAATCGGAAACAGACTAACCCGCTAATGCAGAAAGAAGTGAGAGGAGCTTTTTGTTCGCACCGAGAACGAAGACCAGAAATGATCTGCAATAAGCTTACTGGATAATTATATGAACTGTGGTCAATAGAAACTGAAGCGCTTTAAAACAAAGTTTAGATTAGCCTAAACTATAAGTAAACTATTTACATTGTATAAACTATATTATAAAGTATTTGTGTTGAATTTTTGAAAAGAGTCAAACTCCCCCAAAAACAGGTGTGACCTTGGTAAAAATTATAAAACAAAATTGGATATGCATTAGAACCCCAAAGCTGCTTAAAAAAATATGAATTTTCTTACTATCCCTGGCAAGGGTGGCCATCTATGCATATTTGTTTTGTTGTTTTTCCCAGGAGTGACCATGTTATATTAGTTGTTATTTATTATTGAAAGAGTCTTCCCTCTATTGCAAAATTTAAAATCTAGTGTCCTCTTTAAGTAATTCATTGAAAAAAATCGACAAAATAAGTTTTACAGAGAAAAGTAAAGAGCTTGATTAAACCCAAAATGAGGAACAATAAAGTCAAATAATACTCCAAGCATAAAATTACCACAAATCACCATCAGTAAATAAATGAAACTAAAACAACAACAACAGAAATTACAATAAATAACCAAGTTAAACTCAAAATGAGCAGGAATTAAGATGAGTAGGGCTGACAGCCCTATGCCTTCTGAAAACCAGAATATAATTTGTGCTTTACTGAAAACAAGATAAATTTTAAATTTTTTTACTTTTTTAACTTTAATAAATCAAAATTTATTAAGATTTTAAGGAATAAATATTAGCATCTGTATATTGAACTGACAATCCACATTTATCTAAAATTTTGCAAATTTTTTTTGGTAAAGTGCAAATTATGTTCTGGTCTTCAGAGGATGGGGGGCTTTCAGTCCTACTCATGATAATATCTGTTTGTTATGAGATTCATTTATTTATTGATGGCGATTTGTGGTAGTTTTAAGCTTGGAAGATTGTTTGACTTCATTTCGGCTGATTTTTGGTTTGATGGAGCATCTACTTTTCTTTGAAAAACTTATTTCGTGGAAAAAGTTCTTAAAATAAATTTATTTTTTTTTTTTTTTTTTTTTCTTTTATTTTTTTTTTTGCACGGTTTTTTCCATGGAAAAAGAAAATAATATTTTAAATATTTTCAGTTTTTTTCCATTAGAATCTATAGTTTGGCTTGCTATTTGTATCCTGGAGAAAATTTTGCTACTAGTTTAAGCAACGTACACCCTTTGTAAAATCTTGACACAAATAGTATTTTCTAATTTAGTTTTATACTTCCTCAAGTTGACATGAAAAATAAAACTTAATACCTTTTCAAAAATTGTATCTATGCTTTTTGACAACATGGATACACATACATTCTTTTGGTTTAGTTAAATTCTAAGAGCAGAAGTAGTTATATCCCTAGAGACATAGTTACTAGACTTTTGAACTATGCTGAACAAAGTGGCTATCTCAAAATTTTGATTGGACGTTTTTGGAAAATTAATGGGCTCGGGAGAGGCCACTTACTATCCAATCACTTTTGACTCTTTAAAAGGGAACTAGGACTTTTAATTTTCAATCAGACTAGTTCCTTTTAAAATTTCCTATGATAGCATTGTGCTTTACATGATATTGCTTATGTGCCCCTTTGAAAACCTGCGTGCATATAGTTTTTTTTCATTTAATTGAAAATCCCCCTAAACATTCCCTAAAAGTTTCACCTTAATACTCTTAGCATCATTATTTACAGCCAGGGATGTAGCTCCAGCTTTGGGGGGGGGGCAAGAGGGTTCTATATCCAGATAGTCCTGGGGCATGGGCTATATAGTAATTTTTTCTCAAAATTATTTGGGGGTGGGCAACTGTCCCCCCCCCCCCCAAATGACGCTCCTGGTTTTAACAATCATAGTATTAGCATTAATAGTATGCACAAAATGGCTTCTAGGTTGTTCAAAATCCACCACAACCCATCCTGAAAGTTCCATCTTACTAAATATAAGCTGTTCTTGAGATATTACCGTGTCACCCTTTTTATAATCCTCATACTCATAGTTTGTTTTGATTTAGCTCAACACCTGCTTAATATTCCTTGAAGGCTTCACCTTAATACCCTTAGCTTACATAGCAGCAATAGTTGTAGCAGTATTCGCAGCAAGATGCACTTTGCACCTTTGGTTTTCTGCAACATCCCCCTCAAGACACACAGAAAGTTTCAAATTAATACTATAAACAGTTCCTGAAGCATTGCTGACATGTCCTCTTGACAACCTGTATGCACTTATTGTGTTTTGATTTAATGCAGCACTTACAATTTTCCTCAAATATTTTGCCCTAATACCCGTAGCTTTAGTAGTAGTACCAGTAGTAATAGTAGCAGCAGTAAAATTAATAGTAGTATAGTAGTAGCCTTAGCTTTAGAAGCAGTAGTCTTAGTAGTAGGAGCAGTAGTAAGAGTAGAAGCAGTAGCCTTAGGATGTATATATTTTCTTCTGGTTAGATCAATAGCCCCCCACAACAAGTCCTATAAGTTTCAACTTCACACACCAAACTGTTCCTAAGATATTGTTGATATGCTCTTTTGACAACCTAGATTCAAATGGCGTATTGTGATTCAGTTCACCTTTCTCCCACAAAAATCCTTGAAAATTTCACCTTCGTACCGTTAGGCTTAGTTATAATAGTAGTCACAGTAGTAGTAGTAGTACTAGTAGTAGTATTAAGAGTAACAGCTATAGTACTGGTAGCAGCAGTAGTATTAACATATTGCCTTTTGATCAGTTGAATATCCCCCTCATCAAGTCCTGGAAGTTTCAACTTAATACAATGCCATTGCTATGACATTGTGGAAATGCCCTTCTGATAACCTGTATATTCATATACTTCCCGAAATTTTCATCTTAATACTCTTAGCCTTACTAGTAGTTGCAGTAGAAGTAGCAGTTGGAGTAGTAATAGTAAAAATAGCAGTGGTAGTAGCATGCAATCGCCTTTTGGTCAATGATAAAGTTTTCAAGAAGTTATTAGATGTCAAATGGGACGATGTTCCCTGGAAGGACCAGTGGGATGCATTTGATGTTTAATCATTTATATCATCAAGTATGGAGCAATTCACTGATCAAGATGGATCTTAATTTGCTCTGAAGTGCAAATAAAGGTAATTAAGCTAATTGATCTTCCCGTGAAGCATCCTCTGAAAGTTCCTTAATACTCAAATCCATTGACAATCTAAAGCACATAGTGTGTTTTGATAAACGAAAATAGCGACGAAGACCACACTGCCTTTCCATGACAAACAACAAAAGCACATAGAACAATAGGGAAATCTTTTTGCAAGACAGTTCTAAATTCTTGTAAAGATAAAACCCCAGTTTATCAAATACCATGCGATTGTGGTAAATACTATGTAGGTAGAACACACCAGAATTTAGAAAAGCGCATACAACCGCATAAAGATGATGTCAAAGCTCTAAATTCATATATTTCCACTGTTTCATTTGATTCTGCATTAGGCAGCCATATTTTTGAAAATCCTAGCCATAATATACTTTTTGATGAATCCGCCCTTATTAGCAATGACCTAGGCATAAAAGCAGGTAGTTCGAGAATCAATGGAAATCAGACTTAAGATTAAGAATAATATTTCCGTAAATAGGGACTTGGGAGAATATACACTAAATGTTCTATACGCAAATTTAATTAAAAATGATCTTACAAAATATTTTAAAAAACCAATAGACATTAACACAGAACTGGTCACAAAATAACCTTTGAGGTTAGCTGCCAAAAAGGCTGGATTAGCAATAAGAACGTGTTTTTAAATTATTTTTCTTTCATATCATTGAAGCGCCTTGTTTTAACTTACTTTTTATCAGTCCTGGTTCAACCTCGCTGAAGTAAGGATGCTAGGACTGCTTTGAAATTATTTTTTAATTTTTGGTTTTATTGGTCGCATGTTGTTGTGAGTCTTTTTTATTTTATATATTTTTGTCTTGCTGAGGACGGCCCTTAGACATAGGGCCGAAATATTCATTCAAATTATCCCCACTGACTTGCAAAAAGATTTCTCGATTGTTCTTCGTGCTTTTGTTGTTTGTTTTGATAAACACATAGGCTCTTGGGGTTTGTGTCAACTGTGAAGGCATTGTTAAATGATTTTTGGACTGTTTTGAATGAAATGGCTACCTCATTTTTTTCTTGGGGGGGGGGCTAGTTGTCCTCCAATCACTTTTGAATTTTAAAAAAGGCACTGAACTTCCCATTACCAATCCATTGAGCCCCCCTCCAAAGTTTGTACAAATGTCCCTTCCATAAAAACCTTATATGTTAAGAATGGGCAACTAGCATAACTGTAGCTCTTGCCCTGAGGGCTGTGGGGAAGGGGTCGACATCCCCAAAGACATAATTACTATACCTTTCAACTATGCTGAACAAAATGGCTATCTCAAAGTTTTTGATAGGATGTGTTTGGAGAAATGATTGGGGTGGGGGGTGGGATAGTCACCTTCCAATCACTTCTGACTGTTAAAAAGGGAATTAGTTTTCAATTTCCTATCGAATAAATCTTTTCAAGGTTTCTACAACAACTTATATAAAAAGTGCCTTGACCATCATAAAAAAAAATAATAATACATTGTGCCCACTTTGCTTTTTACTTAGCCAGCGCTGCTGCACTGCCTTTGACAAAAGATATTGTACAACAAGAAAGTGTCAGGTTTTAGTATTTAGGCCTGCAAAACAGTAATCTTGACCTAGACAGGGCAGAAATGTCTTCAACCAAAAATCCTGCAAAACTATCAGAAGAGTTTTTATATAGCCTCACATTCTCAGATTCTATACTGGTGTTTGCTGTACATTTCCCTCTAAACATGCAAGCAGTCCATAAAAAATGAGCTGCTATAAATTACTGAAGATTATCAGTATGATTTTGAAAGAAGGGGAAGTACCTAGAGATTTTAATAAGACTTCGATTAAACCTCTTTTAAAGATTTCTCTAGTAAGTAAATTTCATAGAATGATGATACTTATTAGACAAAGAAGGTAGGCTACTGTAGATTCAACTTTGAGAGATATACAGTGGGGTTACAGGAAAGGGAGAGGGTTTGTCAAATATCCACTCTATGAATCCTCATTTAGGAGTATTTGAATCATCACACCAACAGCATCCCATAGCAAAGGTTATGGGAGAACATGGTATTAAATGGGAAGGTAAAACTCACCTAGACTTAGATTATGTTGGTGATTTCAGTGTCCTAGATAAAAATGTTTGGAAAATAAATGAAGTTTTGGATGTTTTGTTAGTCCAGGGCGCAAATATAGGTTAAAAATTACTATTATTAAGACTAAACTGCTCAGCCTACGAGTAAGATGAGAGAAAGAAAAGGTGTTATTTAACAGGAAATTCAAATCAAGTGGATATCTTTACTTACCTGGATAGTATTAGCAGTAAAGTTTTGGAATGCATTGAATAGGAAAAAGTGTGCAATATGGGTGCTGAGGGGGAGGGGGACTTCCTGCTGCAGATACGATAATTTGTCTTTGAACGTCAACAGTGGTAGAAGTGATCCAACACAATGTTAATTTTGGCCCTTAGAATTTGAATGTTGCCATGTAGTTTTCACTTATAATTTCTGTTGAACCAAACAATGCCTTTTGTAAACGTGAATTGTACTTCCATATGCTTGCCAAAAAGTATTTGCAGCTGGCTTATTTTACCTGACACCAATGTTGATAATCGTTCTGGTGGTAAATTTAATTCTGGTAATTTTACCTTGCCACCTGCACAGCACATTCTTGGAGTTTCAGTCTTTAATTTTAATGCCCTTCAAAATTTGCATAAATAGTCTTTTTTTCCAATAACAATAATACAATAAAGAATGTAGCACGCTCAAGATCATAATGGGACGCAGAAAAATTCAAATCAGCATGCATTGTCCAATGGGTTTGAACATCGCATTCTCGATTAGTTGCCAGTCCTGCTCTCCATCAGTCACTTGTCACTGTTCCATTCGAATAGGTTTGAGCAGTACATCAATTAGTACCCACTCTTGATTCTCTTTATTCTTCTGTTTTATAATAGTGGGTTTGAGCAGTGTGTAGTCAATTTTTCCCAGTCTTCATTCTCTTTTCTCTTCTGTTTCATTTGAACAGGCTTGAGCAGTGCATAATTGATTGGTTCCCTTGATTCTCTTTGCTCTTTTTTTTATAAACATGTAACGCCTTTTTCACTTCAGTTGTATATCGATCTTTTGAATTCCGCTTGGGGGGGGATAACAAAATCTTTTGTTATTAGAACTTAAAATTATACTCTGAAATTGAAAAATGAATAGCAAAAAAAAACGGGATCTTGGAAATACTTAAGACAGATATATTCCCATTCTTTTTTCTAGATCAGCAAAATGTCCCATGACTTTCCAAGAGGAGGGAGCGAAGCTATTGTGGCAGCCCGAAAAAAGCATTTAGGAAAGAGACCAAAGTCTGGTAATCTATTTAAGGTATGTTTTTAAAATTAAAAGTTTATTTTATTGTTATTATCAATATTAGAATGGCAAGTGAATATTATATTCAATATACTGATAAAAAAAAGTCTTCAGATAAAAAGAAAGTTTTTGGCACCAAGTACACTATCTATCGTATCAACCCCCCGCCCCACCCACCCACCCACAAATATCTTGCTTTTAATAGAGGAAAGATACGGGAAAAAATGATCAAACTTCAGGGAAATTATCACAGAATTTTATTTTTTACATCAAGATGTTCAGAAAAATCAGCTTAATTACACAAAAAAATCCACCCGAATCCCCCTTGCACAAGTGTTTTAAATTTGCCCCTGAAGGGGAAAAATTGATTTTTGTGTTTATAAATATTGTGGAGTAAATGGTCGTTTCCTATCAAATAAAGCATGCTGAGTCCAGATGTGGATTCATTATGATGAATCCAAATCAATAAAGCATGCCGAGTCCAAATCTGAATTGCCAATTTCCACCCGAAAAGAATGGGGAGGGGGTTAAAACTCGAAATTAAGGGATGTTGGATTTTTTGGTCATTTTCTATAAAATCAATGGTGGCGAATTCGAAAATGAAGTTAAAAACTTGATTTTATGTAGCATCACCTTACCTAAAATGGTTGTGAAATTTAACCTACAGGAACTAGTTATTTTAATAATTTTTGGTCGATTCTTCTTTTTATATTAAGCTAGGAATGGCGCCTTAGAATATGAGCCTTGAACAGTTTAATTTCAAACCAGTATTCCAAAATCCCCTTCCCCCTCCAGTTAGTGTTTTACATTCCTTAGTGCTATTCTTTAGGTGATCTAATTATTGGGACCATCTACCATAGCACTATGAAATAGTATGCGCTTATCCTGTAGAGCTTATCTTATCTGAAATAGAGGAGTTTATCTATGAAACAGTTCATAGTGCAAAAGAACGATTATCCGTGTCCAGAACTGCACGTCTTTGGTTTCAGTATCTGGACCTTTTTGAAATCCTGAGAAAGATCCTGAGAGCTGAACGAAGTGGCAACCTTGAGCTCTGTCTACAGTTGTTGTTAGAAATGCTTCCTTAATTTGCTGCTTCCAGCCACAATCTTTACACGAAGTCTACTTAGCTGTTCGTGCAGTCAATTATTCAGTTGAGGATAGACAAACCAGAGCAGTACAGAACGCTACAGTAATACCTGTTCATCTAGAGAACTGACAACTACTGGGCGACATTTTCTCCTGATTTGGTGATCGAACAGACGTTAATGAGTAAGTATGAAAACGAGTGGCAGTCTGACGAGAGGCGGAGGCATGACTGAATTACAGCGGACAATTTGAGCATCTGCTATTCCTGTCTTGGTTATTATTAACCAGTTTGGTTCTCATCAAACAATAGGAAAATTTCATAATTTAAAGGCCTTTCCCCAGGAGCTTTGGGGGGCCGTTTTATCTCTAAAGGCATAGTTATTGGACCATTCAACAATGCTGAACAAAATGGCTATCTCAAAATTTTGATCAAACTACTTTGGAGTAAAAAAGGGCATGGGAGGGGGGCTAGCTGCCCTCCAATCTTATTGGTTACTTAAAGGGGGCACTAGAACTTTTAATTTCCGTTCTAATTAGCTCTCTCGCGATCTTCTAGAATCTAGACCCACTGGTTCGATAAGATTATTTATCTCTCTTTTGGCAAAAAATGCAAAATTCCACATTTTTGAAGATGGGGGCTTCAAATCTCTACAGTAGGGTTCTCTGATACGCTGAATCTGTTGGTGTGATTATCATTAACAAGTATTGATTTTTTAGGGGGTGTTTCCCCTTTTTTTGGAAATTAGGCAAATTTTCTCAGACTCGTAGCTTTCGACAAGTGATGCTAAACTAATAAATATTATATTTTAAACTAGTACAATAAGTCGATTCTTTGATATATCTACTGATATCCAAGTTCCGTTTTTTAGAGTTTCGGTTACTATTAAGCCGTGTCACTCCTTACTTACAGTTCGTTACTACGAACTGTTTCATTTATTCATAGTGAAACTAACATACAATGAATATACTGTACTAATCCCAATAAGGCCTCATTGGCCTGTAAAGGAAGGGGAAGACATACGATTCATTTAAGCATTAAGTCAGAGTAATAAAAGAAAGTGGATTATAAAAATCATAACCTCACTCAGCAAAAGAAATAAAATAATAGAAAGAAAAAAATTAAATAGATTCCAAACAACCCTACACAAAAAAGGAAAAAAACACATAAGAAGACAAAAATTTTAACAATTTTTTGAGCAAGCGGAAAGAATGATTCGGCCGTCATGTTTCATACAACATGACTTGCGTTTACAGGATTGAAGTATGATCTTTCGGAGGGAGTAAAAAAAAAATTCAATGTGATTTGTATTACACGAAAATGAAAATTAATTTGATCAGAGGGGAAAAGAAGGCGGAACACCGAGGGGCCAAGGGAGGTCACCGTGAAGCTGAGAAAAAGTAAAACATGCACTCGAAAGAATAAATGGTGTAGATGCATTTTGTAGATATAACATCCATAATCTGCTAAACAGTAGGACTAGTTTTTGTTCGTTTTAAGTTTCTACTACGCTCTTTACTTCCGTAAGATAGCTCTTTTTAAATTATTTTTTGTTTTTTGTTAAGTTTTGTTAATATGCACGATAAACTTTACAGAAAGATCTTTGGGATAACTCCAGAGGGGGATATCGTAAACATCCGTTTAAGGGTCGTAAATCATGGAGATTAAATGGTACTCTTTTTATACTTTACATCCCTTTTGAGCATATGATTGTATGCTCAGTAGCTTTTAAATGAGCACTAATCATCTCTCCACAATCTTCCAATATCCTACTAGCCCTGATGAAAAAAAGACGGAAAAAGGATATACATCATTCCTACCCTTGTAAAAAAAAAAAAACAATTTCTCTTGTTTTTCGTATTGGGGAGGGGGCTCAAAACTTACAATATAGGGCTTTAAACCATGCAAAATCGATTGACCATCTTAGGATCCCTATTCTCTGGCATTTTAGCCCTCTTGGGACAAAAATTGATGTTTTATGGCAGAAAACAGCGGTTTGCTGCGTTGGGAAATCTTTATTACTTAAAGAAGGCACTAGATATTATGATTCACGTTCAAATGAACCGTTTCCCAACATTTTGAGAGCATTGGTTTGATACAATTGCCCTTGGGAAAAAAGAGACACATCAGTGCTACCTATTGAACAACACTTTTTTTTTTTTTTGTTCATGAAGGACTGTAAGTCTCCATTTTTTGTTTTTGACCAAGATGATTCTACTGCGCTTTTTTTTTATATGCCATCATTTTTGAGGGGATTCAAGCTCTTATTCAGAGTTCACGAGAGTTTGTTTTCGTAGTAAACTTCTACTGTAAAGTTAAACCTATATAATAGTTATTATTGCTGATCACCTTAAAAAAATCTCTGTTCGTTTGAGGTTTCATTTGTCCATTCATTGTAATTTCTCTTCGTTTTATGCTTGACTTGTTAGATGACCTTGTCTCTTTTCGATATAGATTCAAAATCACTCTTAAATTTACTTTAAAAAACTAAATTGCAAAAATCATCACTTCAGGTCAGTTTCACAAAGGGCTCGTATATTTGTCACTGTTTACCTCCTTTTAAATCCCCTCCGTTCAAATGTTTACGAAACACAGTGGATTAATGAAATTTTTAATCTATGTATTGTATTTACCTTTCAGTAAAGGGTAAACGACACTCTGGCCTTGTGGGTATGGGGGCTTAAGGGGTGACAGCACATGGTTTATTTTTGTTATTTATTTTGTTTTGTTTTGTGTTTTCCTTTATTTGCTATCATCATTTGTGATTGTTTGGGCTTCGTATCTTAATAATTGACAATTTCTGCTTCTTTTAGTGGAACCATTTGTATAAGCTAATTTCTACTCACTCTGAGTTTAAGCTCGCTCTTTATTTTTCATTAAAAAGGTTTAGCCTTATTATATTTAATGATTTGCAGAAAATGATCCATGGAAAAATATACAGAAAAGTTATATATTTGTTGCCACTTTTGAGAAGCGATTTATTGATAGATGATCATTCGTGCACACAAGGGAAGAGGGTATAAGGAACTACTGGGTCTAAGAATAGCTCGAACACCCAGGAAGTATGACATATTCCGGTATAAAAATCTGCTTTCTGAATTGGACCCCCTTCCCCATAAGAAAAATCTTAAAATTGACTTACTTAATCATCAAATAGTTATAACCTTACCTCCACGTTGTTGGTCAGAAGAAGTCTTCCCCCCGCCCACGAAGTTAAGGGGTGCTAAGATTGCCCCCAAGAATTGCAAGAATTTTGGCTTGAATCCTACTTTTTTGTTGTTGAGGTCTTCTGACAGAATCAATTCATTATCTAATATAAACATCTTTAAGTTTCGGCTGCTCGCACCTACAATAATATTTTTGTTTCTTTTTAGAAGAGTGAATTGCCCCGTAAGAAAAAGACGAAAAAGGTGAAGAAAGTCACCAAAGACCATTTTGAAGAGGATTATCTTGAGCCTTCTAAAAAGAAAAAATTGAAAAACAAGAAAGAGCCGGAGGATGTCCCTCAGGAAAATGCTAGCAACCTAACACACAATGTAAGTGGCTTTTCTTATATATACGTGTATCGCTACAAAGCAGAGATTTTTAAGCGTTGTGCCGCGGCACACTGTTGTACTGGCTGCTCCTCCTAAGTCTGCCGCGGAATTTTGTGAATGTGTAAGTGTTTAAAAGTTTTCCATATGCTTTGGATGAAATTATTGATGGTTAGCTTATTGCAAGCTGTTTTATTCTTCAATATTTAGTCAGATTAACGACAATTTTACCTTAGTTAATTTAATTTAATTAGCTTGGTGCTGTGCAAACTATTGGTGAGTTGTTTAAGACCAACTTTTAGTGCAAGTCTAAATTGAGCGTGCTTTTGGCACTTTACGATTGATAGTTTCCAACCTCAGTTGAGTATTGTTTCAAATTTTTCTGTAAAAGGTGTGTTTTTTTTGTTTGACGTTTCACTCTGGGTAAATTCCATTAAAGAAAAAAAACTTCGTGACTAACGTGAATCTACAAATGAACAAGCTCTGGTACTAAAAGGGTAGTTAGAGTTCGAATCTTCTTGGTATGTTGATGTTAATAATCAAATTTTGTGTTATTCGTGGGAAGAGACTGTCAAATGAATCAAAAGTACCAAGTAAGTTACAAAAATATTTCGTTTCTAAATTTCCACTCCTGTAAGATAAAGAGCTAATCTTGTAAGATTCAAGTGTATTTTCATTTTTGAAGCACATCTTGCAATTGTATGTGCTCCACGGTGTGGCGCTTGTAGACAAAAACATGGATTTAGAAAGACTACTCTTGACATTAAAGTATGTGTTGCTCTAATTGTTACGTGGAATTTTTTATAACATTTTCCGATTTTTATTCATGTTGATAAGACCGAAAAAAGATGTATTAATGATCGTATTTTGACTCTACAAATAAAACGAAATAAAAATACAGAAAACGGGTGTAATATTTAAAATAAGACGGTTGAAGATAACCAAAAAGACCTTTTTTTCACTAATAATAATAACATTCCGAATAGTTCGGCTTCACATCCGAAAGTCTTTATCAACGGGGTAAAACAGCTACAACAAACTAATCTAAATTTAGTAAAAAAAATTTCCACAGTCTTATTTGAAACATTATACCCGTTTTTCTATATTTTCATCTCGTTTTATTTGTAAATGTTAAGGCAGTGTGGTATATAAGAGTCGTCCTAGCCAGGTGGATGGTGTGCTGGATTTGAAATCATTTGTCCGAAGGGCGAGAGTTCGATTCCTGGTGCCGGCAGTTATTTGGTTAGGGTCAGTGGCGTGACTCTGTTAGCTCAGCTAAAGTCGACCCAGCTCTAAATGGGTGCCTGGAGAAAGCTGGTGAAGGTAAAGGGGAAGGGTGTGCAAAAAGCACAGGATGACTTACCCCCATCCCCCACTGTACTTCCTGGCTGAAGGGCCTTGAGGCGGAGGTCAGCACCGCCGGTTCATACTTTAAGAAGTTTAGTTCTGTACCCAGTGTAATATAAGAGATTGTTGTTGTATTTTCACTCTAATCCCATTTTTATCCAAATTTTAGCTTTTGTCAGCTGACATGAAGATTTTGGGTAAAATTATGGCGATTAGCGACTTGCACCTATTAGTGAGTTTACCTGGAAGAATCGTTGGAAAGGTTCCAATAACAAATGTATCCACACCTTACACTGAAGCTTTGAAGAATATTACTAATGAAGTTGAAGCTACCAGGATGAGGGATCAGGTAAGAAATTAATTTCGTTTGATCCTTCTTTGATTTATTTTGGTTCATATCGCCTTCCCTGCCCTTGACATCTCAAATTTTTACCATTTCACTTTTTCCCTGTAATTTTCGTTTTTTTAAAATTCCATCCCCCTCCCCTTTCTTACCAAATTATCTCACTGTGTATGCGGCAAGAATCTGAGTCATGTCTAATCTCTATTTCTCTTATTTGTGCCCAATCAGTAAATGAACCCACTTCAAAGGTGTTTCCGTATTTGGAAGCGTTCCTGAAACTCTTCTTTCTCATGGGCAGTGGAAGCCTCTCCTTCCTTGCTTGGATGATTTCAGTGGAGTCATGGAATCACTATTATTGTATCAGCAGAAATGTCAGAAACAGAACGATGCTGAAAGAATTATATCAGGGAATTTGTTTGCAAACGTCAAATGAACATTTTATAGTATTTAGTACTGACTGTCTTGCTACCTCTTCTAGGAGTATATTTGTGATCCATCCATTGAAAAAATATAACAGTGTTATCTTAAAATTCGTTGGTTCTGTCACGCATTTGGTCTAGCGAGTCTGATTGGGTTTTGCCAATGCTGGTGGACCTTTAATTTTTGGGCTTAAAAAAATTCTGTTTGGTTTTGTTTCAATTAAGCGCTTCGTAGGACACTTGAAGTTTGCATTTTTTTATGATCTTCAGGTAATTTTCTTGGATTTCTGGACACTTTTCAAAAAAGTAT
Source organism: Artemia sp. Qi Xiang Cuo (assembly GCF_049724085.1). Lineage (NCBI taxonomy): Eukaryota > Metazoa > Arthropoda > Branchiopoda > Anostraca > Artemiidae > Artemia > Artemia sp. Qi Xiang Cuo. The sequence goes on along the minus strand of NC_142799.1, from coordinate 51,838,959 downwards.
CAAAAAGATATTGTTACCCCCCCCCCTTGCACCCGAAGAAAAAATATCCTGTGCACATGCCTGCATCAATCCATATTTCTGAGCTGTTGAACTTGCTGAGAAGAAGACATATGTGTGCAGTCACAGGGCAGGTCCATAAGTTTCACAAATGATAAGGTTTCTTTTTTTCCTCCATAACCTTGGGGTCAAATCTATATGAAATTTCACTTAGAAAGCCAATCCATTGATCAGAGGACGGATGACAGTGTAGCCAAACTGTCAGTCTCTCTTGATAGATACTTTTCTGTGAGAAAATACATTGGATGTGTCGCTATATCAGCTTTTTCTATAAGGCTTTCTGTAGCAAAACTCGTAACTTACCGTTATGATCTTTGGTAAATTCTTATCCTCTATCTGATCCTGTTTTAAGCTTCGGCTTTGGCTATACTCATTTGGTACGCATTGGCTTTCCAAGCAGACTTTCTTTAAGGTCTATGTTCCTTGTGCAAGTATACTCTCCTATGGTTTTAATGCATCAACTAAAGACGAGAATTTTGGTGTGACTCCAAAATTGAGATTCAGTTCTATTTGTGTACAAAAATAAATTTTTGAAATTGAATTTACAAGGTTTTTTAGGTTAAAAATTGGTTGAAAATCATTGAAAAAATGATGGTTTTCCTATCTTTAAAGCAAGTTTAGATCTTCTATTAGAAAATGTCTAAGAAATAAGTTAATTCTGGCTTGATGAATGGATAGGTCTGGAGTTAATGGATCCAATGATATAAGTATATTCCACTTTTGGTGCAAGTTACAGCTGCAAGCTTGTCACTAAATCGCTTGTTTAGAGGGAACATATGCCTTAAGAATTCAAAGAAAATGAGCGAGGTAAAAGAAGCTTTAAGAGACCTTCAGAATTTTATATTTGAGCTAATTTCTGAAAATTCCATTCATCTTGCTCTAGTACTTTCCTTAAAATTTCCTAGAGGTTTGTCCGAAATGCGATGTTTTCCCTATAAATCACCCGAATCTTCACGGTCCTGCTTATCTTTTACCCCTTTGTGGGCTATTTAGCCCAAACTATTTCCTTTTTTGAGCATATGCCTCACTCTAACGTATATTTTAGCTTGGGGTAGGTTGAATTGACGCATCTGGCCCTTAGTTATGCGCACTGAAATTTCCTGAAATAAAACTGCTAGTTTTCACAATTAAGATAGAAAATAGGTATAAACATTAATGAACAATTATGTTTATAGGACTTTATAGGACTGTGCATTCATCCAATGAAAACGATCTTGTTCAAAGGATTACTTTATATTTTCTAGGTAATAAAAGATCTTGGAGGTATGTTTAAGATTGGGCAGTCAGTTGTTGTTAATGTCGTTCAGCCTAAGGCAGACGAGAAACTGAGCGTCGAACTTTCTTTGGATCCAAAAGATGTGAATACGAATATACCTAGCTCTCACGTCACCGAACGTAAAGTAAGTTCCCTTCTTTTCATTTCATTAATTGAAAAAAAAACTTACAAAAAAGTATATTTAAGAAAAGTGTGAGGGATAATATATTATACATGAAAAAAGTAGAAATAAAGTCATAATAGATTATACCTAAAACGAACAGAAATGACTATGAATGAACAAATGTAACCTTAAAAAGTGATTAAACTAGAACTCTATTTTTCAACGACCCCCTCTCAAGTTTCTGTGACCACTCCTTCCATACGCAGTGACGAAAAAAAAGATGACTCATGGGAGACACTTAGCTGTTTGGTAAGGTAAAGGTATTGGCTGTGGAGTAAAAAAGAAAATATGTTTCTTTAGCACTAAAACTGTTTGAATATACAATTCTTTATCTATTTTCGCCTGAAACTTTAGCATGTCTTTTGAGTAATCTATAAGATTTTTTAAAATCGTATTCTATATTATTTAGTTTTATTTTGAAAAATACTGCTGAAACTATCTGATATTATACGAATGGTTCAGGAAAACTCGTCCTTTATTTAAGTCGTCTATTGATATTGATAACACTTTCGAGAATTTAATATATACTTCCCTGTTTTGTTTCAATTTTGTGCTGCACAATTACTCTTAATAAAAAAAAAATGGATTTGAAATTGTTATATTTACGAAAATTGATTGAACAAACAAAAATAATGGAACTTATTAAAAGTCTATCGCTTTCAGTTATATGTATTTAATGGATACTTTCCGGTTTCCCTCAAATGTTTAAATTTCCTTTCACGATAAGAGACTTTGAAAGCAGTTTAGATGTTGACTGTTATGTTGAGGAAAGTTTTTCATCCAAAAACACTTTTTGTATTTTTTAGTTGCGGGAATTTCAGTAGTGGCGCTTCGAGGAAGTTAGTCCCTATAATCGCTTAGAGTAAGTCTTTCCAAAAACATAGGATTATATCTTAGATTCCATTTGGCAAACCCATGTACCTATAGTTCATTACACGAAGCAATTTAGTTTTCGCTAAGCAAAAAATGAATTTCAGGTTTGTAAATGACAATCTGCAGTAGACTCCGCAGAAAATTTTGAGAGTTTGAGAAATGTCCCCATGCTAACAGGGCTAGTTTACTAATCAAATATATTTGCATAAAAGTATTAATTTTCTGTAACTATGGAATGATTGTTTTCGAAGATGTTTAACCGTGTCAAGGTTTGTTTGAATCCTAACATTTATCTCTAAAGGTAAAGACAAGAAATTATTTGGCGTGTTGAAACTTACAATTTTGTCAGCCCTTGCGTCAGATTTAGGATATAAATGAAAAATAGTAAATACGTGATATTTGGGGAGAGGGGTATGGAACTGATCGCTCCATCTCCTGAGTCAGTGTTCTCCTTTTATTTAAGTTTTTACTGGCATAATCAGCCAAGAGATACCAAAATTTTGTTTTAAGCAATGTAGGGAATTAGGTTTTACTGCAGACCATTCAAACTTAGATGACAGTTTTTACTTTTTCAATTGACTTACGTAATGTGCTACCGTCTAGCTATCTCGCGTAAAACTACATACTTAAATATGAAAATTCAGTTGCCATTATTTGCCAAATTAGGTTCATCATAAATTGATATAAATAAAATATTTTTATTGATGTTCCGTATTTTCGTTTTTGACTATCAGATTGTGGATTTCCATAACCAAGTGTAAATTTCCGTAATCCAACTTGGTGTCGAATCTAGCGCAAAGAGTATGGGAGTGGAGACAACAAAACTAGCAAAAGAGCAAAAAAGAGGGGCATAAATCGATTTTTTTTTCACAGAAATACGGATTTAATTACTTTTGGAACATGGTAATTATGATCTAGATCAACTTTCAAACGATTTAGGTTTATTTTGCTGAAATTTAGCTTAAAATCATTTCAAGCAATGTTAAATTGTGGAAGGGATTAATACTATTACTACTACTAACAACTCACCGCAGCACCAAGCCACCTGAGGCCAACACAGCTACGCGCGCTCTTCTTTCATCCCCATCTATTCACAGCTTCCCTTTTTACACCCTCCCACGAAGTTCCCATTTCCATTAAATCTTTCTTTATGACGTCCTCCCACCCCAGACGAGGGCGATCTGCTTTCCGTTTAGCCCTAGACGGTTGGCTGAAAAGAACAATCTTCGTCAATCTGTCATCCTTCATCCGCAAAGCCTGCCCCAGCCATCTCAACCTTTCTTTCATAGCCCTAGAGAGTGGTATTGAACCACATTTTTCGTACAGCCTATTGTTTGAAATGCGGTCAGTCAGCCGGGTACCCAAAACAACAAGGGATTAAACAACAAGGGATGACAAGGGATTAATCCTTGTCAGGTAATAGTTTAATCCATAACTATCTCAAAATAAATGGGACTTCCTGGGAGGGTGTAAAGAGGGAGGCTTTGAATAGATTGGAATGGAGGAGGAGCGTGCGTAGCTGTGTTGGCCTCAGGTGGCTTAGCGCTGCGGTGAATTGTTAGTAGTATTGGAAAACTACTTCAGCATCTTATTATAAATTCGATCAAAATACAAAGTTCGATGTGACAACTAAAGATGTGTTTTAATGTAAAAATTTCTTTTTTTTTTTTTTTTTTTTTATTAGCTTGAACCAAATGTTGATATTTAACGTAGAAAGATTCAAGATTTCCTGCGTTACAATGTAAATATTAGAGCAAGTTTTCCTGTGAAAATGGCTTTTTTTTCAATTATACCCAAATCTTTAAATGGAATGCCTTTTAATGAGCTTCTTAGAAGACAGCAAAATTAGTATAACTAATTATTGTATAATTTCATGATTATGTTTTGCTCCTTAATAGCTCTACTTATGGATTTTCTAATTATTTTTAGTAATATAACCCTGTTGTAGCACAGTGGATTGATGCTCTGCTTGGCAATACAGGGCCCAGGGTTCCATCCTCGCCGCAGCAAGGTTGGGCGAAGAGCTTGCTACTTGTTCCTGTAAAAAAGACCCAGCAACTAATACGTTGATTCGACGCCCTTTGTGCCAGCAACAGCTCTGGAGGATCTTTGTATTCTTCTTCTTTTTACTAATTTGCTGGCACTTTCCACAAGCACTATATAAAATGAGCCCATAACGTTTATGACGCCTTATATGTTTTTTATGTAAGGGTGACAAGCTTGCTACTTGTCCCTGTAAAAAAGAACCAGCAACTGAAACGTTGATTCGACGTCCTTTGTGCCAGCAATGGCTCTGAAGGATCTTTCTGTTCTTCTTCTTCTTTTTACTATTTTGCTTGTATTCTAGATTTTAGTTGGTGCTATTCAAAGTATTGAAGACCATGGCTATGTTGTTGATTTGGGCATTAGAAACGCAAGAGCATTTCTTGGAAAAACTGACACACCTTTAGAAGAAGATGATTCTTATGGTATTCTCATATTCTCATTTGTACTGTTACATGTATTTTTTCATGTCTATTAAATGGTAGCCACTTAAAAAGAACTAAAATATAATATGATATAAATTAAGTGGTTAATTGTTTTATAATTAACCTGTCATGATATTTAAATATATTAATAAAAATATTATATTTAATTTATATAAATTAACCAGTTTTTGGAATAAGAATGATGCCTCAAAATACACTTTTCAGAAAACGAAAAAAGAAAAAAATTTGCCGATTTAAAAAAAACGTTACATTGCGCGTCTTGTCTTACTTTTTGCGTTTCCTAAAAAATTTCAGTTTGAAATTATTACCGATACTTATTGACAATAGTTCATTATCCAGACTTGTTGATAATAATTTCGCCCGAAGTTTTGAGCAGATATTAGACTTGACCAGTAAAAGAATCGCGCACCTGAAATTCGAATTTAGTTATGATGTCCAAATTGTGTATTTTGTCCTTTTTTTTCAAGGATTATTTCGTTTTAAAGAGTCTAACTTCTGCAGTCTTTATCAAAAGATTGCAGAATCTTTATCATTCTGCAAAGCTTTTTATCAATCAACCTCTGGCTTGATTGATGACTATGACATTGCGTTTTGTAAAGCTGCATGTAATTCTTGCTTTGAGCCAAAAAGGCTGACTTTTGCTTGTCCTTGAGCTAGAACATATGGTGAGTGAGTTTAAGTGCTGTTTTGTAGTTTATGAACTATCTGAATTTGTGTCGCCAATCCTTGAATCTTTTTGTTATCTGAATTTGTGTCACCAAATCTAGAAGTGCTTAAGATGTGTGATGGTTCCTTGGACCCATCGCCAAAGCATTTTCTGTGAATAATTTATAGGTTTAAATTGAGATCCAAAAGAGGAGCATATTCTCGGGTTTTCAAAAGTACTGCCATCTACTTGTACAAACCATATCTGTTTGTGATATCTGCTAATTTTTTATTTCATTTTCTGAGTTTTGGTAGAAGAATGGTACCATATATGCCTCCTAGGCTTTTTGTACTTCTACCGTGGCTAAAGAATTTTGAAGTTTTCCTTTGCTTCTTTCGCACCCACAGCAAGAAAATTAAGTTTTCAACTAAGAGGGTTACAGATTTCTTTTTAATGTTTGTTGCTACTCCTTGAAGAGCTGATGAGAATATGCATTGAACTAGTTTTTTGTGTAAAAACTCATTCATGGGATATAATATTTGGAAAGTTTTGACAGGTTTACAACTTTTTGTGGTGTATATTGGGAGAAAAATTGGATAATGACTACTCGTAGGCAAGCTAAATCTCGATTCGCTGCAAGAACAAAGTGGAGGCAAAAATGGGGCTCATGGCCCGTCAAACTTCCTCCCTCCCCCTCCCGCTCCTCCAATTGTCAACTTCTCAGCAGAAAAATAGATATGTCGCACCTTATTTGAGCTTGAACTACTAAAGATTTTTAGTTGGTATGATTAGAGAAATAGAGTGAGTAATAGACTCTTCAAAACTTTCACTCACCCTTCCACTGCTATTTTTTTGCCAAAAGGAAGGAATTTTGCACATTTAAAAAAAAAACTAGAATCGTGCAAAGATTTTCAATCTTATTTGGGGAATGTAATGAGTCCATGGACCTCCTTGGCTCCTCCCCTCACAACTAACTGTTTCATGGAAAATTAGACATATTGCACCTTTTGAAGTGGAATCACGCAATAATTCTCAATAGGTATCGATGGAAGTACAAAATGGGCCCTTAGCCTCGTTCAATATCCCTTCCCCACCACCTGCTATTCCATTTTATAGTAGAATGATAGACATGTTTCACCTTCTTTCAGCCGGAACCAAATAAGGATTTTCAATATTTATGATTTCAGAACTAAAGTGGGACTGCTGATCGTTCAACACCGCCAAACCGTCTTATCTCCAACTGCCATGCGGAATGTTAGGCATGAAGGATCTTTAAATTGAAAACGGGCCATGATTTCCAATCTGCATGATTTGATGTATAAAGTGGACCTTTAACCCCCCCCCTCACCGCCAGTATTTTAATAAAAATTCGCATGCTATGTTCTGTTTAAAACGCAACCTTACACGAATTTTCAACTTATATGATCTCAGGCACAAAGGAGGCCCCTGGTTCGTCCATGAACAGCTTTTATCCTCAACTTTGGCGGCAGGAGCTTTTTTTTCATTGGTCGGCTTTAAATTTATGAGACAAGTACTTTGGCTCAATGGAACACGAAAATGATGATTTTAAAGGCTTACTCTCCTTCTTCGACTTTTAATCCGCCTGAAACATACGGAACGAGTAATTTTGAGTCAAGGGACCTGAGCGAATAGATCTTTTGAAGGCGTGTGAAGCTTTTGAGGCATATTTACCTTCTGCATTAAAGTGTCTGCATTTACTTTAAATTTACTAAGAGGATACCTACAGCCACGGTAAGGTTAATCAAGAAAGTTTAGACTGTTGACCTTTACGCCCCAGGCGCTAGCAGGTTTCAAATTTCTAATGTCCACCGATCTCTACTTTGTCACAAAGATCAACTTGCAAGCAAGATTCGTAAAACATGTTCATTTTCAGGGATGAGAGGCATTATACCTGCTGATCTGTACTAGTAGAGTGTTTGTGTGCTAATCACTTTGTGATAGACACAGAATCAGAGTATTTAATCTATCAAACATGCCGGAAACAATACGCATTGTAAGTTTAAGAAAAGTAGCCTTAGCTTGTACATGTTGCGATTTTAAAAATAACAACATAGACTCTATTAGGCTTGATATTTTGGGGTATAGCAATAACGCATTAATTTACACTTAGGATATATTTTAAAACTATCATCCATAAGATGTCAGGAAATACAGAATAAAGTTGGATTTAAGAACACATTCCTCCTTGAAGCGGTTTTTAAGGAGCGTGTCGTCAATGTCTGCGTTTTTTAAAGATTTTTGTTTTTCATGACATCTAATGTCTAATTCTGAGTGGGTGACACCTACGGCTTTTACTTGGTCATGAAGAATAAAAAATCAAGATGTTGCGCAACATTATTTGTTGTCAAAGCCGACCAGAGGACTGCTGCCTTAACAATTTATATCTAGTTTTCTCCTTTTTTTCAATTTGATTATATTTTGGTTCCCAACTCTTCCGTAGAAGAAGAGGATAAAATTCATAAAAAATATTTTTAGACCAATGTAGAGTCTCTGTTCGGATCGTAGCAAATTCATCAGACCGACAGTACATTATCTGTTATATTCAATTTCATTGGACATTCTGGGTTTTCGTTTAATTACATATTTTTTCAGTTGAATTTGGTTTCATATATTAAAAAGATTAATGAGCAAATCACGTAAATCTGTAGTTTAAATTAAACGAAAACTGTATTTCTTGTATCTTCTAAAAAGACTATAGACTTTTTGTTTCATATATTAAAAAGATTCATAATTTTCATCTTTTCTCTATGCTTCTTAAGTCTGCTGCTAAGATCGTTTTAAAAGGTGGTATCTTTCGCAAAGTAACTGTTACAAGAGAACGAAGAACTAAAAAGTAGTGTTTTATGTTTGTTTGATTATTATTAACGATCAGTTGTTTGTATATGGAATTTATTTTTTGCTTTGTTTTCTAACAACTTTGGTATGACAAACTAATTCAGTCTTTCGTTTAATGTTTCTATGCCTTAAGAGTGCTTTGCTATGGCAATTTATAAGTCAGTCTACAAAATAAGTTTCATAGGAGAGCGAAAAGAGTGAAATGGGTATTTTGGGTTTTTGATTATTAATGCCATTATTGTTATTACAATGTATCGATTATTATTGTTCGCACAAGGAAGTTTTTTTTTCTACCGTTCAAAATTAAAAAAAAAAAACAAAGAACTTTCACATGCAAACCAATGAGGTCCGCGTAGCGCAGGTGACGATCTCCTGATACGCTTTCGATGTATTTCCCCTAGATTCCTATGGGCAGCCATTTGAAGCTAGGTGGAATTTTAGATTGTGTTACAGCGAAACGCTATTAATTCTTCCCCCAAACCAAACAATAAGCATCACCAAGACTTAATCCAGATAAATATAATGATAAGATAAATATAAATTATATTTATTGAATTTGGTGCTGTGCTTAAAGCCTTTGAGTGACGAATTAATTTCATCCTTCTTTTTGTTTAACTGTTTCAATTTAAGTCGATGTGTATAATATAAATTGTGCAAGAATGAAGAAAAAAAGAAGGAAAGGGCTTTGAGTTATTTAATTGCTGTTAACAAATTTTTTTTTATACTAAAAAATTGTTTCCCTAGCCAAAAGAACAAGACAAACACGAATTATATTTCCTGTATTCGGTGTGGCGCCTTATGTCTTCAGTGGCACGAAATTGATTTTGTGTTTATCTTTACGTTTTGTACGTCTATACTTGGTTGTCTAACTGAGGTAATTTAAGAAACGGTATATTCCAAAAAGTAATTTTTTTTGTAAAGCTAAAAAACATCTAAAAAAGGAAATAAAGTGCTTTTGGTTTTCATATTGTTTTTGACGAACATTTGTTTATACTCTGAAAGTTTTATTTTGGCTTAGTTAAAGCAGACGCAAATTTAATACTAAAAGCTCCAAGTTCTAGTATTTCTACATCCGAGAAAAGGAAATATAATGCATTTTGGAAATGAAATAAGCTTCTAATTATCTTGAAACCCAAATAACACACAGGACAGCGGATTGAACCATGTGATTGACCGTGTCTGGTTAAAAAGTATTGAGTTATAAATATCACTTTGACAAAAAGTGTCACATAATACATTTTTAATTAGTACAGCCGTTTTAATGTCGGCACAAAGACAAAAAAAAATTGATAACTTGGAAATAGCTAATAAACTAGTATAGATTATTGGCAAACTATATGAAACGTATTGAATTTTTGAAGAGTCCAAAAAGTAGCTTGTCGATTTTTTCATAGAACAGATTTCAATCGACAGCCAAGCACCGCAGAATCTCCAAAATACTTCTATTTCAATGTCTACTGTGTGTATACTGCTTTCATTTGAAAATTTACGTTCTGAATATTGGTCCATAGAGTAAGTGTAATAGATGGCGTTCTTCCTATTTTTTTTTTTTTTAAACAACTTCAGCGCACCAAGCGGCCAATAGAGTAACATGTTCATGGCCATCTAAGTAAGTAATATTTACAAGCCTACTTGTAATGGGGCGGCGGGGGGGGGGGGGGCTAGACTACAAAACAGCCAACCAGCTGGAAGGAAGTGTAATTTTTATTGATTTTTTTAAATTGTCTTAATGGAATCATTAGGTATTGACACTAATTTTTCATTAAAAGAAATTCAACAAGCTTGAGTTTTAAGGGAAGTTTTACGGGCTTCCATGAGAATTTTAATGGGAAATCTACTGCCTTAAATATTTTTCCCCCTGAGAAACAAACCGTTGTGCGACTAAAAGCATTATAAATTCTAATACACCAGATGCATGATTAAAGATCTGATATTTTTTTCGTTTTGAAGAGACGCTATTATCATCTGATCGTCGAGAATATTTTTCCCCCTTCCAATTCAAACTAGAAAACAAAATAATTCCTTTTATCAGCCAATGCTAACAAACTGTCTTTTTCTTTCTATTTTTTAGGGGTTGGCCAAGTTATTGAAGTTGGAGTAAAGAAAGCCTTGCATGCCAGTGGTATTACTAACGCTAATTTGACAACGATGCCGGATAAACTTAATAAATGGAGGCGATTAATTCTTGAGGATGATTCGGATTTTATCATTGATGCTATTTTGCCTGGAACTATTGTCGACGCAGTTGTTGAACAGGTACTATTTTTGAGTAATTAATCTTCGGTAAACATAAAAGACAAATTAGGTTGTGTTCAGCGTTATAAATTCACAAAAATGTGGGGGGGGGAGGCAAAATTTATTTTGAAAATCTAGGGGAGGGGGCAGTTTTGTTTTCGGTTCCTTTAAATGGAAACAGAAAGAGGGGATTTTTCCATGAAAATAATTGAAAGCTATTTTCTGAAATCTGGAGGGAGGGGGAGGGTTAAAAATGAAGGGCAGGTATGTGATCCCCCTCCTGATCAGCACCATTGGTTGTATCAAATTTGTAGGATTGTAGCTGATTTTAAAGGAGTTTGCAAGCTATATTCGTAAAATGGATTGTTTGTTTGTAATACTTTACCTTCTTTGCTTTGCCTTTTGTTGTGGGTCAGCTGAAAAAGTGATCCCATATTTTTGTACGCAATCGATTGCTTACTCGTTTCTTTGTTTAAAAAGAGAAATATTTAGTCCGTGATCTGTTGGTTTCTGAGGTAGACTGATCCGTCACATCAATGTCAAGGGGAGTATACCGCTATCCTTACCCATCTCTCAGAGAATAATATGTATCTATTGTCTGTATATAGTAATACCTGTGGATTCTAATAAAAGTGTTTGCCTCTTTCTATTCCTTTTATTTTATTTTTAGCCATTTTATACCTATCCAGCCATAGAGCTTTACGAGAAAAACCTTACTATGTATATGTAAATTTCTGTATACATTCAGTTAAATCCATCTGGATATAAGGAAGAATAAGGACATCGTTCTTGGTTTTATTAAGCGGTATGTCCTCAGCAAGTTCTGTAGTGAAAATGAGACCGGGTGGTACTCGAACTTAAAACGTTGGTAGCTGACACATATACCACAAAAATAAAGTTGATTTACTTGCTTCGGTAACGTTTTGTATTGCAACAGCCTCTGGTCGGTTTTGCCATCAAAACTGTTTCAGGAGCAAATTTTCGTTCCTGAAGACGGTATCAAAACATGGTGTTTTTTTCTAAAACCAACTTAATTCACAAATCCCTAAATTCTATCCAATGTTTTCACTTTTCAAATGAGCCTATTCAAGCTAATACTGTATTATTTTACCCCAAAACCTAGCTCAATCTGTGTTGCTAGTTAAAAAAAAAAGTATATCTGTATATACACACTAAGACTGCGTTGCTTAGCCTCAAAATTCTGTACCTACCATTTGGTTTTGATACATTTGTTGGAAAGTACAATTTTTTCCATGTCTATCGTTTAATAATTTTCTCTGCCATAAATTGTATCAGAAACGAATAAAAGGCAGACCAAATCAAACAAGGTGTTTGATCTGCTTCAAACAAGGTGCGCCATGCCTACTTTTCCCCTTAAAAGTGGGTGGCGAGGGTGTTGGATTGGCCATGGACCGCTTTTTGTATGAAATCATATAGATTGAAAACATCGCACGATTTAGTTTTAAACAATATGTAGCATGTAGAGGCTACCTTTCCTTTAAAAATTGGTGGTAGGGGGTGCGACGGTGGTCCTCTAATCAAACAGATTAAAAGTCCTTGCGCTATTCTTGCTCAAGTAACTTCGGCTACCATAAGCACCATTTCGCCTAAAAGTTAATGTTGGGGAGGGACAGGGGGGGGGGTATTGGAGAGGCGAAGCTCCTCGGCTTTACCTCATTTCATAAGGATTGGAGATTACTGCAAGATTCTGGTTCAAACAAGATATATAATTGCCTATCAATATGCCTCCAATAACATAGATTTAAAATCCTTCCATGATCCCAGTTCAAACAAGGGATGACTTGTCTATCTTTCTGCTAAAGAAAATGGCAATGAAAGATGCTGGAAGTCACTCATCCACTTTCATTCCAATCAAATACATTAAAAATTATCCCATAATTTCTGTTCAAAAAAATTGTAACATGCATGAATTTCTGCCAAAAAGTTGGTAAGAGCTTGACCCACTTTTTACCTAAAATTAGTTTTTTTTACCGGATCAGAAATTTGCTAGTTTTGCAATGCGTCATTATCTGATTTTGCTACAACGTTTACCACAACAATGTAGTTGTTAGCCCCTCAAGTTTACAAAAACGGACATACCGCGCTTTCATCAGCTCTTCAAATATTATTCATCGACGTTACTAAATTAAGTTCGAGAGCTAATTCCTTGCAGTTAATATTACTGAGAAAGGTGCAAGAGGTAAGGTCTAATATGTTTAGCGATGAGAGAATTATTAAAGTTTAGGAGTATACGTGATGCCATTCATTTTCTTCAGGTCCAAAGGCAGATAATGAAATTACAAATTCAAGTGAAAACACAAACTGAAGACTTTTACATAGACTATAAACTCCACTTCAGCACACACTCATTAGACTGTCACTCAAGGTCAAAAAGGAAATAGTTAAACAATAAACTTGAGAAATCACAAACAAAAGTAACAATAGATGGCAGTTCTTTGGACTAATTAGGAAACGCTCCTTGTTTGAATGTCAAAAATTTTTTATTTCATATTCCAAGAAATTATTTTGGTACGTCATAGTTGCACAAAACAGTGGCACGTGCTAAGTATTTTTAAATTTTAGTCTAACATCAACTTCACACATCTGTCTGCTGTACTTGCCTACTTGAGGAGAGTTCTTACCTCAAAAGCACAGATATTAATAGAAAAATGAAAGATTGGTGGAAAAACTTCTGATATTACTATTTGATGTAGACTGTAAAACTTTATTCCCGAACGCATTTGTTAAGCTCTTGCTCAAGGTTTTTTTTTTTTTTTTTTTTTTTTTTTTTTTTTTTAAGGCAAGAATTATAAGTAGTTTTTTAAAATGTATAGTCTTATTCCACAATTTTACCAGAGATCCACACTTTTCGTAAAAAGCGCGTAAGTTAGAACTCTACCACTTTATTGCAAAAAAAAAAATAAAACATTAAATTGTCAGCATTAATAAAAAAGAAGGATTTACATCACATTAAAGAGCAGCTGTTAAACTCAGCATTGAACAGCTTCTAAAATAAGGTCAACTAACTGTTAGAAAGAATAGAATGAAAAGCCAAATCTCTTCTAGGGACACATACTCAACAGAATTATTCAGAAAAGCTTATTTTCGATGTTGTAAAGCAGTTAATGTATATTTTCTCTCGTTTCCAGGTAATCCCAGAGGGAGTGAAACTAAGCTTCTACAGCAGTGAAGGATACGTACATCAAGATCATTTCCCCGGTTTATTTGACACAAATGAGAAGTATACACCTGGAGATAAAGTACAAGCTACAATTTTATATACCCTTCCAATTGTCAAAACAATTCACTTGTCTCTTACTGAAACTGGTGAAACGACTGAGACTGGTGAAATTGGTGAGGGGGGATACAAAGTTGGTGACATACTTAAAAAGGCAGTAGTAGTATCTTCGAACTCAACAGGTATGCTTTGGAACTATAAACAACAGGTTTTTATGTTGACAGAGCCGTTGCGTCTAGAAACGCAAGTAGAAACGCAAGTTAATTTTGGGATAAAGTGTAAATTCGAAAGAACCGTGCTAAAATTTTATGTTAATAAAAACGTTTGGGTAAAGGTCAAGAATAGCGGCTCTTCAGAACAAAACATCCTAGTACAAAAAGAGACACATTTTTAGATTGCTATCCCAGCCCCTCAAATGGTCTCATATAGCCTTAGGCTGTATGAGATTTTATGAAATAAATACGCACTTTAGTTTAAAAAGGTTATCAGGAAACCTCCTCTGGGTAGAATCCTGGTGTTTGTTTTTTTATTGGTCTTGAAAATACAAAATTTTAGACTATTCAGAATCCTCAGTCACCCGCCTAACAGCGTCACGTTTAATATTCCTATGCATAGTGGTTGTCCCATTAATCTAAGGCTAGTTAGACGAGATGAGGGGTTGTTAACTGAGGAGAAGGGGGTAAGAGCTCCCCTCATATAAAACAAATACTGCGAATGTGAAATGAGATACATTCATATATTCACCTTTACAGAAATCGTACGGCTGGTGATATCTCCAAGATTAAGATTTGTCAAATAACCCCCCCCCCTCCCCCCCCCCCAGATTTTCAAAATTTAGAAATGTTGACCTAAAGTCATATTTAGAATTCTGTATTTAAAAAATCATGGTAGGGTGATTGAGGAATTCAATAAAGATGGACTTGACATGTGTAAGCAAATGTACCTATTTTAAATAGTTTAGGATAAGCATTGTGTATTTGAGGGTGACACCGAATTTTTGTTTTTCGTTTGTGTTTCACAATTCAATTATCGCTAATGATAACTAATTAATTGTTACTATTTCCATTCCAAGGCAAAGGATTACTCAAATTGTAAGTGATTTGTATTGTTATAAATCTAGAACAGACGAAATAGTAGTCCATTTTATACATCAAAAGTGTTTTAGGGACTAAATTTATTGTTATCTGTCATTTGGCTAATGCCCCGGGCTCAACGAATAGGATTAGCCTCATATAATTATTTTTTTTTTGCTTTTTTAAAGCAAAATTTCTTTCTTTCGTTGATATTTTATGCTCTGAGGAAAAAAAAATATCGTTAAGTTTGTTTCTATGTTGTCAGCTCAGAAGACCCTATGCAACACTAACGATAAATAATTTACAGCACGCTATAAAATACAAGTAAAAGTGGGGTAAAGAAACGAAAAAAAAAAAAAAAAATGGCAAACAGTTTGATCAACTAGCTAAAAGAAAATATGGGAAACTGCCATGAAATGGCTTAAACTTCGAAACAGCATGATGCGACTTCCCCTCGTTTAGCAAGGTCAACTTTCTCATTATATCTGACGTAGATTTTTCTAATCTTATACGACGGTACAAACACAATTAAAATCTCACAAAAAACAAAAAAAACGCTGCATTGAGCGCTAGGGAATCATTTCTTAGAAAAAGTAAAACAAACACAAAATTAAAATTTTATAAGATTAGTTCTTTTGTTAAAAAATTTTAGTCTCTAAAAGCATTTAGTGCTATAACTGTGTATAGTGTGTTTCCACGGCTTAAGCATTGTAATAGTGATTTTCCTGTATACCGATGTTGTTGTTTTTTTCTAAAGTAGGTTGTGTAAAACTATTAATGCTTGATTTACGATGAAACATGCTACTAACGATTTATCATATTTTCCTGGTTTGGAATATATAATTTTTAACTTTTTAGAAACTATGGAAATGCCCATGTTTTTAAATTTCCACAAAGAAGAGTTAATTATATTCACATTTTAATACTTGGATAACACTTAAAGCGTTTATAACGATTACTGGTGTTCTATTCTGTAATTTAGGCTTTTCTATTTTAGACTTTTTATTATTGTTATTATTATTATTAATGTTTTAGGAGTTTTCCTTCGTCTTGGCAATCGAGCTCGTGGCTTTGTACCCACTCGTCATCTACACTCTCAAGAGCAGTCGAACAATAAAGTCCAGGCAGCTCATCCAGTTGGCTCAAAACGAAAATGTCGAATTATCCATTGGGCGCAAATGGACAGAACATTCATTTGCACTATGAAAGAGTAAGATCGGTTTATAAAAATGGTCTTGCACAATTAATGAAATATGAGTGTTTGTTGGCTTAAATTCATTAATTTAACTCTTACATTCATTAATTTGGATTAAATTCATTAATTTAACTTCATTAATTTAAATTTAAATACTGTAAGGCCATTCGATACCTTAAAAATATTTTTTTGAAACTCGCCATTGGCTAACAGTCTCAAAGACAAAGGGAATATTGGGGAATTTTCCCAACACTACGGGAAACTCCCAAAGTAATCTTGATAAAAATTTATTGGAGATTTCAAATGTGGCAACAGTTCGAAAAGCTAATGAGAGGCTAGTTTAAAATAAAGGAAAAATTATAACCTTTAACTAATTGTTCTGCAAAGTGCTGCCTATTCAATGTGTATGAAGCATAGACAACACGTCTTCTATGTCGGCAAAGTTTTCAATCAAGGCAGGTAGCAAAACGGAGAACCCCCAAAGCTGAGCAGTTACTCAAATGTTGCTTTCTTCAGCTGATTTATACCATTTTCTGAACAGGTATTCTGGAATATTTTTAGGGACTGCCATTTCCTGAACTGTAGAAACAAAGTCATGTTCTGTTGAGTCGAAAAAACAGGATTCACACTTTGTAGTGGTGTAAGTTTCATCAAAGATGAATATGTCCATCTCCAGTACAAAACGCGTGAAGCTAAATGGTTTTTCCAAGATTTCCGGGAAAGTAGGTGTTGGCTTTTAGTTTTCAGTTGTTTATTCGGATCACTTATATCACCGTACAAAACGCGTGAAGCTAAATTTTGTTTTAAGATTTCCGGGAAAGTAGGTGTTTGCTATTAGTTTTATGTTGTTATTCGTATCTCTTATATCACCGTACAAAACGGGTGAAGCTAATTTTTTTTTTAAGATTTCCGGGAAAGTAGGTGTTGGATTTTAGTTTTCAGTTGTTTATTCGGATCTCTTATCCAAGCTCCGCCTAATCAAGTCTTTACCAAACAAACCAGAAAAACTTAGAATGGACGAGATTGGGTGATCCTGTAAGGTACTGTACCCTCTTTCTCTCCTATGGAAACAGATATATTTTTGATTATGGCTATTTTTATGTTTTCTAAAAATAGTATTTCACTCACCCTGTTCGCTTGAAACTGTTAGTCTAATTATGCGACCTTCCAGAGACTAAAAAAAATATCTTGAGTTCGTTTGTTTAGACCTTGTTCTCGTTTTGGAGCGAGAACAAGGTTATAAACCTTGCGAAAAGAACTTTTACATAGGAGGTCAAAACTCTCTGAAGTTTGAAAATTTCAAGAAAAATAGAATAATTTTTTTTTTTCTAGTCAAATAAATACAAATAAAAAATATAAAAAAAAATTCTTTAAAGAATTATTTAATGAGGACACTTGTAGAGCATAATGTACGGCTTATACATATTCGCAGGACAAGAGCTAAAGGAGTATTAATTTTGTGGAAGTATATACAAGCTTTATAATACAAATATGTTACGTTTTAATCTTTCTTAATGGTTTTTTTATCACTAAAGACAGCTTGGAGGAGGTTCTTGGCAAAACCTATGCAGTATTTCGTGTTCCACTGGCTAGAAAAAAAAATTAATTCGTTTTTTTTTTAATATGGTGCACGCAGAGGAAATATAGTTGGAATGTCTGGGTACAATAATAGCTCTTTTCATGCGTATTTTGAAAAGCTTTTATCAATGCTGGCATTTTTCATACGTGGAATATTCCTTACCATTGAAGCACAATTACTGACCAAATGCTGTTTTTGGCTGAGAACCGTGAAAACCAACCATTTTAAAGTATCAAAACATTATTCCTTAAAAAGAGTACGAATCGACCTTAAAATCCATTTTACTATGCTTAAGACCAATCTAATTTTTTCGCTGATGGGACTGATTGTGCGCTTAATCTGGCTTAAAATAGTTTCTGAAAAGCTAAAACATTCATGGGTACATGTGAGCCCCTAAATATTGGAAGTGTGTGCATTTTAATCATGTATATGTTATTTTTAGGGATTTATTGAAAACACCATGTATTACATTAGAGGAATTAAGTGTTGGTCAGCTATTAACTTGTAAAGTGAAAGAACGGCTAAAGCATGGTGTGGTAGTCTTCATAGGACTTTCAAAGCATTTTCAAGGCTATATTCCGAGAATCTTTTGGGATGATACTATACACAGGAAAAAAGAATCAAAACTCCAACCTGGAGCTGAACTGCAGTGTCGAGTATTAAGTGTGAGTTTGTTCTATTATTTTTAATTGTTTAGTTTAGGACTATTGATGTTTTTCCATCACTGAGGCTTTGTTGCTCCGTAGTAGATTAAGGATTTTATTATCTTAACAGAATCTTTCGCGTATTTTATATTACAAATCTTTTATGTTTTAGACTTAAACAGGATATTAATACTTTTCTTCAAATCAACAGTATTGAAGTGACAAAAAGACTTTATCACAGTTCTTGTTTTTTCACTTTGAGCTTTTGACAATTTTTTTTCTGTGACTAATTTTGCATATAAGTAAAATCTGCCTAGTCTCTGAAGTTGCAACTGTTGGATGGACAACTTGTTTAACTTAGCTATTGATGCTTGTCTTTTGTCTCCATGCTCAAAGCCAATAGGCCTTTTTTTACATTTTCAGAATTGTACATGTACACAATTGTTTGTAATTGTTTATTATAATAGTGGGAGCAGCTTAATTATGAAGATTTTAAAGCAAAAAACTGACTGCAAGTAATAAGAGCTTGGGCTATGTTGCTTAGGCAACGTGAAATGTTTTAGTAAACTTGGGCAACACCCATGGGCGTAGGGAGGGGGGGCCGCTGCCCCCCCCTAGACCTTCAAATTTTTTTTACAGGTCTCTGCATGATGAGTATACATCGAGATAGAATAAAAGTCAAACAAGAAGCAATCATCCATAATGTCTTGGAAAGATTTAGCTGTAATCCAAGAAGATTAATGCTGAAGCATATTGATGATTTATAATTTTTGGTGATTACTATTAATAAAGATTTCATAAGTATGACAGAACTTGCTGTCAATGTAAGGTTTGGTGAACTGCCAATATAACTTCAGCCCCCCCCCCCCCACCCTTCATCACAGAAGTGGCTGCCCCCTCCCCTAGGCAAGAAGCTACGTACACCCATGCCGACATAACTTCATCTCCCCCTCCATCACACTATCGACTGCCCCCCCCCCCCTAGACAATATGCTGCCTACGCCCATGGCAAAACACTTTCCTTAAAGTATAGACTTCAAAGTGCATTGTTTCTGCTTAAGCCTAACTTTATTCTCTTATTTCCTGAAACCCGATCAATGTTGTTACTTTTAAAACGCACCGTATATACAAAGCAATACTATACCACTTTGACCTAAATATAAAACCTAACCCATATACGAACATGTTGTTTGTTTTTGGCCCAAATTTATTCCCCCTTTAGTTTCAAGGTAATCTTAGCATTTTCGTGCGAAGGTTGGGGAGGGGAAATACGCCCCCCAAAGTCATCCTTATGCTGCATTTGGCCTATCAGTTTTAAGTTAATTGGTCAAATAAAAGCCAACATACCTTTCTACTGAAATGTTGGTTGTGGAGGGTAATGCTGAAGATCCCGCGGTCTCACTTTTTTCCAACGATCTTACAGATTGAAAATTACTGCAGGGTTTAATTATTTTTGTAGACCACACTGCCTTTCCATGACTATAAATGACAGTTCGAATTGGGATAAATCTGCTGATGGTATTTTTGCTGATGACGATTACTGCACATTTAATGGCAATATCCAGTTTATTTTTTAATTTTTATTTCACTGTCTAATAAAAGGATTTATCCCTGTTCGAACTGTTATTTACTGTAGTGTTTCAATTCAAACCAGATATAACATGCCGGCTTTTCTGCTACATAGTTTGTGATAAAAGGGTGGAGGCTCAAAGTTCCATTTTAAGCCTTGAATCATGAATATTGAAAGAAACAGTACATATTTTCGATTTAAAAAAGATACAGCATGCCAACATTTCTATTAAAATTTAGAGCTGTTATGGGGTGGGATAGTGAGTGCGCCACTGATTGAACTTGGTTCTCCGATTACACTTAATGAAAACTTTTGTATATGGTTCAAACAATGTGCAACGTATCTACCTTTCTGCTAAAAAGCTGGATATAGGAGGGGCGAGAAGTTTGTAAGGGGCCAGAAGTTCCTTTTAGTTCTTTAGTAATAAAGATTAAAAACAACCTGCATGATTCATGCTCAAATAAGTTGCAACATGCATAGCTGTCTTCTAAAAAGTTTGCAGTGGGAGGGACTTTAAGGAGGGGAGATCTTGGATTGACCACATTCCCACTAATTGGCTCTAATCACACATATTAAAAATCCTTGTATGTTTCCACTTCAAACAGGGTGTCAGGTGCCAGCTTTATTGCTAAAAAGTTTGTGGGCAGAGAGAGAAGGGGTGGGTTGGACCTTGAACCTTGGGTCAAGATTAATTTTAAAATCACATAGATTGAAAACCATAGCATGTTTTTGATTTAAGGGGGGTGCAGCGTGCCGACTTTTCAACTAAAAGCCCAGAATTGGTTCCGCATAATTTCCGCTTTAACAAGATACAACACATCCACCTTTCAGAAAAAACAAAAATTTAGGAGATAGATCGGGACGTCTGAGGGGCCAGAGGCTCACTTTGAGCCTGAAGCCATATAGATTGGAAATCATTGCATGATTTTAATTTAAATAAAGCATAGAATTCATACTTTTCTGCTAAAAATTACTAAGTGTGTGATATAGGGATGTCTGGAGGTCTCTGGTCACACTTTAGTCTTCCAATCATAGAAATCAAAATTTCTCGCGGGATCAAACAAGATACAAAATGACTAGTGCTCTGCTAAAAAGTTGACATTGGGAGGAGTGTTGGGTGAAGGGAGCTCTTAGTGAGGCTACTGGCACTTTTGGATTTCAAATCAGAAGTTTAAAATTCTTTTGTGACACTGGTTCAGACAAGTTGGAACGTGCCACTCTTTGTACTATAAAATTGGGATTAAGAGGTACAGGGCACCACTCGCCAAATTTGGCTCTTGAGTCATATAGATTGAACATCCTTGCCTGATTCTGGCAAAAAAAAATATGCAGTCTGCCTACCTTTTTTTTAAAAAGTGGAACATTATTAGGTCCAGTCTTAAAGATTAAATTTCCTTAACGATTCCGGTTCAAACAAGTAGCAACTTACATAGCTTTCTGCAAAAAATTTGGCAGTAGGAGGGACGATAAGAAGGGTGGAGTGGGAGGAACCATAATCTCACTTTGCGAATCATGCTTCCTCTTTAAAATTCTTTTATGCTTCCTCTTAAAACTGGGTGTAATATGCCTACTTTTCTCCTAAAAAATTAGAGTAAAGAGAGGAGGGGCTGGGAGGTCACGGTTGTATCTCTGTCAGTTCAAAACTTGATTCTTTTGTTATACGCTAGCTTTCTAAAAGTCTTTACTAAGAAAGAGGCAAATGATGGTTTCCAATTTCTTTCGTAATGAGAGTTATATTAGTTTAGAACACATTGATAGTACAATTATTCTTCCTCAGCCCCATACTCATAAAGATTAAATGACAAACTCACTTGAAATACGCTAAAAATGTAAGCTCTTTACTTCAGCTTACATACTTTAGTCTTTGGGCCAAGGACACGTGAAAACCATCCTTTTTCACTCTTGACCATAATTACACATAGCCTTCCAAAATGTAATATATTCATCAATCCGGCCTGAGGTCTATATCCAGCCATGAGGCCGGTCCATTTTTTCTAACAACTGAAAACAAACCAAAACTGAAGCAAAAAAATCTTATAAGTTTGTCACTGCAAATAAGCTAAAACCAGTGGCATAGGATAAAAAATACAGAGGGCGTTGCTCCTGCAACAAAGTTCAATAATAAAAAAAAAGATGTACAACTGGCTTTCAAAGTTTTACCTTTTGCAGTTGTCCTCTCTGAGAAAGTAACAATGAATTTAAATAGGTGTTGATGCTAGGTTCTATATAATGTTATGCCCAAAGCCAGTGGAAGTATCTGAATTTTTTGTAGTTTTTCAGGAAAGCAAAAACAGGTTCTTTCGAAACAGTTTGTGGGAACACTTTTTCTGGAAAATTTTATTAGAAAAGTAAACTTTCTTGTCAAAATTAACAATTTTCTCTCATTTTCAAATGTAGTATATCAAATTTTGAATTTGCCTTTAAATTAGAGGTACTAAAATTGGACTGTCTGACATCCCCTTTATGATGAAAACTAATTTGGCGTTAATATTTTGTTTCTTTTAAATAATTTACATTACTAGCTTGACAAAATGAGGGAAGGGCAGTCTGAAAATCTGACGCCTTTTAGATTCAGTGTATAAAGTTAGGTTAGCAAAATTTTATTGAACAGCTGCATTAACAAAGTTTCCTATTTGGTGAGATTTTTTTTTTTTTTTTTTTTTAATTATAATATTTTATTATTATTTAAAAGAATTAGCCAATTCAAGCTCTATGATAATTTGCAACAATATCACTTTGCCATCTCTTTTATGTCATCGTTTTTTTAATCACTGCTCGAATGTCACTGCGAAAAATTATCATTGTTTTTTTTTGTCATCGAACGAACTATTATTATTATTATTTTTTTAATTATAATAGTTTTTTATTATTTAAAAGAATTAGCCAATTCAAGCTCTATGATAATTTGCCACAATACCATTTTGCCATCTCTTTTATGTCATCGTTTTTTTAATCGCTGCTCGAGTGTCACTGCGAAAAATTATCATTGTTTTTTTTTTGTCATCGGACGAAGTATTATTATTATTATTTTTTGTCACTGCAAAAAGTGTTACTGTTTTCTTGTCTCTGAAAAAAGTGTCAAGATTTTTTTTTGCTATCAATGGTACACAAAGCTTATTAATTTTGTGTGCCATTATAAAAAGTGTCATAGTTTTATTCTGTCATCGTATAAAGTGTCATTGTTTTTCCTGTCATTGTAAAATTTGTCATCGTTTATTTTTTACTTCATTAACAAAGATTGTAGAAGTGCTTTTCTGATCACGAAGTAAAACTTTATTTACAGATGCTTTTGCTTATAGAATATTGTAGCCATGGAAAATTGTTTAGGCGGCATTGCTTAGATGAGATATTCCACCCTCGGGAATTTTTGTATGATTGAAATATACCTGAAGGAAAATTATAATAGGTTGGGTTTTTTTTTGTCCAAATTCCAACATGCAGCATATTACCTTTGATAAACACCATGGTCTTGACTTTTTAAGGAATAATGTGCAGGGAAGTGAAAATCTCTGTTGGAGTGGGGGTAGGGGTCAAGAAATAGCCACGTTTGAATAGAAAATGACGTGTAATATGATAATACAAAAACAGTATTATGGGAACGACAGAGAAAAACAATGGTTTATTCCCCAGTGATAGGGAACACTATTCCATTATAGACCAAACATGGTTCAAGCCAAAAAAGAAAATTTTTGCAACAAAAAAGTAAAACGATGGAAATTCTTGCACCGAATTGTTTTTTTACTGCCAATAAATTTCAATTTTTTTTAAATGACGGAAGCAAAAATGGCATGATTTTTTTATTGCATTCACAGAAAATTACAACAAGCCTGTACAAAGGATGTTTACTTATTGGGGGGGGGGTGGATTTTTAAAGTAAAACCAGGTAATTTATGTGAAGAGTGTGGGGAAGGAAAAATTGTAAAGATCTTGAGATTTTGGTGATTTCTAATATTCCATGAATCGCCCCCCTTAGTTTTGTTGACGTGACGCAGGAGTTTAGTGACTTTAGTGACTCGAGTTTATAATCCCATTAATAATTGATGCTTCTGACTATATATTTTAGGTTGATCCTGCTAAGCGACGACTTCATTTGACTAACAAAAAGTCTATTGTCAAGTCTCAACAGCCAATTCTTGCAGAATTTGAGGACTTTGAAGAAGGAGTCGAACAGTTAGGAACGGTTGTCGCTGTCAAAAGAGAGGGAGCTGTCATTGGGTTCTATAATGACATTACGGTCAGTATACATCCAGCAGTATGCTTTTACTTTCTACAATGAAGTGGGATTAACCTCTGGTTTATATTTGCGAGTTTTTTCTTGGAAATAGAAAAAAACCTAATATAATTTTATTAAGCGGTGCATCCTTTTCACCTAACTAAAAACAGAAGAAATAACTGCAACTAGTACTTATCTTGATTTTCTTTTTTCTTATTTTTTTACTTTCAGATTTCTTTAATTTGCTCCTATATTGTTCTTAATGAAGTAAGTAGTCTTTGTATCATGATACTATGATACAAAAGCCTCATGTGATAAGCGAATGTTTTCAGTGACTTTTATTTAGATGAAATTAGTTTTTAAAGCTAAATTTATCTACTTAATTCAGGAATTAAAATGAGCAGGAATTCTTATAAATGACGAAGTAAAGCTTAAAACGAACAGAAATTGAAACGAACATTAGAGTCAAACTTTAAGAAAAATATAAATTGTTAGAAGCAAGCGCCCCCCCCCCCTCTCTTAAACGGCTCTCAAGAATCTTGTAGGATTGACTGAAATAGTAAAATAGAATGGGATCTTACATGTGTTATATGTAAAAAAAAAGAAATAATAACTTCAAATAAGCTTGGTGTTGGTGCTCCTCAGACTCCCAAAAATTACTATAATATAATTTCCAGCTTTAATAAAAACTAAAAAATAGCTTCAGTAGGAAGTTTATTTCAGTTAATTGATTTTGATTAGAAAGGAATGTATTTAGAGGGAAGAAACCTTTGGTGAAAAAATGTATTACAAATTACATTAATAAAACTAAATAAATTGTTACAAAGAAATATGATTAGGCTATATCGAAAAATAAATTTTCCGGAAAAATAAATCTACTGGAAGTGTGTGTATTGTTAAATTTGTTTGTATTATAAAGCGCAAATATGAAAGTGTAGCATATAGGAGGTATGAGGGCTGGTAGCGCCATCTTTATTTTTTGGCAATTCATTTTCGTCTAGTTCTGGCTTCATTGTTCTGTTTAATCTCTGTGTTTTGAATTTTGTTTCTCTATCTATAGTAATTTCAGCTTTTTTTTTACGATTCTCCATCCATTAATTTACCATACAACAATTTCAAAATTCTCATTCTAGCTACCCACGGCGGCAAGGGGCTGCTCCCATTCATTAGGCCTATAACATATGACATTAAAATACAAACTTACAATGCATTTTTTGTAATACGTTTTTGTAATTTAAAATACATTCACTTTTCTTATAACACTTTAAAACACTTTTTACTATATATATATATATATATATATATATATAAAAGAAAAAAATTAAAAATATAACACCATTATTTTTTAAATACATCACATTTCAACACACTACTGTCGCTGGGCCTTGCGTTGTTAGGTAGCTACAATAATCTTCAAAAAAAAAATTCTCAAAAATCAAAAAAATAGTAATTTCAGCTTGTCTTAGGTTTGAATTCCACATAAGCTAACTTTTGCTTGTTTAAAGTTTCAAATCCGCTCTTACTTTTGTGGAACAAGTTTTTTTTTTTATCTAATTTATATTTTTATTTTTTTTTTTGCTACTCCCTTTTTCTAAAGAAGTTGTATTGACAAGACACTGATAATTATTTTTTTAAAAGCTTTATTGACAATCTTAATTATTTTGTTAAGCAGTTGATTTTATTAATAGTGGAAACATGATGGTAGTTGATTAACAATAGTTAATTATTGTTAATCAATTAATGTTGATCAACAGTAGCAGCATTGTGTTAGCAGTCGTAGCTGAAGTACCCTCACAATTATTTTGGACTTCCACAATTTAATATTAGCCTCAGTTAGTTACCAACTTAGCACTATTTGTAAAACATTTACTTAATGGGTTTTGATATTGATATTTTATGTTTCAGTATTAACCTCAAATTCGTACTCAACGATGTCGTAGACCCTTAGATACCAGCCAATTTTTATAGCCATTTTGAAATTTTGAATATTGGTCAGTTACGGGTCCACCAGTTTACTAATATGAATATGAATGTGTATATGAATGTAATATGTATATGAATGTTTGAATGACGTTGCACCAGCATATGTTCTACTAATTTTAATTATCATTCGTATGATGCTAGGAATGCCAATAATTTAGTATATGAGAAGAGAGAGACAATGAGGTCAACTCAAGTGTTTCGTCATATAAGTGTAGCCCTCTGGAATAGCCTACCGGATAAAATTAGGGGCTCTGAATTAGTTTCTTCATTTAAATCCCAAGTCAAAAGGATTTCTCCTTAGTCGAGATGCAGGGCGAGAGCAGGTTCTTGGGGACTACTATGCGTGACTTTTTTTTGTCTTAATTATGTAATTTATTAATTAATTGAACCGCTGAGCACAGGTCATTTGGCCTTCTAGTACTGACGATGTTTATTTCATTGATTTAATACTTCGTGAATTGCATTTTGTGAAGAAAGGTATCAATCAAAATGATACCATAAACCCTTCAATATCAACTTTGTTGAGAATCAAGCACATTTTGGGAAATATTTACTTAATTTGTTCTGATTTCAAACGTCTGTATAGTAATATCAGTGTCAGAATTATAATTAACAAGCTTACTTGAAAACGATCTTCCATGGGAATCAGACACAATTTTTGGAATGCGTACTTATTGTATCTACATTTAGGGCATTCATGCTGTGATCTTAACGATTTTTCAATCATTTAGGATCATTCCCAAAATTATTCCTGATTGGCTGTGAGTTGAAAATGGTCAATCGTACACGATAATGTTTGTGAATTTGGATGATGGGGTGGGCTATTGGAGGAGGTATTGTCCAAGGACTCAACTTTTGGTCCTTGTTGCATAAAAGTTGAAGATTTTTAAACGGCTCAGATTGAAGGTACCGTTTATGAAATATGTACTGAATATTTTTAATTTTTTAAGTCGAATTTCCAGTATTAGTCTGAGATTTGTTGTCATAAGGTCGGAAATGCAATAAATCCATTTTGGTGGAAATCAAACACACTTCATGAAGTTTTTACTTAGTGTTTTGGCTTGCGACAATTTTATTGCGATCTTAGAAATTTTTAGGATGAGCATCCATTAAGGCTGAATTAATCATGAATGAATAAGAGTCAAAATAGGTGCAACATGTCTAAATTTGACGGTGTAAGAGGGGATAGGGGCCAAAGAACTCCACTTAAGGCCCTCCAGCTATGCAGGTTGAAAACATGACATGTGAAATATCGTTTTACGAAATTTTTATATACAAATGAGCATGAAAATCCAAAGTTTCCTCTTTTTTGACATTACTGCTTTCAGTATGTTGAGATCTTGTATGATGCTTTTTTGTTCTAGGGTTTTTTACCAAACTTTCAAGTCCTAAAAGACAAAATTGTTGAGCCACGGGAATTCTTCCGTCTTGGACAAGTGGTTAAAACTCGCGTTATATCGCTAATTCTAGAAGAAAACAGGATGGTTTTGAGTATGTTACCTCCTGGCATTCAGTCAAAACACATCCCTGATGCATCAGCAGAGACAAGCGAAGAAAATAATACTGAAAGGTCTGCTGAAAATAACCTTGAAAGAGTTGCTGTATACAACTGTATTATAGACCATATAGATAAAAAGGGGATTACAATTAATATTGATAATGTAAAAGGTATGATACCCATAGGACATGTCTCAGACTTTGAAGGGCTCAATGAGAAGCTAGTTAAAACATATAAACAGGGTGATGCAGTGGAGGCAGTGTGTCTCTCAAAGGAAAAGTTAGTGTTTTCAATGAAGGAGTCCCAGATAAACTTGGCTAAGAACGGACTATATCCTAAGGATTTAATGAGCGTAGAAGGTATGATTCTTCCATTGGTGGCTGTTTCTTTCAAACAGTTTGGCATTTTCTGTGAAGCTATAGGAATGGACAAACAAATATTGATGCATAAAAAGGTGAGTTTCTTTTGTTTCTTAGTGTTCCGAAAATAAGACAGAATCTTGTTTTAATGCACAATACTGTATATAAAGTGTGCCTGGAAATTATTTCAACTACTATTATTATTATTAGACATTCATTCGCACTGGGAAGGCATACATTGAGACCGAGGGGGGTGTTATTTCCCTTGGATAAGTCCAAAAGACTTCCTCCCTTCCCCTCTCAGACAAATTTAAAATAACGGTAAAAACGAAATATTTTTGTCTTTCGACCCCTCCCCAGGACAGTTTTTTACTTCCCCCAAGAGATTCAGGTTCATATTCACAATTCACATTTTCTTTCCAGTTCCCCTTTTTTGTAGCTGAATTTTCTATATTCAGACTGAAATATTAAAGATCATTGTGCATTTAATCAGAACTTAAATGTACTTATATACCTGGACACAGGGGAGTTGAGTAATGTTGCCAACATGACAGGAATTATGTTCTTTGGCAGGAATTTAGTGCAGCTGATAGAGTGAGAGGAGCAACAGATCAGCTTTTATTCATTCTTGGGATGAGGACTAGGCTGTAGTACTTAAAACTGCTATCTTATATTTATATTGAGCATTGTACAAATGATACCGAATATTTGTGTTACTAAAACTAATTTATTGGCAAGTGATTGATCTCTACCGCTTTTCCTCAAGCGAGTATGGCTTTTTCAAATTTAAGTCCCCCCAAGTGCTATTTTACTTTCCTGTGAGCCTTGGTCTCCATTGGTAGTTTGTAAGGCCCAGAAGACAAATCAGGCGCATTGGAATTCGCCTTTTTGGGAAAAGTCCGACCTGGTGAACGAGTATCTATTCTTATCAACTAGGGAGGTGGCCAATTTCGCCTGAAATAGGCATAACAAAGAAAGGCCTAACAGTTCCGTCGCCTCATCTATAGTTGTCAACGGTACTTTTTTGTGAGCTTTGGAAATCGGATAAGTATTTACTTTTCGCCAAAAGAAGAAATCTATTTTGGAAATTTCATTTGTGTGTCACAACAAGAAGAGTGATTCACTAAGTGGTGTGGTTGTACTCAAATTTCGCTTTGAACTGGTTCAAATTCAAAAGGCAGATATGCCTCTTGGAAGTTTTTCTCCTTGGGGAGCGTGAAAGCAGCTGTGGACGGTTGTATAAATATTGTCTACACATTTCGGTGCGTTCAGACCCTGAGCTATTATATTTGACATCCATCAAACTTCTTAACGTTTTCAACATCCTTCAAATACAACTAAAAATTTGCTCTAAATGGCTACAAGAATTGCGAAAAGCTAACTAAGGTAGTGTTAGAGCCCTAAGGTGAGGGCTCAGCTGCGCTGTGCCCTCACCTTGGGGATAACATATTGCAAAATTGGAAAAACATATTTATAAGACATGCTGAATCTTATAAATAGGCCAAAAAGGACAATGTATCATCCTTCATTCAATCAAAACAAATGTTGGTAAAGAATGGGATCGCAGAACTTTCCCTCGCCATCTCAGGCTTTCTCTCCTTATAGACCTAGAAAGCGGGATTGAACCACACTTTCCGTACAGCCTACTTTACAAAAGCATATTAAATTGGAAAACATATTTATAAGACATGCTGACTGTAAGTATTCTTGAATTACAATTATCAAATTGATGAAAGTGAATAAGTGTTGAGCGATGGTGTATCATCCGCGGCTATCCGGACTCGGTAGGGATGCTGTTTGCGTTAAACGGTACGGGTCAACGGCGGAAGTAACTAAGACTCTCTTATTGAAAAATACTTGTGTTTTAACTTTTGGAGAGGCAACGCCCCGCTAGAGTCTCAGGCGGGTTAACCCAATTTTAGGATTGACACATGACCATTAGGTTGCCTGGACTCATGGCAAACAAGTGATCTAAGCCTATTAGGGCCCACCCGCCTAAAGTCTCAGAAGGGTGACCCAATTTATAAGCTCATACATTTGAACTAAAACAAAATTAATTAAAAATTAGTTGACCAACAATTCGCCTGGACTCGCAGGTGAACAAGTGACCTAATAAGGCCTGCCTGCCTATAGTCTCACCCGGGGCGACCGTGTTGTAGGATTAACGCATGACCACCAAGTCACCTTGACTCACAGGCGAACAAGCAACCTAATTTTAAATGGGCCTGCCCGCCTATAGTCCTAAACGGGTGACCCAATTTATAAGCCAAGACAATTTAACCAACATGAAATTAATTGAAGCTTGGTTGACCGAGAAGGTGCCTGGACTTGCGTGCAAACAAGTAACCAAAGCATAATAGGGACCGGCCGCCTATAATCTCAGGCGAGCAACCCAATTTATAATTTCAAACAGTTACACTAAAACAAAATTGATTAACCAACAAGTCACCTGGACTTAAAGGTAAAAACAAGCAAGATAAGCCTAATAGGGTCCGGGTCAGTAAATGGCCATTGACGCAGTAGGCTTTAGACTTTTACAGTTAGGGAAGGAGGCAAAACCCAAACTCTTATTTGTAGTGATTTTGTTCCTTTTAAGCTTGATTTGCATATTAGAATTCAGTTTTAATCATTTTAAGATTTATTTATTCATTTATATTAGTACCTGTTGCATATTTGTTTGCTGTGATTTTTTATTTAATGTTCTATGACTATTTATTTAATTCTGTTCGTTCTGGGTTTCATTTATTCTTTAACAGTAATTTCTGGTCGTTTTACGTTTGAAATTTCTTGTAATTTGGGTTTTTACAGGTTTTTGTATCTGCTGATCGTAAGTTTGATATGGCCTTTATTATTTTTGGAAAAACTTCTTTACAGAAAGTTTCTTTTGATTAATTATCCTTTAAAATCTAATATCCCGATGAAATTTGCCTGGTTTTCTAAAAAGGGGAGAAAAACCCAAGTGTTGCTCACGAAAATCACACCATCGAATTCAGAATATGGAGAATCCTACTGTAGAGGTTTCAAACTCCTATCTACATGAGTGTGGTATTTTGTATTTTTTGCCAGGGGTATTGAGCAAATGGTCCTAGAATACCGGGAGAGAGCTCATTCGAATGAAAAAAAAAAATGTTATAGTGCTCTTTTTAGGTGACTAAAGAAGCTATCGTTAATAAATGTATTTGGTAAGTATGGCTAATCAAACTGAACTGTTTACCTTTAAAAAAGAAAACAATTTTATTGAAACAAAGGATTTAAGAGATTGATGACTACCGTATTCATTTGGTAGCAAAAATTTGAAAGTGAAGTGTTACTCCAGCAACAAATTCGTCGGCGGACCTGTCCCTTCCTTTTCAATATTAAATAAAAAAAAACAAGTTTTTTTAACTGAAAGTAAGGAGCGACATTAAAACTTAAAACTGACAGACATTAATCCGTATATGAAAAGGACTGTCCCCTCTTCAACGCCTCGCTCTTTACGCTAAAGTTTGACTCTGTCTCACAACTTTATTTTTTAAAACAATAAAAAACTTTAGCGTAAAGAGCGAGGCGTTGAGGAGGGGACAGCCCTTTCATATACGGAATAAATTCTGTTCGTTTTAAGTTTTAATGTCGCTCCTTACTTTCAGTTAAAAAAACTTGTTTTTTTTTATTTAATTTCTGATCGTTTTTTATTTATCCAGCTTTTATTTAGGCTTACTGTTACTGAATAAATAAAACATAATTTGCATATTAATTTTACTTTTCTTGTGCTAAATGGCTTTCCAATAAACCAAAACCAATACTATACAGAAATACCAATACAGAAATTATTCTGTATATGAAAGGGGCGTCCCCTCCTCAACGCCTCGCTCTTTACGCTAAATTTTTTTATTGTTTAAAAAATAGAGTTGTGAGAAAGTCAAACTTTAGCGTAAAGAGAGAGGCGTTGAGGAGGGAACAGCCCCTTTCATATACGGAATAATTTCTGTTCGTTTTAAGTTTTAACGTCGTTCCTTACTTTCAGTTAAAAAAAACTTGTTTTTTTTATTTAATTTTTGAATGTTTTTGAATTAATACAGGTTTTGATTTTGGCTCACCGTACATGAATAATTACAACAAAATTTTCATATTAATTTTACTTTTATTTAGGTTAAATGGCTTTCTCGAAACTTGTTTAATTTTATTTACGAACGTTTTTATTAGCAATAAATATACGTAACTTACGAATTAACTTACGTAACGAACTTCTATATTCATATATTCTTAATACGTATATTAGAGAATTCGCCCCTAATCGATGCCTTGCTCTTTAAGCAAAATTTCGAATTTTGTTCTTTAAAAATGACCCTTAATCACAAACGCCGTTAATTAGAATAAATAGCTCTTATGAAAGTACTAAAACATCTTTGGCTTAAAGAGGGAGGTATTGACTAGGAACCCAATCAATATGAACCCAATCGTATACGTAATATTTTCTGTTCGTTTTAAGTTGTGATGTTGCTCCTTACCATTTTTTTTTATTTGATTTCTGGTCTTTTTCTTAAAGAATGCTGGGAAATCTGGCGCCCCCTTCATAGCAATGTCCCTTCCCCCATGAAAGTTTCTTCATGGAAAGATCCTCCCACATAACCCCCAACCCACCCCCTCCACCACTACCAGAAAAAATCCCCCCTTGAAAACGTCTTTATACTTCCCAATAACCAGTACCATATGTTAACATTGGGTAAAGTTTATAACTTTCAGCCCTCTCCCGGAGGATTTCGGGGAATTAAGTCATCCTAAAATACATAGTTATCATATTTTCGACCATGCTGAACAAAAGGGCTATCTCAAAATTTTGATCGGGTGACTTTGGGAAAAAAAGTGCGTTGGAGGGGGCCTAGTTGCCCTCCATTTTTTTGGTCACTTAAAAAGGGCGCTAGAACTTTTAATTTCCGTTCCAATGAGCCCACCCACGATATTCTAGGACCACTGAGTCGATACGATCACCCCTGAAAAAAAAAAAAAAAAAAAAAAAAAAAAAAAAAAAAAAAAAACATGCAACCGTGATCTTTGTTCTCGGAAAAAATGCAAAATGCCACATTTTTGTAGATAGGAGCTTGAAACCTCTACAGTAGAGTTCTCTGATACGCTGCATATGATGGTGTGATTTTCATTAAGGTTCTATAACTTTTAGGGGGTCTTTCCCCCTTTTTTTGAAAATCAGCGAAATTTTTTCAGGCGCGTAACTTTTGATGGGTAACTTTTGATGGCACTAAACTTGATGAAAGTTTTATATTTGAAATCAGCATTGAAATCTGATTCTTTTGATATATCTATTGGTATCAAAAACCCGTTTTCTAGAGTTTCGGTTACCATTGAGCCGGGTCGCTCCTTACTTACAGTTCGTTACCACGAACTGTTTGATAAAACAAGTAAATAATAATCAACCTTTAATTCCATATGATAATGTTACTACATCTTGCTTAGCCTAATTATGAAAATTAATTTGAAAAGTTTTTCAAAGAAAAGTAAAGAGCTACACGAAACCAAGATAAGCAGCTATAAATTTCGATATTTTTTCCACCTGTTGCATTGTAAATAAATAAATAGGCATTAAAATCTGCAATAAAATCATTGCCCACCCAGGTTACAGGTTTGGAAGGAAGGACATCTTCTAACTGTAGGCTATTATATTCAGTAATAAGGAAACCCCTGAAAGAGAGGAGGTTTGGTCTTTTCTCAGGGTCTAATAAATGAAAGAAAACAAGGCGAAATCTTTTGTTCACAATTGGTGCATAACCTTCCTATGATGTAGCATCTTTACGATCCTTAATAGGCTATACAAATTAAGACAGGGCGTGTAACAGATTTGGGGTGCTACTGACAGATTTCCCAAAATGGTTACTGGCAAATAACAAAAATATTTAGACTATTTGGTGCAATAATATTCTGGCCTTGTAGCATAGTTTTTCCTTATAAGGGCGTAACTTCGCATTACTAAAAAACAAATTTAGTTGATAATGCGAATAATATATTCCCAGAAACTGACGAAGATTAGAATTTCGTTTGGGGGGCTTATATTTCTGTATATAGTATCTATTTGAAATATAAATATCTCCTTAAGTAAGGAAATATAGATATTTCCATAAGTAATAAGAAAACATCCTCAAGTAATGCTTTAATTTGAATATTGAGCTAAAATAGGGATTCACTTAGTGAATCTATTTAAATTGAAAGCCAGAAGATTGGTTCCCGGGGTTTTACCTACAGCTAGAAACCAATTCGGCAAATAAAGTAAAATCAGTAAAATTCGGCAAGACATGAGAATTATTAGTTAGTTTTTTACTTTCACTAATCTTTGGAAATCAATTATTGTTTGTCAATGAACAATTTTCAAAAGGTCTCTCCTCAGTCGAGAAACAAGGTGAGAGCTGGTTTATGTCTCTTTTTTTGAAAAGAAGAGACAAGGTCTTAGTTTTGTGTGATTTAATTAGTTAATTATGCGTTAATTACTTAATTATTATTAGTTAGTTATGAGATTTAATTTGTTAATCGAGCCGCTGTGCATAGGTTATTTGACCTTCTAGTAGTGGCTATGGTTATTTCATTATTTATTATTTTTGTGAATTGTTGAAAATGCAGGTATCAATCAATCAAATATCCCCATTATTTTGCAGTCTTTTGAGCTACTTCCAATTTTAATCCTATCCTTCACCCCCTCCAGAAACGCGAACTGTATACAGACCTACTCTGTATATTAAAGCAAACTTAGTCTGAATGTGTGTTTTTTTTTATTATAAAAATGTATGAAGGTACAACAATTTTACAACTCATCCTCGAATTCCTTCTAGAGCAGGAGTATTCACAGCAGGGAATATCTTGTTTGACCAGCAGGTTCATGCCGTTTATTTTTTATAAAAACTGAACCAACGGGATCCTTTACGTCAGGTGAGGTGCAAGTCACTGCTTCTCCCTGTAATAGTTCTCTGTCAGGTGGGCTCTCCCTGTAATAATAACAGTCATTAGTACAAAATAACGGCATATTAGTACAAATAACTATAAAAAACACATAACAAATTTGTTTATAGGTATTTTTGTTAAGTTTTTACAAATCAAACAAAAACTTCAGGGGGGGGGGGGGTCAGACCTCCTAAGCCAACCCCCCTTGAATACGGCTTTGATTGTCAATATATCGTATGCATTCAGCATTTGAATAATACGATTCGCATACCAACGAGACAGATATAAAAGGTATTTACAGCAACGGAAATTCAATACTTTAATATCTCGCATACCATGAACATTAAAAAATGGGCCCAAACCTGATAGACAAAGAATGGAATGGTTACCAGTATGTTGAATGAAGTCTAGCAAAGCTCTTAGGAGAATAAAGGCTACGAGTTAGGGTAATTTTAGCATAACCTACTTTAAGTTGATTCTTGGTGTTTATTTTTAAACTCATGTTGGTTTTTTTAGACCAGAAAATGTAAGTGTACCAATAATCAGAAAAAAAAATATCGATCCGTTTTTGACACCAAAGTTACTTATCAACAATGTACTAACAGGCGAAACATTCACAACGAACTAAACAATTTAGGTAAATGTACTGAACATCAAACTGCCAGTAGAGAAAGGAAGCATATTATACCACAAAATCATCCACTTATCCATGATTTAAGCCGGCATATAAAGAACGAAGAACGAAAACTGAGAGGAAAAAGACACTATGAAACTAGGGTAGTTTTTGAATCTTTAATTTTTCAGAGACAAAATTTTATTCGGGAAATCCCCCCAAAATTGAGTAACATGGAACTACACTGAAAGCACATCAAAGCAATAAATATCTCCTATGAGATACAATTTACTTGTTAAGCTTGAAAAATCTTGAAACCTTGGTAAAATCAAGCTATCCCCGAGTAAACTTGAATGACTGACCTTTCCGAAGAAAATTTTAAATGATTGATAGTTGAATGCGCTAGCCGTTAGGGCTAAGAAGTCTTGGATAAAATTTTTTTTTTTTTTTTTAAGAATTTTAGCCAACCTGGGGAGCTTCTTTTCCTCTTTTGAAAAAAAGTGTCCGATTTTTCATGTTTAAACTACCATTATAATTTTAAACGTTACAGTCAGTTCTATTAACACGGTAAAAGTTGTATATTTAATTCTAGTCTCCTTAGTGTGGCGTCTTTATCTAGCTACTGGAAGAACTCCAAATTTACAAAATATTTTAATAAAGACAGAAAAAACTAATTTTTCAACAAGAAGTTTTTGAAAAAAAAATTCTAGGCAGCTTTTTCTTTTTTGTTATTTTAATCACTATACAAAAAATAAAAAAAATTGCACTTTTAATTTAAACTTATGAATTTAAACCAATTAGACTGTAACACATAACTTATAGCGCCATAACTTCTATAGTATTAATAGTGCTAACTTTTAATTCATAAACTTAGGCTTATGACCTAAGCGTTAAAACCTAAAACGAACACCAGTTTCTCACTCTTTTCTTAAAAAAAAAATAAAACAACAAAAAAATGACTCCAGAGAGGCGCGAATGACTAATGGTTTTACATCTGAACGCTCTAGCCAATTTTGCCAAAGGTGCTTGCACGGAATGTTTTATTCTTAAATTTTGATTTGTACGCTCAGCTAAACTGCGGTTTTATTTATTGATATATTCATCTGTACCAGCGGTAAATTTTCACGGATGGATCTGTTTGTTCTAAAACTGGGAATGTAAGATAAATTATATAAGCCTGTAAAGCACGACGGAAATTTATGATTCAGCACATGGGGGTAAACAATTAATAAAAAGGTAGGGCTGCAAAACCCCTTTGTCTAAGTCCTGAACAAAGATGTTACTAAAAAAAACTGATAGAAGCCTTTGTTACCTATGAGAAAGATAGTAGCCATCTTGGTATTTGCTCAAATACCAGCCTCCAAATTCTTGAATCCTCCAAGGTTGTGCCTTCGCCATCCATATATAGCACACATCAATAACATCAAAAGGAAAATTGACTGCAAACTGAAAATTTTCCGGAAAGACTGGTACTATTTCTTTTGGTTGGGCTACTCTTCTCCTTCTTTCGACTGCAGCCAAATGTCGCTGTAGAGCCCTTTCAGATGTAACAGCCCATTTGCCACTGCAAGGGTCGCACCTCTTCTCTTTTTGCCAATAAACTTCGTTTTTGTTTTTACCTGTCTTGTATGCTTTATCTTGGCGATGAATTGAAGTTTTTCCTTTACATCTTTGCCTTTGATATGATGTTTTTCTTCCTTGGGACTCGTATTCTTCCCTTTCTAATATTGACTGGTATTCCCCCTTTTTTACTCATCAGCCACTCTATTCTTGTCAGTGTTAATACTTCTTTGACTCATTTTTGAATAGCCTCTTGCTCCAACTCGGAATATAAACTCTTTTTTCTTCAACACAGGCTGGAAATCTTTCATTTCTCGCTTGTCAACTCCTTTTAACTTTTCTGCAGTTAACTTGAAGTGCTTTTCAGAACTTAATCCTTCAGTTTTCATAATACCGTAATATAAAAATTATAATTGATGTTCTTTAGTCCAACTCTGAAATGTATACGATAAATTGAAGCGTCCCATTTGTTTTATGCTGTGTCTGACGTCATCTTCTCGTTGAAATCTTCTTTATGCTTTATATGACGTCGTCTCATTTGTTTCTTGTTGACACATGACGTCATTTTTTCTTGTCGATCTGCGGATCGACAGTATGGCTCCGCCTACTTTAGATTTTTTTTTCATGCCAATATCGAGGTTTTCTTTTTATTACAATTGAGTAACAAAACGGTGTCTTTTTATTGCCTTATCCTCATAAAATTAAATAGAACGCAAATATAGGGTCGAAATATTCATTTAAAGTTGCGTTCCACTGTCTTGTATAAAAATTTCCCTGTTGTTCTACTTATTTGTTTATTAAATAGAACCTAATATGACTGGACTATTAGGACTTTGATTTCCCTAGAAATTTATATACAAACATCATCAAATTCTTGGTCAACTTTCTTACGTATTTTATTAGTAATAGGACCTTAGTCTGTGCCAAGGCCTTTGTATCAATGTACATTTATAGATTCCTGGAAAATCAGTCCTAAAAATTTCGGACTTCTCTTGAAAATGTGGTCATTCATGTCTTCTCTTTATGTTCTTATGATATAGCGGGATTTTAAATAATTCCCAAAGTTCTTTGATTATATCCTCTTGTCAGGTTAAAAATTGCGCAAGTGCATGGCTGCAGTATACTGTCCATCACCTGAGAAATCACCCAAAAGTAATTTCATTGAAATATTTTTACTATAAATTTGAATATGAACTTCTATGTTCGCTGATTTATGAATCAACTACCAGATCAGTTGGAATTTAAGCCATGTTTAATATTTCAATGCATAAAATGGCATCGCCAATGCCTGACTTTTGAATGAAAGTTGAGTTTGGCTAGCCATATTTACCTCATACATTGATGTACAGAGTCCCTCCCTCCTCCCCACTCATGGAAAGTTATGGAATATAAAGGATTCGATTCAAATATAAACTGAGTCTATTGTGGATTACGTAATAT
Source organism: Artemia sp. Qi Xiang Cuo (assembly GCF_049724085.1). Lineage (NCBI taxonomy): Eukaryota > Metazoa > Arthropoda > Branchiopoda > Anostraca > Artemiidae > Artemia > Artemia sp. Qi Xiang Cuo. The sequence goes on along the minus strand of NC_142799.1, from coordinate 51,800,478 downwards.
TTATCAAAGATTTTGTGGTAACAAACTGTAAATTAGGAGTGACACAACTCACTACTAACCGAGACTGAAAAAAATGAATTTGTTAGCAATTAGTAGTTTAAAAGAATTAGATTTTTATGCTGATTCCAAAAATGTACAAAATTCATTAAGTTTAAAAATACCCATCAAAGGTTACGAGACGGTGAAAATTTGCTGGATTTTCGAAAAAGGGGTTAAGCACTCCTACAAAGTCAAGTGATACTAATGAAAATTATACCGTCAGATTCGGCCTACAAGAGGAGCCTATTGAACAGTTTTCAGCTCCGTTCTGCAACAATGTGGAATTTTGCTTCTTTTTTTCAAGAAGATCATGGCTTTTTTTTCTCTCTCAGAGATGATCGTATGGTACCAATGGTCCTAGAAAAATGGGTGAGGACTCATTCGAACAGAAATCAGCCAAGCGCCCTTCTTGAGTTACCAAAACATTGGAGGGTAACTAGTCGGATGGGGACCTTTTTAAAAAAGGGAAAAGTTTTCCAGGGAGAAAGCTCAATGGAGGGGGGAATTACCGGCACATTTTTTTCGATTCAAACAGCTTTATTAATGAAACACAACGTAAGAGCAAAGAAACTGAGTTGTTTTTGCAAAGAAACTGAAAGACGGCTAGAGTGTTGTTGTGATTTTTTTATTTTTCACTCCTTTTGTCTTTAGTATAATCAATGTTCCTACTCTTGTTCTGGTCATTCTTATGTATCCAATGCAATTGTTATCATAAACAAACCTTTGCATAGGACGGAAACAGGGGGTAGGGGGGTATTTCCCCCAAAATTGCTGTGGAGGGCTTTCCCAAGAAAATGAAAAATCTGATGAATTCTGCAAAGATCTATGCACATCCTTGAAGTATACTTTTTACGCTTTGACGAATTATTTTCAACAACAAAAAATATAGTATCTAAATACGCCTGGACTTCTTCTGAGTACATGTGGAAAGACCCCACCTTGCTGGTAATAAACGTCATGGTGACTAGACTGTTGTTGTAACTGTAAAACAATTTGATTTATTAGTATTTCTAAAATATTCCTTATCTATAACTATTTCTTCATAAGATTTTAGTGCTAAAACCCCAAAATCTGGAAGATCTCCACAGACGCTGATACCAGGCTGGTTTTGCTGTTATCCCAACTTCAGTTGAGATCAGACTAAATTGAGCAAATTTAGTTATTAAATCATAAAATGTTACAAGGGCTATCCATGTGTTTCGAATCATTTATATAATATAACAGTTTTTCAAACCCTTCAACCCTCTCCCCTCCTCAAACCCGCCCTTTTGTCTTGGTACAAGTACAGCTCAAGCGTTCAGTTTTCAACAGCTCGCCCATCGAGAAGACTGTCAGCAATGTCACTATCCGCTGTCTCAAGAGTATGAATATTTAGCACATTGTCATCACTGGATCGAAAAGGATTTAGCCTTGGATTCCAGAATAGACTTCACTTTAACAATAGCTTTGTGCTACTGCTGGATGAAGGAAGGGTAATCTCCGTGGTGAGTGGTACCAAACTCACTTTGAGGTGCAATATGTATTATCTCACTGAATTTAGAGAGGTAAAGGTAAGGCAATGCGATACTAGACCCTTAAAGTCCAAACTGGCAGTGCTGATCTCCGTTTCATGGCCATTCAGTCAGGAAGAGCAATGGGGGGGAGGGGCTGGGGGCCAGCCATCCTGTGCTTTCGCATACCCTTTCTGCTTGCCTTCCCAAAGTTTCTCTGGGTACCCATTTAGAGCTGGGTTGACGCTGGCTGAGTTCAAAGAGTCAGGCTACTGACTCCCGTGCCAAACCAAATAACTAGCCACATGGTCTCATGCCAACTCATTCATGGTAATCCCTGTCATTTCACCCTCCGTCTTTGAATCCGAATTAATTGTGGATTCTGTCGCATGATCAGGGGATATGCAATTGAACTTTGCATTTTGTCTCTTTACATTTAACAGTCCACTGCAGAACTTCTGATGGACTCCTGAGGAGTAAATCCTGCATCTCTGCCAGGTGCTCAATAAAGCAGGTTCCATATTTATAGCGACCGCATGGAACTAAATAAGGAAGCATTTGGCCAACTCCGGCAAGATGGTCATCCCAATCATCAGATCTTTCACTATGCAAAGACTGCCACATAATTAGTGTCATTTGTTTTTACTGTTTCCAGAACTTGTGGTTTTTTGAGCATGCACAGGAATTCTCAAACTTTTCCAACCAGGGGGATAATGTGGCAAGTTTTTCCTTAAGATACTGAAGGTTCTCATCAATGAGAGTATACTCTTTTCAGATTTTCAATTTCTGCAGTAAGCCTTCAATTCCTTCGAAAATAATTATGGATGATAATTGGCTGATTTGATGCAAAAATCTTCAAAAGCTTTCTAGCACAGAACAGATATTAGCCTCGAGAACTAAGGCATGAGCAATGAGGGCTTTATAATACGGTTTTTCATTCATCACTTTATTTATGCTCCCTTCTAGTAGAATTCCAGGTTCATAAATCAGCTCTTCCAAAGCAGAGCACTTTATTATATGACCAATCGCACTAATAAAATCCATTAAAATAGGAAGCCCACCAACTCTGAGGACAACGTTAGAATACGCTGCCGGATTTCCCCCTCTTAGTTACGCGCACATTCATACAGCATACCATTTCATATACCGCCTGGTCGCATATGACAACGTTGTAAGTTAGTCCTAGTTCCCGCGCAGTTTTCTGGTGAGTTTTAATGGTTTTTTCCACGACTGCTGGGCTTGTGGAAGAGTGGGGAACCACTAGCGGGTACCTGGTCTTGGTAATAGATTTATCAGCCTCATTGTCATGTGCAGCAGAGAAACATTCGAAACTGAAATTTGGTTGAGATGCTGCTGAGTTGCTTGGGACATTCATAAGTGCGTCGGCAACGCTCCACAAAGAAGTCAGATCGTTAAAAAGTCTAAAATGGGAATCTGCTGATAAATTGACAAACTAATGAGATCTTTGCATTTTGCTCTCACCTGCATTTTTGCATTAGGTAAATCTTACCAGATTCTCCTGGCAGAATAAGACTTGGAAATGACAGGGAAGGTTTTCTATTCCATTTTTAGAATTTTCCTGGAAATTCTATTTTTTCACAAGTTTCACGCGTAAAATATACCGTTAGTAATAATATTTCTTGCCTGAGGCTTCATTCAAATAGCAGCAGCACGCTCATTCATGGATTCAATTGCTTTGGCCGGGTTTTTCTATTAAACAAAGTCAAGGAAATCTACCAGGACAGGCCAATTCATGCTGGATATATGCCTATATTTATCCGAGCTAAAAATTACGCCATTACACTCCTTCGCTAATAGTTCAAAAATTGAAAACGGCTAGGCAATTTTTAGATCGCTCATTTTGTAGAACGATACATTTCCTACCATCCATTAATAAAAATTACACCTTATGTAGGCAGATTTTCCAGATGGATCAAGATTTTCCCAAAACGGCTTAAATTATGTCATCGTTTTACTCAATTTTAAGGATTACAAATGAATGGCAAAAGGTAAAACAGTTTTGGAAATAGAATATTGAATTTCTTTCAATTTTGTCAATAATTGAGCAAATTTGTAGATGCTTAGAATTTTCTATTGATTTTAAGGGAATTTTTGTCAGTTGAGATTGATTTTTATGGAATTTGAAGAAATATGGATGCAAGACCCATTTGCCGACTATGTAACATTAATTTTCGTATTCAGTATGGTCGATTACACCATATTGCACTCTCGAACCTTCTGCTTCTTGCTGATGACCCAAAACCTTAAACATAAAAATAAAAGAAATTCGTGTGGCTCCCTGACTAAAGGGTGCGAATCGTTTCTCTCGGTCTCACGGGCCGTGCCCATGTATGTTTAGTTATTATTCTAAGAGCTACAACTCTTATCTTGTTTTTCAAAGACAAGTTCCGAAGGATGCGTTCTTGTTTCTATTGGTTTAAATTCAGAGAGGAGCTGTAGCTTTTACTCTTACTATTATAGGCAGGCATCGGACTGGTGCCTTTAGTCGGGTTGGTTGCTAACCAAATATGAATTTTTACTTTTAAGCTGTATTTGTAGGCACGCATTTCAGTGTCTCGCAACAATATTAAGGTTTATGTCCCCTGTGCAATTTTTTTTTTGTTTTTTTCTGCTCTCGTACGGTTTAGATTCAGCTCTATCCATCTACCAAATTTTTTTGTAATTTGGTGTAATTTTATGTTGAAAATATGTTGAATCTGGTCTGAAATTTGTTGAAAAAAGGACAATTTTCCTGTTTTTTTTTAGCAAGTTTAGATCCTTCTCCAAGCAAAAGAATAATTAATATCATTATTCTGGCTCGGTGAAAGGACAGATCTGAGAGTAATGAATCCAATTATGTAAATATCTTGTCCATCTGGTGCAGATTACAGCTGCAGGCTTGTCGCAAAATACCTTGTTTCAATTGGAACATAAACCTTAACTATATTATTTTGTCATCGCCAATAGTCTTTCCAGCGCCATGTTTTTTTTAATAATAATGAAAATCATTACAGAGTTTGCCGGTCACAGCTGTTAGTCAAGGTTGGCCTTGTGTATGGAATATAAATAGATACGCAACTATCTCTGCACGAATTGGTCAACCCAAAAATGAAGGAATTAGCGCCATTCCTATTTCAAGGCCATCAATTGAGGTAATTATTTTTTTCATCGTTGTTATGCAAACTTGGGTCTTTAAGTTATTTTGTGATGTTACTTTTGGTTGGGAGAATTTCTGGGAAGGGAGGGGAGGGGGGGTAAACAGAACGAAGATATGTTATTCTGCCTTTTGAAAAATTTGAACGATTCAAGCGTTGTTTCTAGTCGTGTTAGGAAAAAAGAGAACTAATTATAAACAGGTTATAGTCAAAATATATTTAAATTACATAAATATATAAAGTGTAAAATCATCTGTTTTTAACTTGTTTCTGAGAAAATGAATGTAAAAATAAACAAGAAACTTTAAAGGAAATCGAACTTATGATTAAAAGCAAAAGAAATGCTTGTAACCAAGGCCGCATTTAGAAGGAAATTACCGAGTTTGAACCCCCCGGAACTTTTTTTTCGACTGCTAAAAACAAAACAAAATTCAATTAAACAAATTTTGATGTGTTTTTAAAGTTTTTTGTGCCCCTCCCCCTGAACAAAAATCGTGCATGCTTAAAACGGCTTTTGTTTTTATCTGTTCTTTTATTTGTTCACTTATTTGTTGAGCGTCCAATAAAATACAAATAGAGGGAGATTCTACTAAACGGCCCTTCTGATAGAAGATAGTGAAGTCTGATAGTTGTCATGATAAGAACCATCCTTCGCAACGGACTTTTCAGTGAATAATGACCAAAGTAGTGGAAAGCATTTTATTTGAAAATATACATTATTGATGAGCTTTTATTTTTAGGGCTCAGAAATGCGTTAATGTTTCAAAAGTGTCAAAATCAAAGCCAAAATTTTGATATTTTTTTGGATGCATTTATTATTCTGATGCATCAAAGATATGTTAAGATTCCTAAAAAACGTTCAAAATTAAAGCCAAAATTTGGATGTCTCTACTCCCTGTGTTTCCCCACCCCTGACAAATAAAAAAGACTAACTTGGTGAAGGCAAAGAGTCTCTACTCTCTGGATTAACCATCCCTGACAAGGCAGGAAAAAGACTAGCATGGTGAAGGCATAGAGTATACTTCCTGGATTTACAACCCCTGACAAGAAAGAAAAAAACTAACTTGGTGAAGGCATAGAGTCTGTTTCCATTTTTTCAGACCGTAGTTCAAAGATCATGCATCTCAGTTCCTCAATTAAATTACACTATTCATCATTTTTCCTTGACATATCTGCATATTTTATATGATTTTTACTTTTCATTTATTTTGTAAACTTATTTAATTTATTTTATTTATTTTACACGATTTTAGTCTCCTATATTTTTGTAAATTTACTATTTTGATTCAATGACGCCACAGTGTTTTCGTTGTTGGAAGTCAAGTTTGGTGGCAGTCCTTATGTTACAGCCTCATTTTTTTGCAGCCTCATTGGTTATTGGCCTAACGGTTAACAACGCTAGTTTTCTCATGTTTCTTTGTTCTAATTTCTCTGGCTTGCCGCGTCTCGCAGAATATATTTCATTGGTTGAACTTGCTAATAAAATCTGCAGGTTTTTGTTGACAGATAGCTAAAATCACCAAACTTCCATTTTTGTGTGTGTATTCCCTTTAAAACTGGCTAAATATAAGAACAAACTTGAGCATTTGACATTGAGGTCTAAGTATACATCTCGGTCCTAGCATCTGATCTATATTCTCTTAAATAAACCAATTTGTTTACGAAAAGGCGGAGAAATAAATTCTTTTTTATCATTCGACCCAAAATGGATAAGCTCCTGCTCGTGGTGGATTGCTTAGGAAAGCTTTGAAATATATTATTCAATCATGTGTTGGGTTTCTTTTAGTATACCAGAGATTCCTTTGAGAACTTTATGACTGTCTACGAACGTTTGTATCAATATTTAACAAGACAAAAGGAATTCAAACTTGGCAAAAGACTTGACGTTCAGGTAGTGGAATCACGTGATAACGAAGTTGAATTAAAGTCTTCGGATGGATCCTCTTATATTCTTTTGAAAGAACCATCGATTGGTGAGTTTATTTAATTGCTTTTTATCGCTCTTTTTCGCTTTTTTAGAAGACCAGTTATAAATTTAATTATTATCGTTGATTTCAAGAAAGAAAAGAAGAAGAAGCGGTGGAAGACAAACATGTTAGAAAATCTCAAAATAAATCCTGAGGAGTGATTGTTCCACAAAAATATTGTCAACTAACAGCATTCGTTATTTCCAATCCCACTCTGGGTCGAACAATAAACTATGAAAATTCAGTTTGTTTGATTCTTGGATAAAAAATGAATATGATCTGTATCCAAATCAAATATAGAAACTTTATCTTCATAACTTACATTTTAACCTTCTACTTAATTAATATCATTTATTGAGAACACGTTAAATACAACAGTGATGTGACAGGAGGAGAAAGAGAAAAAACAAAAACAAACTACGAAAAAGCATCCGAAAATATAGAGCATGTCATAAAACTTTACATGCTGCAATATATGGTATTATCCCCAGAATATAAATGAAGCATGAAAAACCATATATACAAAAAAGAAGGAGAGAAAAAAATAAGCCTCAAGAATATCAATTCAAATATGTTAATTTGCGTAATTTTGAACGTGACGTAAAATATGTGCTATTAATATAAGCTTTGAGACCAAAACGTAATAATTCGTACGCTTACGGTTTCAAGTAGCTAAGCTTTCACACGTAACTTTCCTTTAAAAACAATGTAAGCAAAAACTCCTTAACAATTCTTTTCTCCCTTTTAAAAACACTTTTCGTTATTCGTAAGTTGATTTAAGTCTCAAAGGGACAGATGATGATAGCTCCAATGACAATGTTGTCGGAAGAGAGTGAAAGGAATCAGAATTCCGGCTTTGGAATACTATAAATTGAAACTACAACTATTAAAATTTGTGTTGCAATCAACTCGTCACTCCTACAAATATGCTTCTGTTCAAAGAGTCCCTTGCATCCTTGGTCTTAATTTTTATTTTGTGGTCAGTCTATTCTTGGGTCGTAAATAAGTGTACTTTCTTCAATAAAATTCATGTTTTCAATTTTTAAAGGTTTAATTTCTAATTCGCTTGCTGTTGCTTGGTGCGAATTGGTTCTTCAGCTGCTATTAGGATGTAGTTTACATCGGTCTTACTGTGAGGGAGGGGACTCAGCATAGGATCTTAAAATTTACCGTAATTACAAATTTTCCAGTTGAAAAATAATTGCTGTTTTTGGATATTTAAAATTAAAGAAAAAATGATTTGGGCGTGGAATTTTGATTAAAAAAATCTAAATTTTAACTATAATTAATAAAACAAACGTATGAAGAGATATAGGAAAAAAAATCATCTGTTTGTTATTACATTTCAATTTTGTTTATGAAATTGTTGGAAAAAAACATTTTATCTGCACTGCTTAAAACATTATGCTTCTATTCGGACAACTATTTTTTTTTTACTTTAAAAAGAATTGAAGGTAAACATGAATCGTCAATACTTTTACTATTTTGTGTTTTATAAAACTGAAATATCGCCTGTCTAGATAAAGAGAGATGTGCAATATTATTTGGTTTTTGTATATCTATTTTTTCTTTTCCAGAGAAAACTTACCGAGAGGGATCAAATATCGAAGTGTATACAGTATGGATGTCTCCTGAAAGTGAAAAGGTGTTCGTAACAGATAAGGAAGCCATTGGTGAACTTCTTCAGACAGTTGGTTAGTACTATTACACGGCATCTTGACTAGTTTGTGTTACGCCAATATCTAAAGAAATAATAATCATCACTATAAAAATCTAAAATGGTCCAATCATCGCTTGGCAGAGTGTTAACATTCCTTGAGAAAGTTCACTGTCAAAATTTTTACGAATTTTTTTAGCTGTCATAACTGTGAAGTTTGGAAAATTTCCAGTAGCTTTCCAGAAAAAAATAAAGACTTTTTTTGGCCTGTTTTTGTACATGGTGCCAAGACAAAACTATCCGGGCTCAGAAAGTAAAATTTTCACAACAGTTTCTTACTCCTGTCAGAATATTAAATTATCTCTTTGAGAACCGCAGAACTAAATTTCGTGTTTCTTCTATATTTCTTGGAAATAATTCTGGAAAAGTTGACCTCGGAACACAAATTCTGTTGTTTCTTGTATTTTTGGTCGTTTCCTATAATTTTTGATTTGATACCCTTTTGTATTTTATCGGGTGATATTATGATAAGTAGGCAAGCCAACGTGAACTTTCTTAACTAAAAAATTGCATCCTTCACTTAGAAATAATTTCCATAGTTTTCATGACACATCTAATTTGTTTGATATCTTAGCTAGACAAGGTAATTATTGTTTCCAAAACTAAATCGACATATCCAAATTTTCTTAGATCAGAAGCTGATATTGGCTCTCCGTCGTAAAATCCCTTCTGTAGCTTTTTGTATTTTGAAGTTTTAACTCTGCGAGTTTCCTACATTTTGTCTGAGTAAAATGCCATAACTTCCAAGCTTATCTTTTTAGAAATCAAATAATTTTCAGTACGGATAGAACTTCATATTATCTTTTCCATAAACCAAGCAAAGTATTCGCATCTCTCACAAATTTAGGGGGGATGCTATCGAAATTCCTGTTTTTGCAATAGAAGTTCCGATTTTTTTTTCATATAATCTTCGATTTTGATGTCTATTATATTTTAGACCTTTAGTGTCATAAAAAGTAGGCAAGAAGATAGCCTTTGTATCTGAAAAGGCACCGTATACTAAGTAGTAAAAGTTTACACCATAAACCGTTTCAAGGATTTTCATTAACAACAACAATAATACTAATAAAAACCAAAACAATGCTGACGCAGAGTTTGACAATCACTTCGTGCACGCAGAACTTATCTCAGAAGTTCTCTAATCACACCTTAACCTACAAATAATAGCACAATAATCATAATGCGTTGGCAAACGTGATGACTTAGTAATAGATTTATTTTATTTATTTAATAGAATAGATTTATTTAATAAAAAAAAACTTTCATAGTTTTGGCCTATGCCGCAACTAAATAACGCTATTTTTTACAACTTTGGTCACTAAAGTGAACGAAAAAAATATTTTACGAACGATTAAATGCACCTACAAAAAAAGGGACGAAAGAGTTCACGAAACGATTTGTATGGCACTTTGAGGGTTCAAGCTTGATTTTGCTTCGGGTATTCATCGCATTTATTATTACCCGTGGGTCACAATTGCTGCCACACTCCAAGGAGCCTTGGATGTTTTTTTTTTTTTTTTTTTTTTTTTTTTTTTTTTTCTAAATATCTACACTAAATTTATGAAGAAAATATAATAAAAAAACAAAACGAATATAAGTTTACTGAAATTATTTATTTTACTATTGCAGCTTTTATTTTTGTAATATCTATTGTGCCTCTTCATTATAGTAGTCTTTTTAAGAACCTAGTCTAAATTTATAGGAAAAAAAAACACTTTAAGAAGAGGACAAATTTTACTGGTATCTGTCGTTTTGCAATTGCGGCTATCACAAGAGAGAAAAAATGACTTTGGGATCCCTTCTGAGGCTATAGTTACTATAGACATGAACAATCTTTGCATGATATTGAATTCAGCGAGAGAGCACATGCCTATCTTTGATTTTATCTTCATCTTTAGCGTCGAAATCCCAAAAAACTTACTATTTATTTAATAGCCTGGTCTTAGTACGTTTGTAGGGACACTACAATCCCCCCAAATCTCATGATATTTAGTGTTTTCAAATAAATCCTGTATAATTTGCCTGCTGTCTGTTGTTTTGACAATTCCCACTCTTCTCCCAATTTAAACACTTGTGTGTTCGTTCCTTGACTAGTTGATGTAATAAGAGTTTAATGCTTTCTGAAGTAACAAAACCGACCATAAGTGATTCTTTCATTCACAGATAAGCCGGTGGATCTTGACGGATCATGAGTTAATTTCATGTCTTCCTTCATTTGATTCAAGTCTGAATGAGGTCGTTGTGGGATGATACCTCCTTTTTTATTGCAGAAAAACGTTTCCGACATTTTTCATGAAATTATTTTCATGTATTTTATTCAGCATGTATTTTCCAATAAATCTTGTATAATTTGCCTGCTGTCTTTTGTTTTGACAATTCCCACTCCTCTCCCAATTTAAACACTTGTGTGTGCGTTCCTTGACTAGTTGATGTAATAAAAGGTTTTATTAGAAGCAAGGTAAATAAAGGATGGAGATACAAAAAGATAAATAGTCATTAAAAGTTTAATGCTTCCTGAAGTGACAAAACCGTCCATAAGTAATTCTTTCACTCACAGATAAGACGGTGGATCTTGACGAAGATTCAAAACATCCTGTGGTTGTAGTACATAAAGATGAAAATGTCACGATTGCCTGCAGCCTTGGCAGTGCAGGGCCTCGAATAGTTTGCTTACCTCAAAAATGGGACATCAATGATTATGTTTTTCAAAGCAAGGAAGAAAATCTTTATAAAGTTGGATTTGTATACGATGCTGTAATTCAAGGGTGAGTTTTACTCCATTACCATATTTTACCCATACCATTTCAATGTCAAAGCAAAACTGCCAACAGCAAAAGAGCTTTCAGCTTGCCTCAGTACAGTTTTTTTTCTCTATAGATTCCTTAAGCCTGTAAATCCCATTACAACTGGAATGTCTCCTCACCACAACCCTATTTGCATACACCGACTTATGCGCTAATGTAGGAGTATATATTGCTTTGTGGCTTTGCTCGGTACCACAAGATTGGAAACTGATTGTTTGCACTATCGACTAATAGCACCCTACCCCCCCCCCCCCCCCCACACACACACACACAAAAATCAAGGAGTCCAAGCTTTCTTCCCCGACATTCGAAAAAAGCTGTCTGGACAGAATTCACTTCGGTTAAGCAAAGCTGGGTCTCCTTGTTTAATTTTCATTTTATATTTTGTTGGCTCTTGGATGTGTAAGAGCAGTATCCAAATGTCATTTTTGGATTGTTTGTTAATTACGTCGGGTAACTAAATTTTTGGTTTTTCTTGGGTTTATTGTTAAGCAAAGATTTTTGCCATTTTAGTACTTGCCTATTGTATTATCTCTACACAGGAGGATATTTTTTGAACGAGTTGGCTTGGGAACCCCTTCTATGCATGGGTAAGCAACGGGCAATAAGAAGCACTTTCTGCGTTTTTATTTCTGGTATTATTTTATTTGTTTCACCCTCTATTCAAAATTGTCAGAGAAATTTTGTCAAAGAAAATAAGTTCTCTTTTAAATACAAACTCCCCATATCCTAAATTACCGCATTCTTTGGGATTGCTTTGATATATCGGTCGTTAGTCCAAAAAAGGGAAAGAACGAAAAATGGCCCCATCTGTTTCACTCTAAGACTAGGTTTGTTTCGTTCAGACATATTGTCAAGTTTGTCTGCGCCCATTAATTTCGATTAAAAGAAAAGTCTGAGAAAATCGTTGTTCTGAGATGTGAACCCACCTAACATGGGTCCAGGGGACAAAAGATGTTTTCATTTTGATATTTTTGGTACTATAAGGTGTATTTAGAGGCAAACACACAGTGTTGAGATTTGTCCCTGCTCTATGATTCTTGTTGGATGCCTTGTAACTCTGAACGTTTTTTTTTTTCGTGAAGAAAATGCTTGATTTTTCCTTTCGTTCTAACGGTTTCATTCTTCAAAATAATATATGAAGGGTAACAGAGACATGGCTTCATTAAGTCAATTATTTGGATCCTCGAATGCTTATACATGCTTGATTTAAATAGCGATGAATTCGTCCTACCAGTACCTTTCTTTCCGTTGATAATTGAATTTTCTCTGTTATGACAATTCTTTATATCAAAAATTAGCTTTACAAATGTGCGAATATTATTGAATTAATGATTTGACATATTTTTTTTAAGGAATTTGGATGAGTTTTCTTTTGGTCTGTTACAACAACAAGTACAACAAAAGAAACTTGTGACTAGGACGTTATGGCCTAAACGATTTGAGGAATTCTCTCTTCGCAAGCCAATAAAGCAGCGAACTTCTGATGGTAAATTTGTGAACGACGGAGTCGATAAAATAGAACCAAAAAGAAAACGTAAAGTTTCTGAATCGTCAGATGTGACTAAATTTCAAAGAGAAAGAATAGTTTCTGAAAAAATATTGGCAAAGAAACAAAAAACAATAACGTTGGACGATGGTATGAGTGCTGAGAAAGTTGAAGCAACGGTTACTGACACTGGCTTAGATGACGCAGAGCCAAAAAGAAAGCGCAAAGTTTCCGAATCATCTAGTGTGACTCAATCTCAAAGAAGAAAAGACTCGGAAAAATTATTAGCGAAGAAAGAAAAAAAGTAATGGTGGACGACGATTTTACTATTGAGACTGTTGAAGCACCTTGTATTAACATTGGAGACTTTTCCTGGGATGTGAAAACCTTACCGATACAAACTGTTTCAAAGGAAGAATCTGATTCTGACCTATAATCCGAAAGCGAAAAAAAGTCAAAAAAGGTACTGTATGTTTATATCTTTCTTGGCGAGACTATTAGAAAGAGCTTTTGTTTTTTATAGCGTTTTTTCACTAACTGTCTAATATAACCAATATCCGAAATATTTTTGAAGGTTCGAAATTTCCTCGACTTTTCTGACTGACTCTTTTTTTGTTTTACCACAGAGTCAATGTATCCTAAATCTTCTCGATTGACCTCTTTTCGATGATAGAAAAAAAACTTGAAAGTCCGATGTGTTTGATCAATTGAGTTAAATTCTGTATTCAGTGGCATTGCAATGAGTAATTTAATATTGGTAAAGAGCTTAAAATAAAAATAAATATAAAAAAAACTGAAAAATGCAATAATCACTACATGTAATATCCTAAAGAAATGAATAAGGAAAATCTTATAGCCTCAGCTGGATTTTGGAAGAAACAATCTAGAAGAAGTGACCGAAAGATTGCAATTCATCTTTGTTTTGTTTTCAATTTTGCTATGATGTGGAAATTTATTTGCAGTGTTTTTCTTTGTTTCTTTTTGTTTTTATCAGGGGCAATCGTATCAAACCGGTGTTCATAGGTAGTAAAGTCAGTGTTCATTCAGAGTTCATGGTGAAAAGACCTGTTTTGGATTCAAACCTATTGCAAAGGATTATATCAAGGCAGACGAAAAAAATAGCTCTGTCCTGGATTATAAACAAACCTGTGTGGCAAGTTTATCTTTAATGAACTTAATTTACTATTATTCAGCGCTCGTCGCCTGACCATCACGTGTACTTCGCGTGTGTTGGTTTAAATTATTTTTGAAGTGAATTTATAATGAGATGAGCGTTTTCGAGCTTTTGTATTCACCGCTGTTGAACTTTGTTTTTGAAAATTTAAGTGGTGTTGATGAAGCCGTTATTTTACGGAAAGGAGTGGACTTTTTTAAAGATTTGGAAACTGTTAGGTCAGAGAAAGCAGCTATGGAGTTTTGTGAGTGAAAATGATCCCCCTGTCAGAAGGGACACTAATGCAATTCTCCGTCACCTGCAAGATATTATAGACTTTATGAAGAAATGTGATGCCGATGGAAAACAGCTCCCTTGTTTTGTCATCAAAAGGCCAACAGAAGTCCCTGTTATCTCTGCTACAGCGTTTACACACGTCACAGGCAAGCTTACGAGCCTTGAGCAAGCGATTTCGCTAGTTTCTGCCAAGATTGATACGGACAATCTGAACTTTCCTCAAATACGCTGTGATTAGCCAACCTGCTGCGTGTGATACGCATACTACAATTTTGATCTCTGATCCCCCGCCTGAGCATGGTGGCCCGCTAAAGTGAAAATCAGTAATAGACTCAATTGCTGGTCATCAGCTGGTGTCCAGAGTGCGAGCGACTAAAAAGCGGTGGACGGTGAATATTGAGAAATCTGCAGCTGAGGATTTTTGCAAATCAGCAAACGAAGCTCTACTTGGTTCTAGTGTGAAAGCTTTATCTAAAAAATACACTGGTGTTATTCGAGAAGTCTCGTCTGATTTTGACCTTGAAATGCTACGGAACCAGTTTGGTATAATCGGGTCTAGTCGATTTGGAACAAGCAAATCGGTTAAGCTTGAATTTGCAGACGCGATTACTAAAGGATCATTTCTGCGAAACGGTGTGAAGATTGGTTATGAAAACTTCCGTGTTTATGAGTTCAAGCAATTGCCAAAGTGTTGCTTCAAGTGTCGTTCCCCTGGGCATTTGGAAAGTGCGTGTACTAGTAGCACTCCTAAGTGCGCTCGTTGTGCTAGACCCCATTTATCTACGAACAGTGATTGTTGTACGGCATCTCCGAAATGTCCCAACTGTGGGTGATCTCACCCTTCTAACAGCCTACAGTGCCCTGTGATTAAGAAGATCACTGATAAGGTCTATTCTCAGAAATGGATCCGGACATAAGTATAGTCTCATTTAATAATATTGGAACGAGAGGCAAGGACTTTTTTATTGATTATCTGTATTTTAATTACGACGTTAATTGTCTCCAAGAACATTTACTGACCGCCTTTAGCGAAAATTTTCTGAGACGAAGCAGTGATCACGTTGTTTCTGTGCGTCCAGCTAAAATTACGCGTGGCCGCCCTTCTGGCGGCTTAGCATGTGTTTTTAAGAAAAATATTTCTGTTGCGAGTCCTGTGCTTTTCCAATCAGATGACACTTTTCTTGCGGTGCGTCTTGGTAATATTATATTAATTAATGTGTATCTGCCATATAATGATCCTTCCATTCGTTCACTTCAGAATATCTCTTGTGCTTGTAATGGTCTTAAAACTTTAATTCAAAAGATATCGGATAACGGGTTTCATTTTGTTATTCCTGGTGATTTTAATTCCGATCTGGTTGCTAATAATGTAAGGAATGGTCAGCTTTTTGATTCTCTCCCGGCTTATAAAATTGTTCGGAAGTCCCATGATTATACGTATATTCACCATTCAGGTAGTAAATCAGACATTGATCACGTTATTTGTTCTGCAGCTATTGTCTGCTCGCCAGTTACGGTTCATTTTGACGAGAATGATCTTGGTCACCTTCCGCTGTCTTTTTGTTCATCAAAGTCTGTTGTTTGTTCTGGGAGTATGTCTAAGAGTCGTGGTGTACGTTCTAAATGGTTTTATAAGCCTGATTGGAATGATGCGAATTTTTCTGTTTATCTTATAACATTGGCTTCACTTCTAAGTACGATTTATGTTCCGTATCAGCTTTTGCAGTGTAGTCAGAATTTTATTTAAGCTGAATATGAAATAGACCGATATCATCATTCTATCCTCTCTGCTACGAAAGAAGCTGAAAAAATTTCTGTCCCAGTAAAACGAATCCGAAAGAATACTCAAAAGTCTCTTTGGTCACTCGACCCTAACCTTAAGGCCTGTAAAAATAAAGCTAAATTTTGGCTACAAGTTTGGACAAATTGTGGTCGACCTAGGTCTGGTAATGTTTTTCTTATTAAACCGAAAACTAAATTAGAATTTAAGAAGCATCTAAAAAGTGTCCGATACCGAGGGCTTGATTTTCCATCTTCGCCTAAAGATAGGAGGAAAATAATTAAATAATTAATTCAAGTAAAACAGACGATTCTGATGTAAGCAGTAATGCTATTCCACCAAGTTCTTGGCATGCATATTATTCGAAGATTTTCTCCGTTTTGAATTATTCTGTCCATAGAAAATTTGGTGAAGCGTTTGTTAAAATTGTCCCAAGATTTCTAAGTCAGCGCTTTTTTTTGCCTATATCGCGTTGTGAAGTTTTGAATGCTTTGAATAATCTTAAGTCGAAATCTATTGATGCTGATGGAATCTCTAAAATGCATCCAACTCCCCAATGTGCCGAACTTGTGTCACATCTTGCGCTTTTGTTTCAAATGTACTTGGCATCTTCTGTCGTCCCGGAAAGCTTTTTGTGTGGCAGCGTGACTTCAATTTAAAAAAGAAGTAAACCGCCAATAGATTGCTCTTCTTACCGTCCAGTATCTGTTTCTTGCAATATTAGCAAGGTCTTCGAGTATATTCTTTTACCTAATCTAACTCAAAATATTTCTTTCTTTGGCGAAAATCAACTTGGTTTCAGATCAGGAGTGGGGTGCCAACATGCTCATCATGTCCTTACTTCTATTCTACTTTCTAATTCTTCTAAGGGTAAAGGCGTATATCTCTGTACACTTGATCTCTCAAAGGCTTTCGATTCTGTTGTTCATAACCAGCTATTCTTTTCTTTGGCTTTTTCTGGTGCTAATTTATCGGTTATTTACCTTCTACGGGTTTGGTGTTCTAATTCTTCCCTCCGCCTGAAATCTTCTCCAGAAACAACTATTAAAGTGCTTCGTGGTGTTAGGCAGGGAGGTGTTTTATCACCAGCCCTTTTCAAAATTTGTATTTCTACTGTTCTGGAAAAGATCTCAGGCACTTATTTTTCTGGTTCTACTGATATTCTTGCATTGCCTATGCTGATGACATTCTGTTGATTAGTCGTACTAAGTCTGCTCTTTCTGCGATGGTTTCCTTAGTTTCTCAGTCTTGACAAGTGTGAATTCTTATCTTGTAATCTGTCTTCGTCTTCTCCTCTGGTATGTAATTAATTTTCTGTACTTTCTGTCTCTTCCTTTCGGTGGCTTGGTATTACTGTTTCTAATTCTCTAGCTCTGTTTCGTAAACAGATTGTTGCTGATTCGGTAAGAAAAATTCAGTTCAGTTATTCAAAAATTGTAGTAAACCGTGGAAAATATAACGGAAGAGCTCTTGGGCGATTATTTTAGACTTTTTCTGATCATTCTGTGCTTTATTTTTCGGGTGTTCATTCTGTTCTTAAGCTAAAGGATTTAAAAAAGATTAAAGTTACATATTTCAAATTTTGCAAATTTCTTCTTTCTCTGCCGCCATGGACTAGAAATCGGTATCTAGTTAAAAATTTCTAGTTTACGGATGTAACTCAAAAGCTCGGTGACCTACACAAAAAGCTTTCTGCAGATGCATTTTGTAATATTGGCCCTGACCACGGTCTTTTACAGTTCTTTTCTTAGTTTAATTTAATTGCTAGTGTTTGTTGAGTTCTTTTTTGTTTTTCTTTTTTGTTATTATGTTTATACTCCACTTGTACTACTTGTTGTCTTGTAGTTGTGGGTAATAAATGATTGATTGATTGATAAAGGGCTCCTTCGAACGGGAAGTTAAATTTGTAGTGCTCTTTGAAGCAACGAAAGGTCACATCACAATTTTCCCACTTGAAATGTCAAAGTACCATTTTGTCTATCTTGTCCCCACTACAACAGTTTTTTCCCTGAATAGGGTGGAAACGTTTTTGACCAAAATTTCTGAGATAGCCATTTGG
This sequence comes from Artemia sp. Qi Xiang Cuo, assembly GCF_049724085.1. Lineage (NCBI taxonomy): Eukaryota > Metazoa > Arthropoda > Branchiopoda > Anostraca > Artemiidae > Artemia > Artemia sp. Qi Xiang Cuo. The sequence continues at coordinate 51,782,528 of NC_142799.1, read as the reverse complement.
CTTAAAACTGTCGAAAAGCTACTGACGTAGCCTTCTAGTTCTAGAGGGTAGCTTGGCATTTCGTGATATAGATCGCTATTGGCATACACGCTACTATATAGTCAAAAAGAAAATTCTCCGTTATTATGGATGTTATATCCGTTATTATTGATGTTTATCAAGTAAAAGTAGCGATTATAGAGTAGTGCTGTACACTATCTACTAGGCCGGAGGTCTTTTAATGTCTTTATAGGGAAGGCGTACCTAAAGCCTCAGAAAATGTTTTCTTAGGTCCACATCTTGGAACTGTCCACGAGAGGAGCTTCAGATAAAAGATGGCTTTCACCCCTGACCTCATAGGTGCTTGCAGTCGGGGAGGGGGTAGGGGTTGGTATCCTCTTACCCCTAGGAAAGAGAAAGACAGTATAGACTTGACTTTGGGACCTAAGCCTCTGTGCATAGCCCCCCTCGCTTTGGGTGTATACAAAATGCGAAGTTGTTTTTGTTTTAGTTAAGATATTACGTTACCCACTAGCATATTTAAAGTGCTTTGATTTATTGCCATCACGTTTATTCATTACATTATGAATCACGTATTCGTAGTTTCTTAAAAACGGCCATATGTTTCTATTGTCTTTTTGACCACCTGCCACAAACAAAATAGCTATTATAACGTTCCAATACGTTCATCTAAAAACTTTTCTAAATATTTCAATATAGAAACAAAATTTATTTTAATGAATATGGACAATCTTTCCCTCTCTTACTTTTTGAATTTTTATCCCTTAGTCTGTATTGCACTCTCTTTTGTTTCTTTTCGTTATATCTTTTCAATCTGCATATCGCAAATACCATGAATCGAATTACAAATTATATAAGAAAAATATAAATAATAACTTACCATGATACACCTGTGACAAAAAAAAAAAAAATTCTAACAGACTTGTTTAATGTCATTTTGAGGCAAAATTCTGCTAAAATCGTATTACCTAAATTTTGACAATTGCTAATACTTTTCTGAAAGAATTTTTTTTTTTCAGTGAATATCTTGTTTAATTTTTTTTTTTTCTTGCGCAGAAATATTTTTGAAAAAATATTGCTGATAATTAAGGCAATTATGTAGGCAAATACTGTTATGTACATGCTTAATTTTAAAGTAATCTTTAAAATGGAATATTGCATATTTGGTGCATCGATAGATAGCGCCATTAAGTAACTGCCCCTTAATCCTCTCGCTCTTTGCGCTTAAGGTTGGATTTTTTTTTCTCGGTTTTTCTAGAACAGTTACTATAACGCAAGATTAGTATGATAAAAAGTTTGTTCTCCAAAACCTTGAGTAAGAGACGGTTTATTTATTCGTGTTTGTTTTACACAATAAAATTTTATCTATTAAAAGGTAATCAGTAAATAAAGCAGTTACAATTACTAATTGATTTTTTTTTCAACTTTTAGTGTATATAGGGGGACCGAAGAATGATGATAATATACGTAATAATTTTGATTTGCTTTTAAGTTTTAATGCTGCTCTTTACCTTCAATTGATTTTTTTTTTTAGTCTATTCTCTGACTAGGTGGATATTTCATCCTGTTTGGTATATGTCAGATATCCGTCTAATTGGATCAAAAACGGGATGGATATTGTGCCATCTTATTTAATGTTGTATGTGTCAAAGCTATATATAAATTTGACGTCACTCACATGATTTTTCTTTTCTGGCGTAAATTCAATTTCTATTCCCTGTTTGTCCTTCACAAGCGCCAAAATAACTTCATTCCATTTCAGGGCGGTTAAAAAATTCAGGCGTGAATTCGTTTTCTCCTTGCGTATCTTTGCAGACGCTAAAATGGTACTTCTTCATTCTAGGGTGAAAAATCAGTAATAAATGAATTAATTAATTCTGGCGTTAATTTTATTCTTTCTTCGTGTTTATCCTTCACAGATTCGCTCACGTTCAACTAACACGTTCCTTCATTCCATTGTAATTTGTCTTGTCTTCTAACAGCAAAATTCGTTGTGTAACGTTTTCCTCTGCAATTCAAGGTGATTTTTGCTGCTTCTTGTTCCATGCCTTTTTATTTAGCTGTTCAGAATCTTTTGTCATCTTGTGTAGTTTTGCATGCGTCATAGATACCAAAAACGATATGACCACTAAACAAATTTTCTCAAACTAAAATAAAATCCCACGGTGCCAATTTTCAAAAAAAAAAAAAAAAATATGGATCCGTTTTCAAGAATAAATTTATAAATACATAACCATTTGAATAATAATTAATCCGATTATTGTTATATATACTATCAAAAATTGAAACGAGACAGGATTAATCTAATAAGCGCGTTATACACATTGTTCTTATCTCCTCTTTTAAGTGAAGGGATTATCCTAGCACCTTTAGGACACTTGGGATATATACCATTTTTATCGGATTCATTAATCAGGCACAAAATCTGGTGTGATAGTACAGGGAAAATTCCCTTAAATGCTTTCACTGACATAAAATCAGACCCTGCAGCACTATTTCGCATACTCTTTACCATATCATTCAATTCTTGTTTAGTAACCGATCGCAAATACATTGATACATTACTACTGTCAAGAAAAATTGAGTAAAATATCCATCACTAGTATGCTGTGCAACAGACGACGCTAACCTGCCTCCTATACTAGAAAAATGGTCACACATGCGTTCAACTGTTTGATAAGTATTTTTATCATCAGAAAAATTAAAAACATCATCAGAATTATTCGGCTAATTTTGGTTAATCACATATTTATAACTTTCTAAAACTAAGGCTACCTTCTGCTTTTCTAAAACGGTCATCCAGGAACTCTAACTTAGCTGTACGTAGTACAGTATTCCACTTATAATTATATGCTCTATAAATATTCATATCACTAACAACATTACTTAACACTGTTTTTTTTTTATATATATAATACACGTGTCTTGGCTAACGAAACTAGAAAACTCTTCGTAACTCAGGGCTTTTTTGGCGTATGATAATAATTCCTTTTCTTCTTAGCCTGACTACAAGTAACTTATCATTCACATTCATTATAAAAAATCCGAATTATTATTTCCAAGCTCTTTTTTTAACTTCAATACATTAATAAAACTCAAACCCTTAGGCTATAGATTTGTGGTGAGGGAATTATCAATCTTGTGTTTTGCAACCTCTACTCATAGAGTTTTTTGTGGTCTAGCCACCCCTCCACCAAATTCCTGGATTACCCTCTGCATATATATGTGGATAGATCTGGCGCTACCTCAACCAATGCAGTAAATGTATAAGCTTTTCTTACATATAAACTAATTCAAAAGCTTAGCATCATTTTTTTAATGATCTTTGTAGATTAAATTTCTTTGAGTGATTCTTCTATTCTGTTAAAACTATTTGCTTGTAATAGTAAGTTAATCAGAATAACTAATAAATTCTTTTAAGGTGTTAAAAAAGAAAACAGACGGACTCCAAGCAGCTAAAGAAGAAGAAAGACAGATCAGCGAAATTGAGAAAACACTAATGAATCCGGATAGGCTACCACAATCTACTGATGATTTTGACCGTCTTCTTATCTCCTCCCCAAATAGCTCCATCATTTGGATTAAATATATGGCATATCACTTAGAACAAACGGAAATAGAAAAAGCTCGTGCCGTTGCAAGAAGAGCGCTGAAATTCATTAATTTTAGGGAAGAAAACGAGAAATTAAATGTTTGGATGGCGCTATTGAATTTAGAGAATATGTATGGAACTCCGGAAAGTGTGAAAGAGGTTTTTGCTGAAGCTGTGGCGTTCAATGATAGTCTTAAGGTTTACCAACAAACATCCCTCATGCTCGCCACAAGTGGCAAAATAGAGGTAAATTAACAAATTCACTTGTCAAGTCGGAACTCTGCTGAATTTTGCGTTTAGCTTGTAAATGAAGAAACACTACCAAAAACAAATTAGGCTCATTGTTGCTTAAACAATCGCGGAGCTTCACACACAACAATGAAGGATGTGAATGCATGAAAATTTTCTTATGGGATGCAATAAATTGTCTTTAAAAACTTTATCGAATGCTCTGACGGCTACGTCCTCGTCGGCTCGAGTTAATTTTTAGATGCAATTTTTTTTGTTTTTCTTACTATAAACGGAAAGGCCAACATCATTTTCTTATGCTAATTTGTAGTAATTTTTTCAGCAGTGAAAGAAGGATTTTGGTTGAACTATTCCTTAAAGTCGATTTGCTTAATAAACCGTCTTTACGCAAGATATCTCGCAGTTTAATCCGGTAAAACTATTCTGGCGAAACTTAACATCTATAAAAATGAACAGCTAATAGTTCTCAGTAGATGCTTTTCAATGACAAAGTAAAAAAAGCTTTTGGCAATTTTCATATGGAGTAGCTTGATGCAGATAGTTTAGCGAAATTAACTGACAAGGGAGTAAGGATCGGTAGCGTTTCAATCTTTGGTGAAAACTGAAACGGCGAAAGAAAACGGAAATCTATTTCTGTTTTTCCGTTTTTTGAGTTTCTTTAGGCTTATGAGAGGAAAGTGAACATTTACTCATATAGATTGATAAAAAAAGACAAAATATACAGAACTAATTATACTAAAAGGTGCTAACATTACTAGCACCTTATGTGGTTAGTCATGTGGTTAATGCGACTAAAACAGATGGAGTTAGGAAAGCTGTCAGCAACATTTTTACCCAAGTGATTTACCAACTAACTATTATTAATAATTTAGCTCATCTACCTCTATTGCTATAGTCTAGCATTATCGCCATGCTTATTCTTTGAAAAGATAGTTTTCAATAAGATGTCGCAGATTCGAGTTTTGTTTTTCTTTGCTAATAGTAAAAATGGTCCCACTTGATCATTTTTTGGCTTAACTAATCTTCAAAGGGATTTTTCAACGGCACGGATGTCCATGCCATATTATATCGCATGCAGTCTATATAAACTAAAAGCAAATTATTTATATCCATCACGTTTTTAACTCTTTGTTAGAGTTATTAATTTTCTCCTTTTTTACTTTTATCTTTTCATTAGGCCGAAGATAGAAGACAAACTTCGGTGAAAAGGTGCAATATGTGTTTTTGTGCGATTTTTTTTTAATTTCGCTTTACATTCGAATAATATAAAAACATTTTTTTATGCAACACATCGAGAGACTTTTTGTTTTATTTCTTATTTCATTTTACTTTTTCTTTACATTAGATTGAAGACACATGGTAAATTTGCCAAGACGTCGACTCGTTACTCTAGGCATTCTTGTGTACATTTTTTGCTTGTTGTAAAATTTCTATTTTTTACTTGTATTGGGAGAACAATATAAGAAACAAATAAAAGACATCTTTAATGCTCTAACTCCTTTTTGCCTCTGTTTTACATACATTGTGGCGTTGATGTAAGATTCTTACGTTTAAAGAGCCGTTCGTTAAGACCAACCCTTTGCCAAAAATGCAAGATATATCTATTTGTGTTGATGGCTTTTTCTTGTTTTATATTTGATGGATTATGCAGTACCAATTTTTGACAAAAGAGAACGAAATATTTTAATATATATCTTAAAAAAACCTTAAGTTTGAAAGCCCGCCCTCCCTCAGTTGCTTGATTACGTATAGCTAATTCTATTATATATTATTCTATTTGCCTGGCCCCTAAATATCTCTCGACTGGATTTATTACAAATCCGCAGAGAGTGGTGCTACTGAGCTTATAATTTATAATAAGTAACATTAAAAAGAGCTTATTCTCAATTGCAATTTAATTATCGTAATCTACCTTATAATCGGCTAATGTTTGTAATTCTCAGCCCTGAAAAAAGAGATATCAAAGGGTACCTGAAGCCGTCCTACCTAATGAGTATTTCTCATTACTCGCGAAAGCATGGACGCTAAGATTTTTTCTTGTTTATGCCCCTTGTCCGACAGACTGCTGCTTTTCTGACCTTGATGAAAAATAGTATTATCAGGAAAAAAAGAAAACTAATTAAATAGGGAATGGCATTTATTTACGGAGAGAAAGATATATTTAAATGCCAAACTGTGACAACCCTAGTGTAACGGCCACCTTGAAAAACAAACAGTTGTCTGAAGGGGGGTGGCAAAAATACTCTAAAATAATAAAAACAAGATAACCAATCCAGATCACACCTCCCAATCAGCACCAAAGACCAGGTATTTAAAAATAGATTAACAGTTATTTCCATTATCATAAAGGATTCTTCTATACGGTATTCCATAACGTATCTCGGGTTGGTAAACTTCTAAAAGTTGGTCTACTAACCACTAGCTTGGTCTCTCACGAGAATCGGAATAATTTTTGCAAAATCTAGAAAATGTAATCAGTTGGAAATAAAAGGCTGACAAACCTATGTGAACCTGTAAACCTGTATGTTACTATCTAAAAATGTGAAGTTAATACCAACAAAGCTAAAACTATTCACTTTATTGGAAACTTTAACCACATTATGTCATTTTTGTCATGAATTGCATAATTTAAAACTAAAACGAATTAGATATAATTTTTTTCTAGTAATTCCAAGATGAAACAATCCTTTTTTAGCGGGGTAGCACTTATCTCTTTTTTTCCTGTCTATTTTCTCCACCTCCCGGATGGTAGATGGATAGAATGCGTGATCTACGTGACCCTCCTACTGGATGGTCACAGTTTGGTGTTTTGGAGCGTGCTTGGTAAATATTCTTTTTTAACTCAGGTTTTATAAACTCAGAGTGGCTGTTCAAGTATGCGTAATGTCGCAAATCAATATTGGATGTCCTATACGAAATTTGTGAAGTTTACCTTGGCTTCAGGAAATTACTGTCTAGAAGATTGTTTGATGTAGGTATGAAGTCGAACAATCTCTTAGGTATCGTTCCAGACATATCAATGCTAGGAGGAAATCGAGCTTTATTATTTCTTAAAATGAAGCTATGGTGGTGGGAAAATTAAAAGTTTTTAAAAAACTTATAAGAAAAAAAATCCATTCTTTCAAAGCAGGTTGCATTACTTAGGCTATTAGTCTAAGGAGGTTTCTAAAGAAAAAATTTAGAAAAACAGCTTCTCATTATTGTAATAATAGGGCCAAATACCTTTATTCCTACAAGACCAATCAATGGTACAGAAAAATTAAAGAAATATGCGGAAAAAGTCCTTCCGAAATTGATTTTCATCTCCCTGAACCCCCTAATAAGACTGCCAACGATCTGAACTTGTACCTTGCTTCCACCGTGTAAAGTCTCCCCCCTTTTACTGGCTCAAGTCCAACTATTCCTTCCAATACTTCCTTCCCCTTTATTTCTCCCTCTGATGTTAGAAATAAAATTCTTAAGCTTAGAAAATCAAGCATTTGTCCCTTGGACATCCCAGTTGACGTAATTAAAGCCTTTTCGGACAAAATTGCTGAGCCTTTATCAAATATTTTCAACCACATCACAGAATTTATTAAGTTGCCAAGTTGCTGGAAACAAAGTTTTATTACACCTGTCCCCAAGAAATGCGCCAGTCTGACTTTTGCCAACATTCGCCCTATTACGCTGACTTCTATTTTTTTCAAACTTTATGAAGGTTTCCTCTCTGACTAGCTTAAGGATAAAATTTGTCCGGGTATTGACACCCGGCAGTTTGGTAACTTAAAGAAAACTTCCACCACCCATTACCTTGTGGACTTAATGCATACCATCGTAAATAACCTTGATAAACCAAATGTCTGGCTGAACCTTGTCTTAGTTGATTTCCAAAAAGCTTTTGACCTGGTTGACCACACCACCCTAATTCGTTCACTCCTGGTTAACTTTAAACGTCATCCTCTGTTAGTAAATATTGTTATATCGTTTCTTTCAAATAGATCCCAAGTTGTTAAATACAAAAATATTTTCTCTAACCCCCTCCCTATATATTGTGGAATTCCTCAAGGAACCTTATTGGGATAACTTTTATTTCTAGTCATGATTAATGATATTGGTAAGGACTTCCCCCTTAGGTGGAAATAGGTGGATGACTTGACGATCCTCGAAGTATGTCACAGGAATATTAAAAGTGACCCCCTTGAAATTCTATCCCACATTTCAATGAAGCTAAGAACCTAAATATGAAAGTAAATTCCACTAAATCAAATGTAATTACGATAAATTTCTTGAAATCTATTCCAGCCTTCCTTGACCCTATACCCCCAGATATTTCTGTGTCTTCCTTTAAATTACTTGGGGTTACAATTTCCTCTAATTGAAAGTGGGATATCCACGTGAAAGATATAGTCCGTAGAGCTAATGCGTCCATGTCTCTCCTTAAGCTCTTGAATAAATTTAACATACCCCCATCCCATTCTTTAAGGATTTATACTTCCTTTGTCCGCCCGGGTCTTGAATATGCTTGTCCAGTTTGGCATCCTGGCATATCCCGTGATGAATCAGATAAAATTGAATCTATTCAAAAAAGAGCCCTAAGAATAATTTTTAAAGAAACTTTGGTACTATATTCACTCCTTCTAAAAAAGGCCAAGCTGGAAACTCTTGAGCACAGGAGAGGAACGCTGTGCCTCCGTTTTGCAAAAAATGCAATAATAAACCCTCGCACGGAAAATATTTTCCCCAAAAGACACTCCCCATCCAGACACCGCCTGCCACTTACTGTATCTGAACCCATCCCTATCTTGTCCCCCATCCGTTGTTTAACCTCCAGATATGAAAAAATCTTTGTCCCCTTCATTACTGATCAAATTAACCAGTATTTTTTTTTTTTTTTTTTTTTTTTTTTTTTACTGGTGATAACCATGCTGGTGTCTGTTTGGCTCTTCCGTTCCCTCCCCTTTTTATAGAATCTCTTTTAAACCTTTTTAACATTATTTTTATCTCAATTTTTTTTTTTTTTTTTTTTTTTGGTTTTGTTTTAATTTTTGCCTTTTTAACCTTATTAAATTTGAAACTTTTTTTTAGACTAATTAATGGCTTTGCCTTTCGTATATTGTTGTTTTTGGCATTGTTTAGCCAGTTTTTTAGTTGTTGTGCTAGTTATGTCTTTTTTTATTATATGACCCCGAAATGCGAATTCGGCCCTTCGGGGCTTGTGATAGCCATTTTTTGAAATAAATATCTTATCTTATTATCTAAAATGGATCTCGGCAGCTATTCAAACGGAGATTAATTGGGATATAAAAGAATGCTGGTCCTTTCACTTGTATTTTCGGCCGATATTGTACTTCTAACTGCTCCTGGCGTCGGTTCTGGGATAGGTGGGGCTAGTGGGCAGGTCAAACAGTCCGCTAATATTGGTCTTATTTAACATTGGGACTTGCCACATTACGTCCGTGTAGAAAGCATTTAAAACAGGATTTACATTTTACTTCCTTATTGTTCTGAGGTTTTTTCTTCCGTTTTTCTTCTCTCTCTCTCTCTCCCATGTCTCTTATTATTAACCCATTTATTATTAGCCTACTAAATATGTTTTGTTTTCAGCAAGCTGAAGAGATGTACAGCACAATGATGAAGAAGTTCAAAACTGACAAAACTGTGTGGATGAGCGCCTTTTTGTTTTTCATGAAATCGAATCAGCCAGAAAAAGCAAAGAATGCTCTTGACCGATCTCTGAAAAGCCTGGAAAAGAAACATCGTAAGTTTAATGATCTTTTTTGCTAGCATTAAGATATTCCCATTTATGATCTTAAGATAAAGTGGAGGGATTTTGCTTGAGAGGGTTTATTCATTTTACTAGCTGTGTACGCCTGTTTGATAGGTCTATCTTTTTAATATCAATGTTTTAGATTAAAAAAAATTTTCTTTTAAGTGAAATAAAGTCTTGCGGGAGAATGCTCGTTTCATTTCGGTTTCTCATGAAAATTGGATAATTCGTTTCTATGACTGGAAAAATTATAAATTGGAAGAATTATACTCTAAATAAACAAAAGATTCCTGTCCCAGTATATACACTGGTAAAAACTTACTATTTGGCATCAGAAAATGCACTATTGGTACAGAGTGGTCAAGATAAAAGAGGCCCAGTGTGAACACGGAAATGCAGATAATTTTGCGAAATTAAGGTACTATGATTTTTATTGAGAAATCGTAAATATACGATAGCACCAATAAAAATACATTGAACATACAAAGGTGCTTAAAAAGATGTTCACCATGGACTTTGATACACAGATCACCATGTCTCACCAAGTTTCCCAAAACTTTGGCCTTTTAATTTAGTGTGGTTTCTGGAATCATTACGTATGAACTGTTAACAAATTGTATAATGGCCAATGAAAAATCTCAAAGAATACTTAGGTCCCGTGGTCAAGTGTTCTTCAAAAGCACGGTTCTTCAAGGTCCCGTGTTATTCAAGGACCTACAAGAATACTGTTGGTCCCGTGTTCTTCAAGAATATCATGAAATCTTAAGTCTATGTAACAGAACGTTTACCGTCATTTGTAGCGTAGGTGACGAAGGAAGGACGAGAGTATGTGTTAGTGCTTTATTTGATACATTCACGTGCTGTAAATCCAATGTTTTTTTGCTTTTACTGGAAAAATAAATATTAAAAAAAAAATCTAATTTTGCTCGTTTTCTTATGTTATGTCTGGCCAATGTGGTCTAAGAAATTATATATATATATATATATATATATATATATATATATATATATATATATATATATGTGTGTATAATGCTGTTGTAATTCTCTAGTGCTTTATTTGATTCATGCACGTGCTGTTAATCCAACGTTTTTTGCTTTTACTGGATCTATTAATATTGGGAGACGTTAATTTCATTATAAAGCCTTTCAAATTTACATTTTTTAGCTTAAACTAAGCATGGGCACTGTTACTGTTATTAGTTTTGTGTTCTGTTTTCGGGGCGCATGTTTCTCTTCTGTTAAAGAAAAACAAACAAACTAATGACCTGTACAGATGTCTCTTCTGTAGAGATGATTTGTTCTGTTTCTGGTTTTGTAAGAGTTAATCTGACATATTTCTGGTTTTTTTTTTCCTGTTTTACTCCTGTTTTTCGTATACTTAGTCATTTTGTAACATTTACGACATATCTCCTTAAAAATAGTTCATCATTACCATTGCCTATTAATCTTAATTTGGAGTGCATTAGTAGTATCTTGAATTTGTTATTTCTTAAACCTTATTTACTTATTAGTGATTTTACCAAAATCAAGAAGTACTTCAAGGCTGAATAAGTCTGCCTGAACATTCAAAAGAGACTAATTGTTTTTTTTGTTCTTTTAATTAATGAGAAAAGAATTGACGTTTTTCTTTGCATGAAAATGGAAGCGTCTAGTGTCCAGATAGAGATAAAGCCGATACAGTGCAACATGAAAGAATGTATATTTTTAACGAGGTTAAGACACGTACAAAGCGAGGAGTGTCTTCACTATTGTACAGTTCGTTGATTGTACCGTTATAAAGATTTGGCTATTTTTTAGATACTGAGAAAATTTCACTATCATACAGCTGGACTTTTTAAAAGAAAACCAACATAAGCGTATTATGGAAAATTAATTAGTATAGTATTTGTACATTTCTGCAAGTAAATAGTGACTCATTTTGTTTTCATTCCTGGTATAATAATTTAGATAATTCCAACTTTCGTTAAATTTAATTTGTAAGCAAGGTAAGTATTAATTGTTTTCCAAAGAGGCACAACTTAGTATTTATCAGGTTAGGTATCAACTTAGTATTTGTCAGGTTTGAACATAATTTGCACTTTACTGAAAAAATATAAATGTTTTTACTTTTATAACTTTAATAAATCAAATAATATTACCATTTTGATTACTAAATATCAGTATATGTATATTAAACCGACAATGCACATTCATTTGTATTTTTTTCAGTAAAGTGCAAATTATGTTCTGGCCTTGGGAAGGCATAGGGGTTTTGAGCCCAACTTATGTTAACTTCTGCTCGTTTTGAGTTTGACTCGGTTATTTTTTGTGATTTCTGTTCGTTTTGGGTTTCATTCATTTATCGATGCTGATTTGTGGTAGTTTCACGCTTGGTAGATTACTTGATTTTATTTTTGCTCATTTTTTGTTTAATGGAGTTCTTTACTTTTCTTTGAAAAACTTGTTTTGTTAAAAAGTTTTTTGTTAATTAATTTCTGTTCGTTTCATATTGACTTAGTCTTTTCAGGCGAAAAGAAAATAATACTTTAAATCTTTTCGTTTTTTTAAGACTTTATAATTTGGCCTGCTATTCGTATGCCGTAGAAAAATTTTCAGCAATTTATAACAACATACACCCTTTAAAAATCTGGACACAAATAGTATTGTTTAATTTAGTTTCATACCTCCTCTAGTTGACCTGAAACGGAAAACTTGATACCATTCACAAAAAAATCTGTTTACTTTTTCTGATAGCTTGAATACATTTACGCTATTTTGATTTGGTTAGATTTTAAGAGCAGAAGTAGCCCCGAAAGTTTGAACATAATACCCTCAGTCGTTCTAGGGATACTGCTGAGATGCCTTATTGCGAATTAGTATTAACAAAGTTCATCTTGATTTAATCTTAAGGCCAAATTTAGTTTTTAAATATAATGGGAAAATGGGAGGGTGGGCATGGGAGGGGGATTAGTTGCCTTCCAATCAATTTCGTCTATTAAAAACGGCATCAGCCCTTTGTATTTTTAATCGAATGAGCCCTTTTCGAAGTTCCCACGACAACGCCTTCGATACGAAGTGTCCTCGTCTAAGCAACAACAACAAAAATAATACATTATACCCACATGGATCTTTCATAGGCAGCGCATTAGCGCTGCCTAAGTAAAGAACGGTGTGGGCACAATGGTTTTTTTTTCATACAGGCACTTCGTATCGAAGGAGTTGTCGTATAAAATTCCAAAAGGGCTCATTTGATTGTAAATTGGAGTGGCTAGTGCCCTTTTTAATAGTCGAAAGTGATTGGAGGGCAACTAGCCCCCCCCCACGCCCATCATTCCCCCAAACATATCCAATCAAAATTTTGAGAAAGCCATTTTGTTCAGCGTAGTTGATTTCCAGATAGAAAATATGTTTCTGAGGAGGGCACTCCCCCACAACCCTCAGGGCAAGGGTTTTAAGTTATGCCCTGGGGGCATATAAGGTTTTTATAGAAGATGTTGTCGTAGAAACTTCAAAACAGGCTCATTCGATTGGAAATTCGAAGGGATAGTACCCTTTTTCATAGTCGAAAGTGATTGGAGGGCAACTAGCCCCCCCCCACGCCCATCATTGCCCCAAACACATCCAATCAAAATTTTGAGATAGCCATTTTGTTCAGCGTTGTTGATTTCCAGATAGAAAATATTTTTTGAGGAGGACACTCACCCACAACCCACAGGGCAAGGGTATTAAGTTATGCCCTGGGGGCATATAAGGTTTTTGTAGAAGGCGTTGTCGTTGAAACTTCAAAAAGGGCTCATTCGATTGGAAATTCAAAGGGCTAGTGCCCTTTTTAATAGTCGAAAGTGACTGGGGGGCAACTAGCTCCCCCCCACGCCCATCATTCCCCCAAACACATCCAATCAAAATTTTTTGATAGACATTTTGTTCAGCGTAGTTGATTTCCAAATAGAAAATATCTTTTTGAGGAGGACATCCCCCCCCCATAACCCTCGGGGCAAGGGTTTTAAGTTATGCCCTGGGGGCATATAAGAACGATGTTGGCACAATGTACTATTTATTATTTATTTTTCCCTTTAGAGCTGGGCACATCATATGGAAGGGATCGTCGTAGAAACTTCAAAAGGGGCTCATTCGATTTGAAATTGGAGTGGCTAGTGCCCTTTTTAATAGTCGAAAGTGATTGGAGGGCAACAAGCCAACACCCCCCTCCCCCACCCCCCAACGCATATCATTCCCCCAAACATGTCCAATCAAAATTTTGAGAAAGCCATTTTGTTCAGCGTAGTTGATTTCCAGATAGAAAATGTGTTTTTGAGGAGGACACTCCCCCACAACCCTCATGGTAAGGCTTTTAAGTTATGCCCTTGGGCCATATAAGGTTTTTATAGGAGGCGTTGTCGTAGAAACTTCAAAACAGGCTCATTCAATTGGAAATTCAAAGGGCTAGTACCCTTTTTAATAGTCGAAAGTGATTGGAGGGCAATTAGCCCCCCCCACGCCCATGATTGGAGGGCAGTTTTTCCCTCTTTATGCCCGTCATTCCGCCAAATCCATCCAATCAAAATTTTTAGATAACTATTTTGCTCGACGTAGTTGATTGCTTCATACAAAATATGTTTTTGAGGTGAAAAAACCCCCAAAGTTTTCGCGACCGGGGTTTTAAATTATGCCCT